>NC_133651.1:209632560-209956610 GCF_009905375.1 Apium graveolens | reverse complement strand
AATTCAAAAACTTATTTGCTTTGTATATGCTATTTCACATATTTTTTAAATTATTCTATTTATTTATCTAAATTATTTTTAATTATATTATATTATAATATAATATTTGTAATAAAATTTAGTATATTTTCGCCCCCTTTTGTCCCCCCTTATTCCCCCTTTTGTTCCCCCGAAACCCCCAATTATTTTGAAAAACCGCACAAACACCCTCCCTACCTAACCCTTTCAGATACATTTATTTCCCCAAACCTTCTCCTTCCCCATTCACAGTTATAGTTACATTGGTTTTTCCGAAACCCTCTCCCCATTTCCATTTCCATCTCTCCGAGCTCTCTGGTTCTTTTCCCTCTCAACTTAAGGTAACCTTCCCCTCTCTCTCTCTTTGTCAATATCTCCCTCTCCCTCTGTGTCTTTCTCTTTCTCTCTATCTCTCTCTCTCTCTCTCTATCTCTATCTCTATCTCTGTGTGTGTCTCTCAATCAATTAGACCGGTGTTTATAATGAGTTTAATTGATGATTTCATATGCATGATAGTGTATTATAATATGTTATTAATTGATGATTTTATACACATGCACATATATTTTTCTATTTTTTGCAATTTCTCTCTCTCTTTGTCTCTCTCTCTCTCTGTATCTCTCTATCAATTATGCATGCTCATGAATTTGATATTTTATGTTCAATTTTTATGAGTTGATTGAATCCTGGTGTGAGGTCTGTCGTAGTTAATTGGTGTTGCGTGCTCTTCCTTCTAAGTGTTTGGGGTTTGTTGAGCTAGGTTTTGGTGTTGGGATCCTGCTGTGAGGTGAAGTTGGTGTTGGGTTTATATTTCCGATTATACATTTTATAGATTATGATTCTTCTTATATGTGTATCAAGTGGTTTATTGTTTATTGTCATGTTCTGATTTTAGTATGGACCAATTGGGGTTGCTTGTTGATAGAGGTTTTTAGTTCCTGGCTGTTGTTTTAGAGTTTAATTATAGTTGTTCTTCTACTTTTATGGATTCATGGGAATATAGAGTTTTGATTGTATCTTGTATTTTAATTGCAGATTATGGCACCTACGAAAAACACCAAAAAGACAAAATCTACTCCTAATTCTGTAGTGGCCAATGTACTTGTCAAGGTGCTAAAAAGAAATCATTATGTGGAGATACAGCCTAGCGGAAGAAATTCTTCCCCTGTATTTGTAAAGAAATAAGCTATTTCAACTAACCTGCAAAAGCAATTGAAAAAAGAGAGAAAACGAGTGACTGATAGGCCACTAGTACCAAAGAAGAAAGAAGGCATCCAGCTTTTAAGGCGCGGGGCTGTGACAATGCATAGAATTATTAGAAGAAAGATTTTAGGCATCAAGTTGGAGGTGTTATTCAATGCAAAAGGTGAGCCGTATGGTGAAGCAGCTAAAGAGATGCAATCTTATATTGGGGTTCTTGCAAGAACTAAGAGCCCAATCATTTATTCCCCCTGAAAGTTAGTTTCGAAAGAAATACAAAAGAAGATATGGGATTGTGTGAAGGTACAATTTTCACCTCATTACTTAGTTATATTTAATTGAATGTATGCACAATGTTAGTTGGTCACAAAATTTTACAAATCCATTCATGTAGATGGCGTTCGAAGTACCTGAATCAGCAGAGAAGTTGGTGTTGAGTTCTGCAGGCAATAAGTAGCGGGAGTTCAAAAGCAATCTAACTACAGACTATATGTTTCCTTATTACACGGATGAACCTGAGTTGCTAATATATCCTCCCGCAGATTACTCTTTTATTGAGAAGGCTCATTGGGATATGTTTGTTGCATCACGCACAACAGAAGAATTTCTTGTAATTATATTTCTTGTTTTATTTGTCTAATTACACCATATTGGAATTTTAATTACGTACTGAAACATCTTGTTCGTAACAACATATTGTATATTCATACAGGAAATTCATAAGACACAGTAAAAAAGAAGAAGACTACATAAATATAATCATCGTATGTCTCGCAAAGGTTATGCCAGTCTAGAACAAGAAATGGTTAGTGATGACGAAACCCGATATTGTTTTCATTTTCTTAAATACTGTAAGAAATGTTAATCTTCTCAAACATGCTTCTATATGCAGATTGAAGCTGACCCTACCGCGGAGATAGATAGGTCCGACACTTGGGTCCGAGCGCATCAAGACAAGGAAGGAAATTTTCAGAATGACGAAGTTAAAAAAATTGCAAAATATATTATAAGTTTTTAATTTTTTCTTATATGAGACATAGGCATCAAGGCCCCATATAATCATATATTATTTAACTATATATTTTATGTTTTATTCATTTTGTAGGGGATGATGAAAAAGGCGGTTCGTAAAGGGGAAGTGGTAATTTCTGGTGTTGATGATGTTTTATCAAAAGTACTTGGTAATGCTGAACATAAAGGACGAGTATGTGGGCAAGGGGTTCATGTAAAACAATCTACATACTTTAACCTTCCAAGAAAAAGGAAAAAAAAGACAATGGATGAAAAGATACAAGAAAGTGTTCAGAAGTTTTTGGCAGAGGAGTCAGAAAAGATTGCGAAGCAGGGAAATAATTTCTGGAGGGTGAAATAGAAAAGATAAAAGCATGTTTTAAATTAAAAAATGCAAGGTCTGAGGGTATTCCAATAATAGATTCACAACAAGGGAGTTGTTCGAAGCATGGAGATGGAATTTTGAATGACTTAGAAGCGCCTGGATGTATGAAGAAGAAATTAGAGCTTTTCTAAGAAAAAACTCGAGAAGAAAACAAGGAAGCTGAGGATGGTGTATAACTTGAAGATGAACTAAATGAGGTTGAGATTGTGGAAGAAAAAGGTGTTGAAAATGACCTAGATTATTTAGAGTGGATGTTGGCCTTTAGGACCCCAAGCACTATCGTTGCTTTTGCAATAATGGAAACAAATGTTTCAGACAGGGAGCAAATTCTTCGCGGAGTGCCACTAGCAAAAGAAAATACACGAGTGTTAATCATTCGTGTAGTCCATGGATCTGCTGCAATTCCTTTCCCAGTCCAAGATGAATTCAAGACCGTGGAAGAAGCAATTGGAACCTATATAGCTTGGTCAAGAGATCTTATACTAGAAGCAAAAACAAATGGCGCACCAGTGGTACCACCTAAAAAGGTTAAATTTTGCCTACTTGTTAAAATTTATAAGTGAATTATGACTAGTTTTCCAAGTTTTGCACTTTTAATATTCTTTTATAATTTTTTACATTTTCAAGGGCTCAAGAAAAATGGTGGAAAAAAGTGGAAGAATGTTAAGGACTGTCTTGGAGAGTATGTGGTTGAAATGGGTGCAAAATACACTCCTTCATTGAAGCATTTGTGGATTTGGGCAAAGGATGCCTTAGGTAATGGCCAGACAACCTCTTTTAACTTGCGTGCGTGAAGAAGCTTTTGGATCAACCAAAAAGCCGTGTCTGTTTCTTTCAGATGTTTATGCTTTGTGCACTAGAGGTGAAATATCAGCGTCGATCATTTGCATCTACATTTAGTAAGTATAAAAGTTTAAATATTTGTATTGGGTTTTCAATAATATTAGAATACAATAGGATATGTGTTAACTATGTGATATTTTATTTGTAGTTTATTGCATAAAAATTTGAAAAAGCATAAGATGACAGATTTGGTAGCTTTTGTTGATCCTGGCATGATAGGCACTACCAATTGTGGTTCCAATGCATAAAGGTCATGTGCCCTTCCTTTTAGATTCAAAACTGCTAAGAACGAGCAATGCTTTCTTTTTCCATATAACCATGCGTGAGTATATGTAGTTTTTTCTTTTGACTTGTAATTTTCCAAGTGTGTGTTATTTGTGATATATGTTTATGTGTGTTATGTGTGCTCGTCTATGTTTCAATGAAATATGTTAGTTGATTTTTTCCTCTCTAGCTCTCCATTTTCTCAAGTATCAAGCATTATTCCCACAGAGCTTGTTATAACATGGTCAAGCATTTAAAAGCATCTCATGTTCTTGTCAAAAGACAAGATATAGTTTTGCGATCTCAATTTGCAGAAAGAAAATGGGAACTTGAAGATTTTGAAGTACTTGTTAGGGAAATACAGTAAGGGAACCTTAATAGAAAGAGTTGGATGGTATTTGTAATTCAATATTTACTTTTCTTTCAATTGCATTGTATAATTAAATTTTCTAAATTTATTGTAATATATAATTTTTGAGTTATACAATTTAATTTTCAGTTGTACTGTATTTTTGGGACGTTAGTATATTTGTATAATGAAACAGGTTAATAGAAAATATATAAAATATCAATAGAAAATAGGGAAAAATTTAAATTTTTTCTGACAAAAAGCGTCGGCATTCTTACTAACCGACGCTAGTGATGAGAAGCAATAGCGTTAGTTAAATAACACGACGTATATCACGAACACCTGATGCATCGGCATTTTGGCGAACCGAAGCAACAGGTGAGAACCAACAGCGTCGGCATTTCAGTTGACCGACGCAATTAATCAAACCAAGAGCGTCAACATTTTGCTGACCGGCATAATTTATCAAACCAAGAGCGTCGGCATTTTGTTGAACCGACGTTATAAGTCAACCTATAGCGTCGGTTATTTATAAAACACCAACGTTATAAGTCAAACTATAGCGTCGATTATATATATAACACCGACGTTATAAGTCAACCTATAGCGTCGGTTGATCACCCTATGGCTTGTGTCGCTTAACCGACGTAAGTAATGTTTGTGTGTCGCATCTCTAACCGACGCTGTAGGTCCATACCTATAGCGTCTCCCACACTTACTTCGCCACTTGACCGACGCCTTAGTACTGTTTTGACCGACGCTAAAAGTCCAGTTTGTACTAGTGTTAAGAATTCTTGGGCTAAGTTCTTCCTCAAGCACCATCCTTGTTAAATACTTGAACTTCATGTTGATTTTAGTATATATTAGTTGAACTTGTGTTTTGGAGGTTCTTTAACTAACTACTTATCTAGGTCGTGATCTGGAACCAATTCATGGGGAATCTTCTATATGAACTAAGTGGTTGCAATATTTGGGATGAATTGGTTTTGTTAGAAGATGTTTTTGTTATTTCGGTTGATGTATCGTTGTTGAATGGTGAATACTTTGTATGGTAATGGTTTGTTACTTTTATGGTATTATTTTGATATTGTAGCTTTACTAAAACTATTGAGTGATCTCTATTAGACAATGATCTTAGTACATATTGTCGGTGTTACAATTTGAGTTTAACAACAGTTTGATTCAAACATGTTTTTAACCAAATAAACCATTGTACGATTAAAGTTTACACAACTCTTTTCTGAAAAAAGCATCCTAACAAAGCAATCAAACAACCGTTACTTAAATATGAAACTATTACCTAACATTATTCTCACTACTCTCTTTAAAAACAGAATCCTGTGAACAATTATTTTATTCTACAGTTTTATCCAGAAAACCATCGTCTAATGATTCTAAAAACAAATACAATAACATGTCAACCGTTGTTACATATGATTCTTACAACTGAATTATGCAAAAAACCATCGTCTAGTGATACTAAAGACAATGAACCCTCCTCCAAAATTGTTGCCTATAGGGGTGAAGGGCAACGATTTTTCAAAAGGGAAACGTTGTATCACGTGCTATGCATCTAAAAAATGCATGACTAAAATAATATCTTACAACACACCATTTTAGACAATGTGTTCAGTGTAAAAAACTTTTGACTATAGGAGGGTAGTACAATGGTTTTCTTTTACAAGAACCATTGTGTTAATGATTTCAGAGGTTGGCATCCTTCTAAAAAAAGCATGACCAATATATTGTCTTACAACCTTATGTAATGGTACCTGTTATCTAATACATGATTCTAACAATGATTCCTTACGACTTTTTGTTGTCTTCACATAACTCAGACAACAGACAGGTACCATTTTCTGATCCAACAATCAGACAACATCTGAATACTCAACCGAATTTGAGGGTCTCAGACAAAGGGTAAAAACCGTTGTTTGATCCTATTTTTCTTTTAGTGAAATCAACTTGTACTAGATTTCAAAACAAAATTAAAAAATGTCCAATGGCACTACTTAAAAAATTATTACAACTACCATTAAAATGGGGAAAACAAAACTTTTAATATTCAAAAAAATGGTTAAAATAATTGACATGTCAATCCTCGATAAATTATTAAAATACAATATAATAATAAATATTATATCCTAATTTGCAACATTATAATATTTGGACTTAATATGGAATGTTTTAATTCCTCTTGGTATTGGAAATAAAATTTCAATGAAAGTTTACAACACCTAGCACTGTTGTTAATATAATAGAGTAATATGAATTGAAACATCAATTAATTTTTTAAAAATAGTGATTTTACTAATATCACTACAAGAAAAAAGAGCTGAGATAGCGATTTTAAACTGTTGTCTAATACCCCTCAATACCGTTGAGTATTGAGGCGCCGTCTGATATGCGTATCAGACACATGTCCGTTATTTGACTTAAATATAATAGAAAGCCATAAAGAAGCATTGTTAGCAGGTTGGTATAGACAACGGATTGGATTACAAACAGTTGTAAGATAGTATGTTAGTCTTGCAATTTTAGAAGGATACCAGACTCTGAAATCATTAAAACAATGGTTCTTGTAAAATAATAGCATTATACTACTCTCCTATAGTCAACAGTTTCATAAATTTAACACATTTTCTAAAATGACTCAACACAAGGGCTTGGTAAAATGTTTGTAGTAAGATATTGTGTTAGTCATGCGTTTCTTAGATGCATAACACCTGATATAATGTTTCCCTTTAGTAAAAGCGTTGTCCTTTACTCCTACAGGCAACAGTTTTTAAAAAGGGTTCATTGTTTGTGATCTATATTATAATGGATTTTAGCTTAGTTTTGTTGTAAGAATCATATGTAACAATGGTGACATATTAATGCATTTATTTGTAGTATCATTAGACGATGGTTTTTGTAACAACTGGGAATTTTCGTGAATTAATTATGCGAGTAAAGTGTAACTATGTGAATTATGTGTTATTATGTGAGAATGGAAATATTTAAATAAATATTATATTCCAGTTTGACGTGTGAGCTGGTATAAAGAGAATGATTGTGAAGCGTAGTTGAAAACGCTCAACGTCGGGTCGTTAGTAAGGACGTGACGCGTTACGTGAAGAATGAATATTAGTAAAAAGGAAAATTTTATGATTAAGTATATTTCATTACTATACGTGAGATGTGATTCTATATTGTTAACTATTAATATGCATGATTATCTGATTATATTCTTATATGATATTATTTGGAATTTTAGAAAATAAGAAGTGCATTAATTGCTATTTATATATGTTATAAATGCATTTTTATTCTTTAAGAAAAATAGTTTTTAAAATTATTTTTATTTATAAATTTTGAATTTGATTTTATTATATTTCTAAAATTCTAAGCTATTTTATGATGTGACTCTTGTAATTTATAGATTTATGGTTTTATCTATAAAATATATTCTTTGTAATTAATTAGATTAATAATTATTAGATTACCTAATTGCCCTTGCATGCATTTCCGCTCACAATATAAAAGAAGGGTAGTTGTGTCATTAACCACCACACTATCTCATTTCAACTTAGCCAAATGACCATATCATCCTTGCATGCATTTTTTTGCTAGTAGTGCGAGAAGGGTAGGTTGGTAATTTCACAATTTCATAAACTTTTGAGAATAAAAAGATGAAACAAAAGCTTGTTACTTCCATCATCACTTCATTCATTTCATTTCTCCCAACTCTCTCGTTTCTCCTTCTTCTCTCCCGGTTTTCTCTCCCTTTCTTCTTCTTCTCTCTCTCATTCGAGCTCTCTTTCTCTCTTTCCTCTACATGCAACATCAAATCCTACTTAAAATTCAAAAATCTTGCCATTTATCTTTATTCTTTTCAATTCTCTATCCATATACTCTTTGCATGTAAGCGTTTAAGGAAGTTTTTGCATCAATATCTCTTGGTTATATCTAAGAAAATATAATTTCTTAGTGTATGAACTTAAGAGAGAGTATAGTACATAAGTTACATGATTTTGTTGGTTTGTTTTGGAGATAGGTTAGACTTTTTCTATTGAAAAGGCGGGTTTTGATTTTGATTCAATGTTTACAAAGGGTTTTGGTACAAAGATTTGGTTTTTGGTTCGAATGATTGAGTCTTGCAAAAAGGGTTTATAATGTTCAATTGGTTTTAATGATATATATAAACCTTTGTTTTTGAGTTGGTTTCCCTGTGTGCATGTAAAGTCCTAAGTGTAATCAAGTTATGTTTTGTTTGGTTTGGAAAGAAGGTGGGTTGAATGATTAGATCATGAGTTGAATTAATTTGGATTTGTGATTTAGAGTATTGCATGTTGAGTTGATTGATTGCATGTCGATTCTACAAGTTGTTTTTTGTTAATTAGGTTATTGTTTAATTTGGAAATAAAATTTGGTTTATATTGGATATGTGAGTAGATAAGTATGAATAAGTTAAGTTTTGAATATTAAAAGCATGGATTTTATTCGGTTTTCAAAGAAATAAATGATTGGATTTATGCATGTTAAGATTTTGTTCAAAAATAATATTTTGGTTCGATTGTTGATTTAAAAGAAATGATTTCAAGAAGTGTTCTTGTTTGGAATGGATTAAAATAGGTTTAAATTGTAAATGGAACCTTGCATGTCGATAATTGATAAATTGTTTGTGTTTTATTAAAAAAGCTGAATGGTATATGGTATTAACAAGGGTTGATTCAAGTTGTTTGGTCAATTTAATTTTAGAGTCTAATTATATGGTTTGTGTAAGATTGATTTGCTGTTTAAAAGATGTTTGGTTAGTTGCATGTCAAGTTAAGTGGTTGCATGTTGATTTCTTGGCTTGATACCATTTGTTTTGGTTCAAATTTTATAGTTAAAAATGAAGGAATAGTTGTTTGGTTGTCGAGTTATTTAGATCATGATTGTTTTGTTAAGATATAGGTTTAAGTATACAAGTATATACTCGCTATGTGTTATATGAGTACTCTATGATTATGACTAAAAATACCAGTTAAGTATATAAGTATATACTACTAAGTGCTATATGAATATTCTGTGATTATACTCGTGTATATAAGTTAAGCTTTAATACGAGTTGGGATAATTGTTAGACGTTCAGGGAATGTCCAGTGCGAATAAGTATCTAATTAGGGATTATGTTTTGGATTATAGATTCAGATAGCGGAGGCATTAATGATTGTAGATTCAAATAGTGGAGGCATTCAGGCTAGAAAAGGGAAAGGAAACTTCGGTGGCAGTAGTTCAGCTTCAGTAGTTCAGTTTCAATTTCAGTAAAGCAGGAAAGTGATTTAAGGCAAGTAACTCTGCCTTGTCTTATGAATTGATAATGCTAATGCCATGATAAAGTAGTGATTCTTTTTTATACTTGTGATAAACATGTTATTGATTTCTAAGAAACCCTAATATTGATTCTTGTGATAACTTGTTATTGAATCCTGTTCGACCATTTAAAACCACTTGACTGATTCATACCCGATTACATTGCCTATTTCTTTTGTCATCCTATGATCCCGTAAACCGTAGGAGAACCTTTATGATTTCCCTTTCGAAATGTCTTGAGTAACATGAATTCTTCATTAACTTGAATACCTTTTCCTTGTTTATTAATTCTCTTGAATACCTCGAACTTTATTTCTAGTATTGTTTCAATAATTCCCTATATTGATCATTGCTTATAATTCAAATTCCTTGAACTACATTTATTTGATAACTATCCTTCATTTCCATATCTAAACTTTGTAACTAGATGTACGCCATGTACTAAACTTGATATCAGACACCCCTACCTTTTTTGATTATCGTTATAACTCTTTTTTAATACTTCTTCCTTAGTTGTTGAATCATTGATATTCATCCTTGATGACCCCTCTAGGATGAGGATAGTTCTTCTTTTGATAAGAATCTCATAATATTAATTCTCTGAGTTGATCGTAGTCTTATTGTTTGGAATCCCTTAAAGATCGATATGTTTCTTTCAAGCCTTAAGAACTTTTGAAATGTTATTCTTTCTAGCATCTAATTCTTATAAAAATGCAAAGTTTTTAAAAGTTGAATTGCCAAAGGGGAAAAATGTTTTCTTGAGAATTTCTAAAGGGGCAAAATGTTTTCTTGAGATTAGTGGATCTGGACTAAGATGTCCTTTCCACACTTATTATTTGAGGCTTAAAAGCTGCCTTGGTATCCCACCAATATTATTTAGAACCCAGCGTGGTTCGGGATTACTTCGCGGCTGATCACCGGCTATATTCCGTGACGTCATAAAATGATTTTGAGCAATGATTTGGTTAAAAAAATTTGATTTGAATAATGATGCCATGATACCATATATCTTGTTCCATGATATTATTATGCTTTTCTGACATGATTTCTGCTATTGATTTACGATAAATGTAGCCTTTCACCCTATATTGATCCTTTATTCTTGAAAGACCAATGCTTTCTTCATAACCTTTGGATAGCCAAATATAGAAATCTGCCACCTAAAGATTTAAAAGTAGAATGCCTCAGATTTTGCTATTGTTATTAATATTGTTTTATAGAACTGCTATGTAGTTACTTGCTAAGCTTTTGTGCTTATTTATATTTGTTTGCTCTAACCATGGACATTAAGAAAGATGATGGACAAACTTAGGCAATCAGCTCACATGACCGTTTCTGGCAGTCCCCACCGTGTCATAGGTTTCCAGATGCCAGAGCAGGTAGAAGTGAGTGTGGGCATGCACAGTAGATGGAAGGATTCTTTAAGTTGGTTCAGATATAATGGATTATTTGTCAGTTCCATTTACGAATCGAATGAAATTGAATTCATTAATATTTTGGGTTTTAATATATTTACTTTGGTTGGTAGTTGTAATCTTGTCTCAAAATTAATCTTGTGTAGATCCTGTTAGTAGTTAATCGGAATTTAATATATATCTGTTGATATTATTAGTTTAATGGTGTGTGAGTCCTCATTTCCTAACCCCAAGATTGAGGTCGTCATAAGTTTGGTATCAGAGCTACAGTATCTAGTCCCTGAGATAAGTTACGATAAAAGGGTTTTGGGAAATTATATTGCGAGAGTGTTCGACTGTAACACCTCCAAATCCGGGGTCGGGGATCCGGGTTGTCACGAGTTCCATTTCCCTTAACAACACCCAATCTTAATAAATAATCAACTACTCTGTACTGTGACCCCACAATAAACACACACACCACAAGTTATAGTCTCAGAGATGAATATCCAAAAATAATCACAAGTCATTTTATTCCACAATTATATGCCAATACACCTTAAACAGGTTTCTGAATAAATTTACATTTCTTTGCCATTATTACAATTCATAAATATACATAATCTGATACATCAAAAGTTGAAAGCCTAGCCTATTGGTAGTTCCTACCTCAGCTATGGCGGCATCAGTGCTTCTAGAAAACTGCGGAACGTCTCCTAACCTCTTGCGAATCGGGAGCTTGGTCCGGTTCATCTTGTCTATCTGATATTGTGTGATAAAAGAAGAAAGCAAGGGTGAGCAGCAAGCCCACCAAAATAATATGTATAATGATTAACAATATATGAGCCTTCTCATAGTACTCATGAAAGTCTTGGTCAAAAGAAATGAACCAAGTTGATATCTTAATGCGATGAAGTCGCAAAATATTCAGTATATATATATATACATATATACTTTTCAAAATATTGGAAGTCCTCTTCCATGCACAATATACACAAAGTCCCAGTGTATAACTGTATAAAAAAAAATATCGTTGCAAGGTGATCTCATATATCTAACCTTGTCTCAACGTTTTTCTGAAAATCTTTGTCATTCATAAGACAATTATTAATTAGATATAAGTTTAAAAGATGAAGTTACAAGATACCCCAATATACTTATATCTTTCCCAAATACTACTTGAACTACCACCGTTCAAGTTATAATTAGCTTCAAAAGTTCATCACATAGATTAGACTATAAGGCAAGATTTGAATAGATTAAATCTTTATAATATTATCAAAATAAAATGAAGTTACGAGATACTTCATTTGATGTAAACATCATTTTGAAAACTTGACCCTGCCAACACTCAACAATCGCCCAACCGTAGCCTTTCTATCGAAGTGCTCTGGGTAGTGTTGCAGAAATTATCCAATTGGATGATGAACTCATTACGGGAGTTTGCCGCGCCAGGAAGACCACTTACGATGATCAGTCGTAGTAGTACAACCCCACCATTTTCTACATGTAGAGGAGAACCTGTCGGATTTACTTGTCAACCGAACACTGAACTCCTAAGGAATGGACCGCCTTAGCGGAACTTCCAGGCCATTTGGGCCAATATAATAAGGCTGGGCCGGCGCTACTCCGCCACTTACGCCACTCCTAGTTCAGATGAAATCCATGACTCTGAAACGTAAAGCTTGTCCCCACTTTCCCCAAGTAGAAACTTGTTGATACGGCTCCACCAAGAAGTCGTATCTATTTGGAAAGGAGAACTCACCGATATTTCCCAGGCGATGCCTGTTAATGGATTAACTTGTTCCAAGAATTTTACTTCCTGAGTGTTGGGTAAGTAATCAATTCATTTATCAAAACAGCAACCTTGTTGTGAATATAAAACACACCACAGAGCCGGATCCCTCAGGTTTTGAGCGAGTATTTAAATCCCCTTCGAAAGGAGGATCTTAAAAAAAATGAGTTTTGGGATCCGCTCTAACTTTTAAAAAAATCATTTTGAAGACTCGCAAAACATTTTTAAGAATGTTTGGAGTGAAGCTGATTTAATGAAGTAAATCAGTCCCCAGAATATTTAGAAAATGTCTGAATATTATTATTTAAATAATATTCCCATAAAGAATAATCTTTATAAAATAATTGAAGTAGAAGTATTAAAACTTATACTTGAAATGAATAGCAAATAATCAAAGATATACTTATACGAAAGTAATATCTTTATTTGAATAATCAAAAGTAAGTTTGATTATCGACACCTTATTCTTTAATACAATAAAGAATATTATTAAGTAATAAGCGGAGTCATAATACCTCGAATGAATACTATAAATAATATTCATAAAATAAAGGAGTCATACATCCTCAAATGAATATCCAAGTAATATTCAATAATAATATAAACTGAGTCATAAGCCCTCGAATGAATATTCAAATAATAAAATAAACTGAGTCATAAACCCTCGAATGAATACT
Organism: Apium graveolens; assembly: GCF_009905375.1. Classification (NCBI taxonomy): domain Eukaryota; kingdom Viridiplantae; phylum Streptophyta; class Magnoliopsida; order Apiales; family Apiaceae; genus Apium; species Apium graveolens. The sequence continues at coordinate 209,943,337 of NC_133651.1, read as the reverse complement.
CAAATTAATATTCAATTAAGTAAAATAAAGGTATCGAATAAACCTTATTCGATCCATAGTTTTAAAAACTATATCCATATATATATAAATATATATATATATATAATATACTCGGAAACATCGACTCCCGGTTTAGAAATATATTCACCTTTTATCCCCTATACTAAGGGTATACGCAACTACTTGCTTATTTCTAGCATAGGTATTATGCAACTATAAGCATTGAAATCAACAGATAGATAACCAGATTACGAAACAGACATGCATATATACCATATCAGCATGCTCCAATATATCGCAAAATTTGCTAATAACAATCATGCACTATCACAAGATAATGCATATACATATATTTACATCACAACAACAGTATATCGGGTAGAAAACTTGCCTGAGCGACTGGGGGTTACGAATGGCTCGGGACGAGTCTGGTAACCTATAAACAACAAGTAAGTTGGAATTAAACCAAAGTCACTTGTAAATCTATACTCTAACCAACTCAGACTCTAACGCTCGTTTTGCGCTTACTGATTCTCTTAAGTCACTCGAGTACCCTCGACTCCACCATTTTTAATAATTTAACCTTTACGAGTTTTAAGGCGATTCCTTCGCGAGTGTCTTACCAACTGCCTAACACACTTACCATAAATGTTTCATGCATTAATTAACCCTTTTTGGTCTCTAACCTATGTTTCAAAGTAAGGCGAGGGGAAAAGTTTCGTTCGCGAAACGCCGTTACTTGAAACGGTCGTTTCTCCTAAACCGTGCATCGGAATCGAACGAACTACATATCAAAACGAAGCTCGTAACATGAGCTATCTAAACATGGCAGTGGTCATAATATAGCAGGGGGTTCTCGGGTCCTAATGTTATGCACAAAAACAGTCCAAAGAAAATCGGACGTTACGACGGCTATGTTTACGCGATTACCAATGTTTAAACTACTCCAATTAACCACCAACCAACTCATAACCATCAATACAACAAAACTTCACCTAAACCATACCACATCAGTCCATAATCTCCAAGGTTTTCAACTCAAACAACCACAATCACGACCTATGAACTATAATCAAGCTTCAATTACCAAAAACACTTCCAAATCAAACCAAACTACTAATAATCACAATCCATGCTTCTCATTTCACAACACCAACCATTAAACTTACTAACAAATAAAGTAAAGGCTAGGGTTTGAAGTTTATACCTTCCTTGGGAGGTGTTAAGTTTCTAGGAAGCCTTAGGGAGCCTCCTACAAGCTTGATCTTTCCAAAGAAATCAAGAACACAAAGTTAGGCTTTGAAGTTTCTAAAAGTCCGATTTAAAGAACTATAAAAATGAGGGTCTTACCATGATTATTTGGACGAGACTTGTGAACAAGAGTTGTAGGCCATCTCAATACCTTTCCAATGAGCTATAGAACACAATATTTGAGTGAGAAATGAAGGAGATACAGCAGTTTTAGTGTTCTGGTTCTGTTTTGGCCGAGAGCATGAAGAACAATGCCTTGGTTTCTTTTTGATTTTGATGAAAAATGATTTGCTTGGCTTGGTTGGTTTGATTTTTGTGTTTGTTTTAGTAAATTACCTAGTTGCCCTTGATTTTGTGTGGTTAAAAAGCCACCACATCTCCTTCCTTCCCATGTCATGCTTGTGTCATCCTCATGATGTCATCCTCCCCTCCTTGTCCTCTTTTCATTGGTTGGGTGACATCATCCTCTCTAATCCCTTTGATTAACTTCCTAATTGTTTGCCTAATGACCGCTGATCTGTTATACGGTTCGCTTAACTTTCGTTTTCGTTTATCGTTTGAAGGATCATACCCGGGATCTTATTACTTAGGTTCCCTTAACCTTTCTCAATATATTATATTCCTTTTATGATCCTCTCCTATAATCCTTTAATTTAAATCCTTTTTATCCTGTTACCTTTTTCTCAAATCTTTCCGTATCTAGTGTATTTCCGGGAAAAATCAAAGTGTTCGGATTTGGATTCTGACGATCTTTACATACACTTATATCCCATATAAAGTACTAATAAAATCTCAGAATATCCATATCAGAACCCCTACATAGTGTGGCATGAAAAGTTTTCTCATTCAGCAAAAACACTATTTATAAGGGTTTCAAAAATTTCCCAAAAATTGGGGTTATTACATCGACTCATATAGAGTTGAGTTAGACTATTTTGTATAGTCTAAGTGAATAGGGTAAGAGCATGAAAAGAGTTAGGGCTTTGAGTCAGTTGGAGGTTTATTTAACCCTAATGTTGTTTCGTGGCTTCTATTTTATGTCTTCTTTCAGGACGCTAGTTCAGACGATAGCGGTTTTAATTCAGTTTCCTATTGATGTTGATACTTAGGTTGTTTTTAAATATTAAAATTGGTATTAATAGAGATGATTGATGTTGACATCAGTATGGGATGTTGTGAGCATCAAAGTTCATATTTATATCTAATTTGATATGACATCAAAATGAGTATTAATATCAAGAGTTGAGAGTTTTGGTGGATAGATTAGCTCGTGAGTCTACGAAGCAGACTTCAGTGTTGGACAGCGAGTGGATAGTTCATGTTAAGATGGTGGAGTAGTTTGTCGGAGGAGATTGGACGAGGGACCATCCACTAGTGATGCAGATGCTGAGGCCCGGAGGGTTTATAAGATCATTCGTTGGATGTAGTCTGTATTGAGAGAGACCTTGGATAGTTAGATGGTGATGATCATATAGGACTTTTTTTGGAACAGTGGTTATCGATGTTGTTATATTATATTTGGTTTTCTATGGTTGTAGTCAGTAGAGGCTAGGTAGAAATTGAGGGTAGGAAGGGGGATGTTTTCCAGTTTTTCCTCTATTTTATCCTGCTGTATCATTGTACCTTATGCCCGAACTTATTGTACCTAAACTAATTTATTATGCACTGTTGAAGCCTTATTTAAATCTTTCACCTTGTAAACCCTGGAAATCTTTATCAACACTTTTACATACCATGTTTCTAAATACCTTGAAAATCATATCTTGTACCATGTAAGGACCATAACTGAGGAGCAAATTATGTAGTAATAGGATTGTATGTGCAAGTGGGTACAACTTAGAACCCACAAATGGTTTCAAAAAGAATCGTTATTGTTATATATGCCATGTTATTGTATTACTAAATAATTGCTCAATCAGGATTGTAAAGAATGGTCACATCACCAAACCACCGATCAAAAACTCAAACCCTAGACCAAGAACTAAACCAAGATACTCCTATGATGAACCGACTTGTTCAACTTTTGCAACAACATGTAGCCCCTAAAGTGAGAAACTTCAAACATTTTCAGTTCGTGCATCCCCCATAGTTTGTATGATTTCCAGAACCGATTAAGGCTCAGTCGTGGTTGGAAGAAATGGAAAAGTGTTCGAGTTAGCAGAAGTTAGGGATGAGAAAAAGATGTAGTACGCAAGTTATTACCTTTAGGTTGAGGCAAGTTATAGGTAGAAATCTTCAAAGGCGCTGCTTGAAGGAAAAGTTATAATCTGGGAGAAGTTTACGGAGACTTTTTAGAGAAGTGTTTTCCAAATTATATGCAAGACCAGTTGGAGATGAGGTTTCTGAATCTGAGACAAGAAGACATGATTTGTTTTAAGTACAATCAAGAAGGTCATTATTCGACGGAATGCCCAAGTGAAGCAGGGAAGCCGGAATTGACTTATTTTAAATATTGAAAGATGGGCCATCAGGCCAGGAACTGTAAGGAGCCTATTCAGAAGGGTAATGAGCTTAGGATTACTGGACCATCGCCCTCTGCAGCACCAGCAGCTCAGCCAAGGGCAAGAACATTCAACATTATAATGAAAGATGCTGTGCAGAATACGGATGTGGCGGCATGTATGCTTGATATAAACTTAGTAGAAGTTAAAGTGTTAATGAATTCTGGAGCAACTAGATCCTTTATTGCTGAAAGTGTTATTGCTAGATTAAAGTGTGTTGCATACCCTCTCAAACCTAATTTGATTAGAGAAGTAGCGAATCAAGAAAGAGTTACTTCCAAGAGAATCTGTCCCATTTATGATAGGATTATGGAAGGTCGGCACTTTTTTGCTGACTTAATTCTTTTTAACTTAGGAGAATTCGATGTTCTATTAGGGATGAATTGGTTTTCAAACCACTATGTGCAAATTGAATGTAGTAGCAAGAAAGTGAAATTAGAGGCCGAGGATGGTATTGCAGTGATATTCAAAGGAAAGAAGCAAGAGAACAAGTTTCTAATGGCTATCCAAATGAAGAGACTGTTATGACATGGGTGTGAAGCGTATTTAGCACATGTAAAGGATATAGAAAAGGAGTCCTTAAGGATTGAAGATATTCCAGTAGTTAAAGATTTTCCCAATGTGTTTTCGGATGAATTACCTGGACTACCTCCAGATCGAGAGGTCGAGTTTACAATTGATTTGGCTCATGGAATGGAATCAATATCGAAAGCTCCCTATCAAATGGCGCATGTCGAGATAAAAGAGTTAATGACGTAGTTGCATGAATTGCTGGACAAAGGAGTTATTTGCCTGAGTGTATCCCTGAGGGTGCACCAGTGCTATTTGTAAATAAGAAAGATGAATGTATGAGGTTGTGTATCAATTATCACGAATTTAATGAGTTGAGGAATAAGAATAAGTATCCTCTACCATGAATCGACGACTTGCTTTGATAAATTCGAAGGAGCAACTTATTTCTCAAAGATTGACTTAAGATCTAGGTACCATCAACTGAAGATTAAGCGGACGATATACCCAAGATGGCGTTTCGAACAAGATATGGATACTATGAGTTCTTGTGATGGCGTTTGGATTGACAAATGCGCTAGCTGCATTTAAGGATCTCAGGAATAGAGTATTCAAGGAATATTTGGATAAGTTCATGGTAGTATTATTTATTGATGATATCTTGATATACTCCATGACCAAGGAAGAATATATGGAACATTTGAAGATTTCCTTGGAGATTTTGATGAAAGAGAAGTTATATGCAAAGTTTTCGAAGAATGAGTTTTGGCTAAAGGAAGTTCAATTTCTTGGACATGTAGTTAACAGTGAAGGTATCAAAAGTAGACCCCACCAAAATAGAAGTTGTGACGAATTGGGATAGGCCTAAGACTCCTATAGAAATCATAAGTTCTCTTGGATTAGCAGAGTATTACAGGAGATTTGTATAAGATTTTTCTAAGATTGGTGTACCATTGACTAAGTTGACAAGGAAGAATCAAAAGTTTGTTTAGACGGTTAAGTGCGAAGTACGCTTTCAAAAGTTAAAGAAAAGGTTGGTAACCGCATTAGTGTAGGCTTCACCCGACAAAAAGGTAAGTTTGTGATCTACATCAATCATTTGTATAAAGGGTTAGGTTGTGTGTTGATGCAACATGGGAAAGTGATAGTATATGTGACAAGGAAATTAAAGCCACACGAGCAGAATATCTTACGCATGATCTAGAATTAGCAGCGATTATATTTTCCCTTAAGATTTGGAGGCATTATTTGTATGGTATAAAGTGTGAGATTTATACGGACCACAAAATCTTAAAGTATATTATTACGTAGAAACAATTGACTATGTGGCGAAGGAGATGGTTGAAATTGATCAAAGATTATGAAAGTATTATCAGTTATCCTCTCGGAAAGAAGAATGTTATAGCAGATGCGCTAAGCCGTAAAGAAGGGTTAAATGTGTTAAACTTCATCTGAGGAATTAATCAAGGATTTTGGGAAGTTGGAAGTAGACGTGCGGATTCTGGAAATGGGAAGTGAGGTAATGTATGCAATGACTTTTCAGCCGGAAATATTAGAAACGATTCGATATCTTGAAGAACAAATGATGACCCACGAAAAGGATAAATTGTCTGGAAAAGAAATTAAGGCTCAAAAGGATAATAAAGGAATAAACCAAGTTGGTTGCGTATCTAAAATTTTTAGTGTTATGGAATTGAAACACGAGATTCTTCATGAAGCGCATAACTCAAAATTATATATTCACCATGGAAGTACAAAAATGTAAAAAGGACTTAAAAGAAATTTATTGGTAGCCAAATATAAAAAAGGAAGATTGCGAAATGGATAAGTAAATGCTATACGTGCCAGAAAGTAAAAACGGAACATCAGCGATCAAGTGGATTGCTTCAACCACTAGACATACCTGAACAGAAATAGGAGCTTATCGCGATGAATTTCATGGTAAGATTACCAAAGACTAAGTCTAATCATGACGCAATATGGGTAATAATTGATCGATTGACAAAGTCAGCGTGTTTCTTGCATATCAGTGAAAGATTCTCATTGGAAAGTTTTAGTTAAGATGTATGTGGATGAAATCGTGATGCATCACAGAGTTCCAGTATCTATTGTATGGAGATTCCCCTTGGTCTAATTCCATGGAGTAGAGATCCGAAATTTAACTCGAGATCTTGGCGACAATTTCATGATCATTTGGAAGCTAAATTTAAAAATGAGTACGGCATATCATCCGCAGAACATCGGACAAAGCGAAAGGACTATTCAAATAATCGATGGTACGTTGGGAACTTGTGCATTGGATTTTAAAGGGAATTGAGACGACCTTTTTCCTTTGATTGAATTCTCTTATAACAATAGTTATCACGCAATTATCGACATGCCGCCTTATAAAGCATTGTATGGAAGAAAGTGAAGATCCCCTACCTATTGGGACAAAGTTGGTGAACATAAATTATTAGCCCATAGTTGATGTAACAGACGAACGAGAAAATGGATGTGATTCATAAAAGGCCGATTGCTGCTCAAGATCGACAGAAGAAAAATACAAATCAAAACAAGAAAGGATGTGATGTTCGCACCCGTAATCAAAGTATTGTTTGTTGCCCAGTAAAGATACAATTGTTTAAGGGGGGTTGGATACAATTGTATAAATGTTTCGCACAAGTAATAAAATATAACATCTTTTTCTATATTTGATAAAAACTGTTATAAAATCCTCTCAAGAAATACTGTTGTTCTTGAGAGCTGCTAGGTCGAATGATCCTCGAGTGTGAAACACTAAGTGATGACCTAAATTGTGTTTATATACTACACAGCTACAACAGATTATTCTAAGACATGCATTATCAAATACTAACTGAAACTGATATATATCTTAAACTAAACAGATAAAGTCTTATCTCTCAGACGTAACAGATATATGCTCTATATTATAAGGATTAAAATAGATCCTCTAATGCTGACTGTCTTCAAATACTGATGTCATACAAATCCTTATGACATACCAAATCCAGATGGTACATCATATCCTGATGACATCCGAACAGCTAGATCCTGAGCATCTTCTGATCATTGAGAATTCAATATGTAACAATCTCCCCCAATTTATATTTAATGCAATGAAGCATAAATTCTATTCTCAATTATGCCAAAACCAATCTATAAAAAGTACAAGGAGTAAATATTACTTCAGTATCTTCAGATAACTGACAGTTGTTCCAAGAAAGTTCTTTAACCTTTCTTCCTCCTTGTCTCGTAGGACTTTAATAAGCTTTTTCTTCAACTCTCTCTTCTCTTTAGTGTCTTCTCCAAGTTGATAGATAGCTGATCTTAACTTAGAAATTGAGCTTTTTCTTATCTCAAGATCACCAATCAACATGAAGCTTAAACTAACATCTTCATGATCAGGACTGAAGGATAACTGAGGACTGTTGGGAAAAACTTGTAGCACTGCAACTCCTTTTTTTATTTGCATTTCTTGACCAGTATAAGTTCTGTTCTTAGGAACATAATCACTATTGCATTTATCATCTTTTGTCATGACTCTTCTTCTGATCATTTCAAGTATCATAGAAGACCAGTTTCTAGTGACTTTGTTCTCACCTCTAAGAAGATAGTGAATGTATTTCAATTCTATCACAGTCTTCATTAAGAGCTGCTGCAATGTAAAGCTTTTTACATTACCATCTTTGAAAAAGTACAAAATCTCTTCTCTAACATCATTATCATTTATCTTTCTAAGAACAATCTTCACAGCTTCAACTTTCTCAAGATTTAAAGGAGAAATTCTTTCACCAAGATTTTATGTCAAAGTATCTGTATTAAGTAGATCAGATTCTAAGATCTCCATGCTGGAATGACCAATGCCTCCTCTGGTTCGAGATTTGATAAGTTTCAGTTTTCATTATATACCACCCAAGAAGGCTTCTTGATAGACTTATCAACATCTTCCTGTTCTGAGATAGAATCTCGTAACCCAGCTGACATAAATTCAACATGCTTGAACCCTTTAGAATAATTGAATACATGGATGTCTTTCCATCTTCTATTCTTTTTGCCGAGAGGAACATAGCTTGAAGACAAGTCATCAGTCTTCCCTTCTGCTTAATGTCATAGTTCCCTCTTTGATTTTAAAACTCTCTGCAAATATTCTTTGCATGCTTGATGAGCTTCCCTTCTATTAATCTTTTCTTTTTCATCAGCCTCTGTAATATGAGGAGTGATTACCAGAGAAAGAGCTGACTCATTTATTAATTTGATCATTTTTTCAGAAGAGGTAAAATCAGTTATCAGGTTCACAGCATCAGGATCTGCTTTTATCTCAGGTTTTTTGTGTGTATCAGGAGTTACATTCTGATTTGCTGTATCAGCTTGATCAATGTCAGTGGCTGATCTTTTTTTTTCTTTGGTATAATCAACTCTTCTGGCTTCTGAACTTCTTTATCTTCTTCATTTCCTTGTACAGGAACATAACCTTCTCTGGATAGAAAATTCAGAAAAGTAGAGTTAAATGCAGTCACTTGCCTTGATTCAGAAGTTCTTCCACCTCTTCCTCTTGTTGTTGCAGATCTACCACCTCTTCTTCCTCTTCCTTTAGAAGTGTTAGCTTTAGCTTCAATTTGAGCCAAAATCTCCTTTTGTTGCATAACTGCTTCTTCAGGTGTTAGATCACGAAATTCTTCAGTTATATACCCAAGAGAAATCCTAGCATTCTTTTGCTCAAACTTCTTGTCTTTGTAGTACAAGACAATCTCTTCACCTGTTTCCTTATATCCGTAAGGAAAAAACATCCCTTTAGCTTCTGCTAAATTTTAGACTGTAATGTCATCATCCTCAAGAGCAACAGCAGTAGTCTTGTGCTTGGCTTTATAAGCACCAATATACTTCCTTTGTCCTCAAGAATCATTATTCTTGGAATGTTGAAGTTGTTGAGCAGTAGAAGCAATTTGAAAATTTGAAACTGGATTATTCTTATCACAATCATCATCAGTATCTTTATCCTTTTTCTGAATAGAATATCGTGTACATTTTGTAGCAACTATCTTCTCCCCCTTTTTTGCATCAGTATTTGAAAGAAGAGAAAACAGAGCATCCAGTTTGTCACTTATAGAAGAGACCTTGTCTTCCAAAGGGGAAAGTCTAGAGACCATGTTGTCTTGAGATTTAACAACATCTTTGATGATATTTTTCACACTTTTAATTTCAGCTGAGTTAGGTGTGTGAAGCAAAAATCCATCAATATTCTCTTTGACACCAGCATGAGACTTCTTTATTTCATCAAGGTCAGAGTGAATTCCTTTAACAGAAATAGTTGTGGCCCTAAGATGCAAGTTCAGATCAGGAGTTTGAATTTCATCATAAGCACGATGAATATGTTGTAGGCCAACAGCAGATGAGATAGAAGTATTTACAAGTCTCCATTTATAATCCCATTCTGTCTATCTGAAATACTCAGTATCATGATTGTAATAAGAAGGATTTTTAGTAAAGTGCAAAGAAGAACAAACATTTGACTTCTTAGATGCATCAATTGTAGACTTAAGCTGAGCAGTATCAGGATCATCCTCATCACTATCATTGTCAGAGTCAGACAAGCCATCAGAAGAATATGCAGAATCAGGCAAAATTGCCTTGCCTTATCCATATTCTTTGCAAGAGATGCATGTGGTTAATGTGATCCTGAAACAAAAACATAGTAACACCTAAATCTCTATATTCTTTTCAAGTGATCTCATCACTTCTTACACAATATAATACTTTTAAGAGTAATCTTATTCTCACAGAAGAAACTTTATAAGTAAAGAAAAACTTATAAAATTCTTGTCTCAAAACTGCCTGTCCTTTTTCCAGTACAGGAGACTGCCATTCAAAATTTTTTTATTTTTTTTTATTTTCACACAGTCTCACAGAAAGGCTCAATTACACAGATAGCAAAGAAATAAGAGATGGATGAGAAGAGTTGTATGCTTGTCATATAAATAGAGGTAACCTCAAATAAGAGACTATTTATAATCATACAAACATGAGAATATATGAGAAGTTAACAATACCTGAAGGTGATTCCTCAAGTGGAAGTGATGAAAGTGGAGGAACAAACAGCACATCAGGATGCTTTTTAAAACTAGAAACTAGTAATGCATCATCAATTGTAGCTAGTACAGTTAAAGGATGATTCTCAGTAGAAGTTGATGCATCATCAGGATTGGATCTGTCAGGAGAAGTTGAAAGACCAACCAATATTAGTACTTTGAATTGATGGTTCTTATGGAGTTTGAGATATTTGAGTTGCTTCAGCAATGCTTGGTGAAGGTTCATTTGTGCTCTTCTCAAAAATAGGATCATTAATGAGTGCATCCACTTGTGACAGTATCTCCTGATGAGTTTGCTTTTCCTGAAGTAATTGAACAGAGTCTGCAAGAAGATCACTCTGAGCAATATTAACAATGATTTGTGCATGCTTAGTGTCTGCATCTTCCCTTTGAGAAGATGGTTCTTGTGTGACCGGATGTGTTGCAGTTGCTAAATCCCTTTGAGACCTAGGTTCTTGTGTACTAACATCTTTGTGAAGAGGCTGGGTCTTCTTCTTCTTTCTGATATATCCAAATACTTCTTCACTTCTTCTTTTAAACTAACTCTTTGCATTTTTCTTGTGTTCAATAGTTGCTTCAATTACTGGAAACTTGTCAAGCAGAGCACTAACATCAGTAGTTGGCTCCTTGATTCCAGTAGTGTCAATCAAGTCATCAAGATTTTGAGCAATGGACTTCTTGATTTTTGACAGGGACCCTATTGGCAACTTATCATCGGATTCAAAATCTTCTTGAATGATCAGTCTTCTTTTCCTGATTGGAAAGCAGTCTTTTTTCTTCTCACTCTCACTCAGTGAGACTTTTTTAGCTTTCCGTCTAGATGTGACAGATTTCTTAAACAACATTTTCTTTGTTACAACTGATGTCTTATGAGAGACAGCAGAGGAGGCTAATTTAGAGGCATGTTGTGTTTGCTGTTTGGGAGAAGAAATGCTTGGGTTAGAACCAAGATGGGTGACTTCTTGATTCTTAGCATCAGGAATTGTGACAGAGGTGCTAGCATCAGGATTTGCAGGCACTTGTGTAGGAGTAGGTCTATTTCTCAACAGAAATTGCCTGACCTCTCTAGGAAGCAAGGGTGGTCCTGAAAATTTATTCTTTTCATCCCTTTTGATATGATCAGTGATTGCTTTTTCAGAAATTTGAAAAACATGGAGTAATTCATCATCATCAAAAATATCATTAGGGCATAGATAAGTGAAAATCAGTTGTAAAAATCTAGTATACCCTATTACTCCTGAAGCATCTGCTAACTTAGCAATTATGAATTGTAATATAGTATTACCATAATCAAAATTACCAGAATTAAGAAGAGAGTACCCAATTTTCTGGAGAGCAGATGGAAGAGCATCAAAGTTTGTTATCTTATTCAAGAAACATCTACTGATGCAGTCAAAGAAAAAGTTCCACTCTCTTTTCAGTTTGGTTCCGACCAGTTTTCCGATGGTTGTGATTTCTCCTTGATAGCCTAAAGTCCTTAGCATATCAAATAGTTGTTCATTGGTGTGAGTATGAGGAGCACCATCAAGAGCAGGCAATCTCAAGGCTTGAAGCTGAATGTCAGCATCAACTTCATATCTTTGGTCCTTATACTCAAAAGAAAAGCCAGTATGTGTTGAATTTATCACTACTGTGTTCCAGACCTGGATGATAGCCCTGTATGACACCTAACCGAATTTGTGAGAGCATATCCAATTGGACATAGAAGGAGAAAATACTGAATATCATGAAAAGATGATGGTAGCCAAATGTGTTTCCGTGAATGATTGTGGTTTGACTGAAGATTGGTGAGACTTCAGAAGTTGTGATGATGTGAATAGCCTGTGCGAGAGAGTAAATGTGAGATGTGTCCAGTGAAACTATGTGTATGATCAATTGTGTTACATAATTTCTTCTGGTTTTATAGCTTCACTATGCAGAAATATGTTTAATACACTTATATGAAGAAGGTAACCTAGCGAATGACTTCGAACAAGAAATAATATCTGAGTAATTGATTTTAACGTTGGAGGAAATTACGGAAGTAAATACAAAATACATTCAGTTATATCAAGACACAATTGTAGAAATTTGTTTATATGATAATCCACCAATAATTATTAATTAAGTTGGACACTTAATTGTAACAATAAAGCTTACTCAGAGATTGATCAACACTAATAATCTGAATTAGAACATGCTGTCCTGTCATCAGGATTTGAGACCTTTCTTCTGTCAGGATTTGACTAACTCAGGATATGTCGATTTAAATTCAACATTTTTTTGTCAAAGCATCAAAAATTATTAGTAACCACAATTTTAATCAAAATATTCATCAAGAAATACAGTTCAAGTAGATGAAGTGATGATTAACATGCTTCAACAAAAACATTCACATGCACATAATATTAAATAAACAATGACTAAATCTTGCAATCAAAAGAAATTTCATTAATATATCAAAAGAGTACATTTTATGAAGATTGTAGATTACATGCAAAAGATTATAAGATAATCCTAGTCTAAGATGATAAACAGCCTTGGTCTGAGAAGGAAAACTATGGATTAGTTCCTCCCGCTGTTGACAACTAGCACTGCAAGATGGATCATCCGTTCTTGCTAAAGAAGAGCATCTCTCCATTCTTCTTCTGAGCGATCAAGATGGAGTTGATAGTCCATCTCAAAGAATAAGAGATTTTTCCAAACCTCTTGTGGAACCAAGTTCCATATCTCATCAAGAATGATAGTGACGTGCCATTCTTGTTCCCAGTCACCACAACTGAACTCGACGTTGAAGTTTTCATAGTTCATAAACATGTTTAAAAGAATCATTTTTATGAAGGAAGAAAAATAGTGAGGATTAAAGGAGAGAGAATAGTTTTATGTGAGAATAGAAGATGATATGTCTAAGATGAAATAGCGGTTAAATAGCCAATGGAATATCAAGGGACTAGAGGACTGATTAATGATTAAGTGTAGGGTTAACTTAATGAGTTAACCAAACGATTTCTTTTTAAGGCGCGTCTCCCTAGACCGATGTGTAATGATGACAATGATATATTTATTCGGACATGCATAATTAGCAAATAAATTCACTTAATTTTCATGCATATAAAATAGAATACATCAAATATTTCTAGCTTAATATCTAAGAATCACAGCATTTAGGACATATCAGGATTTGATCAATATACATCATGATTTGATCAATAGATAAAATAATAAAAAAATAATTACTTGTCCCAATTAACCATACCAAGTTCATTCACAAGCTTTGTAAATGTTGCTTCAGGTAATGGCTTTATGAAGATATCGGCCAGCTACTGTTCAGTACGAACAAAATGAGGCTCTATGGTTCCTTCCATGACATGCTCTCTTACGAAGTGATATCTGATACTGATGTGCTTTGTAAGAGAGTGTTGCACTAGATTTCCTTTCATAGCAATAGCACTTTGATTATCACAATAAATAGGAATTTCTTAGAATGATAATCCATAGTCCATGAGCTGATTTCTCATCCATAACAACTGAGCACAGCAACTCCCAGTCGCAATATATTCAGCCTTAACAGTTGAATTAGAAATAGATTTCTGCTTCTTGCTAAACCATGAGACTAATCTGCCTCCCAAGAACTGATAGCTTCCTAATGTACTTTTCCTGTCTATTTTGCATCCAACAAAATTAGCATCTGAATAACCACATAATGCAAAATCAGCTTCTCTTGCATATAAATTTCCAAGAGAAACAGTATCCTTGAGGTATCTGAAAATTTTCTTTACTGCAATCAGATGTGGCTCCCTTGGACATACCTGAAATCTTGCACACAAACAAGTGGCAAACATAATGTCTGGCCTGCTAGGAGCTAGATATAACAGAGATCCAATCATACATCTGTAGGTTGTCACATCAACTACTTTACCTTCATTTGATCAAGTTTTGTAGCAGTTGCCATATGAGTAGTTGCAGTTGCACTTTCTTGCATATTAAACCTCTTCAGTAGATTTCTTGTATACTTGGACTGATTGATATAGATGTCAGTATCAGTCTGCTTAATCTGCAAGCCTAGGAAGTAACTCATCTCTCCCATCATACTCATTTGATATCTTGATTGCATCAACTTTGAAAACTTATTATACAGTATTTGATTAGTTGATCTAAAAATGATATCGTCAACATAAATTTGAACTAAAAGAAAATATTTACCTTTATTTAGATAAAACAGGGTTTTATCTATGGTACCTCTTTTGAATCCACTTTCAAGTGGAAACTGAGCAATGGTTTCATACCATGCTCTAGGTGCTTGCTTCAGCCCATAGAGTGCTTTATCAAGTCTGTAAATATAATCAGGATGTTTAGGATCCAAAAATCCTGGTGGTTGTTCAACATACACTTCTTCTTCAAGTTCTCCATTGAGAAATGCACTCTTGACATCCATCTGAAAGACTTTGAACTTCTTGTGAGCAACATATGCCAAGAATATTCTGACTGCTTCTAGCCTAACAACAAGAGCAAATGTATCATCATAGTCAATACCTTCCTGTTGAGAATATCCTTTTGCCATCAATCTTGCCTTGTTTATAATGATTGTTCCATCAGAATCAGTCTTATTTCTAAAGAACCACTTTATAATACAACATGATAACCTCTGTCAGTGATTTGACTAATGCTTAGAAGATTACGCTTCAGTCCTTCCACCAGAGCTATATTCTCTATTGTTACTTTTCCAATTACCAAGTTGCCATATCCCAGAGTATGTCCTACATTTCCATCTCCATATGATACATCTGGGCCATCCTTCTTCTTAAATTCTGACAACAGGGATTTATTTCAATCATGTATCTTGAACATGCACTATCCAAGACAAATGTGTTTTTATTGTTACCCTGCAATCAGAAGAATAATTAATTAGAAGGATTTTTAAGGACCCACACTTGTTGGGCCCTCTTTTTGGACAACTTAAGCCTTTGTGTGACAGAAGTATTTTTGACATGCTTTCCTTTGTCAGGATTTGTCTTGTCAGAAGCAAGTTTAGTAGAACCAAAAGAATTAATCACACAAGCAACTTTATTAAACTTAGGCAAAGGTTTATAGTAATTGTGATACAAGTTGTGATAAGAACTACAAGTATAAATCGAATGCCAACTACTACCATAATGAAAACAAGGATTTTGTGGTTTATAAAATACTGATCTACCCCTAACATCAGACTCAGGAATAGCAGTTTTCCTTTTCTTATTCCTCCTGCAATCAATAGAAAGATGATTAGTATTTCCACAGTTAAAACAAGTTTTCCTAGGAGCATTGGAAATAACCTTGTAATTTGAATTCTTAAAAATACATTGCTTACCATTCCTGTTTCTTTAGGGATTCTTTACTTGAGGTTTGTCAGTAACCTCAGATATTTTCTTTTTCAATTGTCTTGCTGACAAAAGTCCTATGTTCTTTTCTTTCTTAACAGACTTAATGGTTTCCTTGCTTTTATTTCTTTGAGTTTTATCATTTACCAGTTTTTCTTGCTGACAAAAGTGTATTTGGGTTCATAAGCTTCTGATGAAACAAACTTAACAGGAGTTTTAAGAGAAATTTTATTTTCAGTGTCAACATCCTTAATTCTATCTTTATAGCCTAGGCATTCGTTCCAGTTTTTCTTTGAGATTATCTCATGAACCTTTTTTCCTGATTCAGTCCAGGATTTAAGGGTTTTTCTCTCATTTTCTAGATCCTCTTCTAACATACTGTATCTAGACTCAAGAATATTAACTGTATGTTTATCTCTCTCACATTCTTTCTTCAAATCTATCTGATGAATTAAGTCAGACTTTAACTAATCATTCCTAGATTTCAAGATCTTAATTTCAGTTATAAGTTTATCATTTTTTAAGGTCTTATTCTCAAAATTATCATGCAAAGATTTAAGAATATATTTCAATTCGGATATATTTTCTGTATCAAAATAGAAGAAAGGAGTTTGTACCTTAGGCTCAGAAGCAGCAGGATCATCAAGAATGGCCATCAGTGCATAGCAAGTGTTTTCACCTTCAGAGTTAGAGGAGTCCATCCAATTCTTGCTTAAAGTGATCAGGGCTTTGCTTTTCCCTTTATCATGCTTTATTTTCTTGTACTCTGAGGCAAAGTGACCAGGTTCATCACAGTTGTAGCACTTGATCTTTGTCCTGTCTAGCTTCCCAGCTTTAGAGTCCTTTCCATCTTTTCTCCCAGTTGACGTCTTTTCACTTCCAGTGAACTTCTTCCTGAAGCTTCTGTTGTTTGTAGACTTCCTGAATTGCATTCTCCTAAAGCCCATAACCAGCAATGTGGCCATTTGCATGTCATCAGAATCTCTCATGTTCTCATCAGTTTCAGAATCATTATCATCATCAGGATTTGATGATGAATCATCAGTATCTAATTCTGGAAAATTGTTCTTCTTTTATACAGCTCCAACAGACTTTTCTTTTGAAGCTTTAGCATTCACTTTCAAAGAAACAAATTTCCCCTTGTCGCTTTTCCTCTCTCTCCTTTGCTAAACCTCCAAATCATGAGTTCTCAGCATGCTTGATGACTTTATCCAGAGTAATTACGTCCTGATCATACTGATGTCGTATGATTGAAGTCTGATTCTCCCATTCTTCGCTCAAGGCTCTCAGAAACTTGGTTTTTGAGTCATCTCGATCATACACCTTTCCCACCAAAGACAGATTGTTTAGCAGAGTCAGAAATCTGTCATAGATGTCAGTGAGACTTTCATCAGACTAGGCCTCAAAGTGTTTGTATTCTTGAATCAGAACAACCCTTCTGTTCTTCTTGATGGCCATGGTTCCTTGACATTGAGTTTCAAGAGCATCCCGGATTTGTTTGGCAGTCTTGTAGGCTATGACCCTATTTGACATCACAGAATCAAGACTATTATGCAAAATGTTTCTTACCTTTGCATCTTTCAGCACAATTACTTTCTCTTCTGGTGTCCATTCCGTCTTCTCCTTTAGTTGATAGTGTTTAGCAATAGTAGGAGTTGCAGGCACCAGTTTTGTTGGCATGAAGGGTCCATCTTCACCTTCCATGTTGGATATTCAGTCTTTTTCAGAATGGAAATTTTAATGCTATCATACTTGTTCAAAGACATGTTTAGATCATTTTTTATTGTAAATTTATCAGTAAGCTCTGATACCAATTATTGCCCTGTAAAGTTACAATTGTTTAAGGGGGGTTTGATACAATTGTATAAATGTCTCAAACAAGTAATAAAATATAACAACTTTTTATATATCTGATAAAACTGTTACAAAATCCTCTCAAGAAATACTGATGTTCTTGAGAGCTGCTAGGTCAAATGATCCTCGAGTGTGATACACTAATTGATGACCTAAACTTTGTTTATATACTATATAGCTACAATAAATTAATCTAAGATATGCATTATCAAAAACTAACTGAAACTGATACATATCTTAAACTAAACAGATAAAGTCCTATCTTTCAGACGTAACAGATATCTGCTCCATATTATAAGGAACAGAACAATTCCTCTAATATTGACTGTCTTCAAATACTGATGTCATACAAATCCTGATGACATACCAAATCCTGACGGTACATCAGATCCTGATGACATCAGAACAGCCAGATCCTGAGCTTCTTCTGATCATTGAGAATTCAATATGTAATATTGTTAAAGATCCCTCCATGGAAAGGCCTATCCGGATTCAGGAAGAATGGTAAGCTGAGTCCTAAATATACTGGACTATTCGAAGTGTTAAGACAAATTGGAAAAATAGCACATAAGTTAGCGTTGCCTCCGCAGATGCAACCTCTTCATAACGTGTTTCACTTTTCTCTTCTGAAGAAGTATAATGCTGATGCTAGTCATGTGATTGAGCTAGGACCCGTGGAAATTCAACGAGATCTATCATATGTGGAGTATCTAGTATAAATTCTAGATCGTAAAGAAAAAGCGCTTAGAAATAAAGTGGTGCCTCTAGTTCGAGCTTTGTGGAGAAATCCCAGGATAGAAGAGTCATCTTGGAAATTAGAAAGTGCATTGCGGGAGAAATATCCCCATTCTATTTGTTTAGATTAGATTTTGAGGATAAAATCCTTTTAAGGGGGGTAGAATGTAACGACTGGGAATTTTCACGAATTAATTATGCGAGTAAAGTGTAACTATGTGAATTATGTGTTATTATGTGAGAATGCAAACATTAAATAAATATTATATTCCAGTTTGACGTGTCAGCTGGTATAAAGAGAATGATTATGAAGCGTAGTTGAAAACGCTCAGCATCGGGCCGTTAGTCAGGACGCGACCCGTTACGCGAAGAATGAATATTAGTAAAAAGGAAATTTTTATGATTAAGTATATTTCATTACAATACGTGATATGTGAATCTATGTTGTTAACTATTAAGGTGCATGATTATGTGATTACATGCTTGTATGATATTATTTGGAATTTTAGAAAATAAGAAGTGCATAAATTGTTATTTATATAGGTTATAAATGCATTTTTATTCTATAAGAAAAATAGTTTTTAAAATTATTTTTATTTAAAAATTTTGAATTTGAATTTATTAAAATCTTAAAATTCTAAGCTATTTTATGATGTCACTCTTGTAATTTATAGATTTATGGTTTTATTTATAAAATATATTTTTTGTAATTAATTAGATTAATAATTATTAGATTACATAATTGCCCTTGCATGTATTTACACTCATTATATAAGAGAAGGGTAGTTGTGTCATTAATCACCCCACTATCTCATTTAAACTTAGCTAAATGACCATATCATCCTTGTATGCATTTTTGTGCTAGTAGTGAGAGAAGGGTAGGTTGGTAATTTCATAATTCCATAAACTTTTTAGAATAAAAAGATGAGACAAGAGCTTGTTACTTCCATCATCACTTCATTCATTTCATTTCTCCCATATCTCTCTTTTCTCCTTCTTTTCTCCCGGTTCTCTCTCCCTTTCTTCTTCTTCTCTCTCATTCGAGCTCTCTTTCTCTCTCTCCTTTACATGCAACATCAAATCCTACTTAGAATGATTAGATCATGGGTTTAATTAAGTTGGATTTTTGATTTAGAGTATTACATGTTGAGTTGATTGATTGCATGTCAATTCTACAAGTTGCTTTGTTGTTAATTGGGTTATTGTTTAATTTGGATATAAAATTTGTTTTATATTGGATATGTGTGGTGCCCTCCAAACCCGGGTCAAAAGTTTGGGGTCCACAACACATATGCAATATATGAGCCTGTATAAGAAAAATTATTTAAAATGACCCTGCTTTATATAACCATGGATCGCAACAGGTTAAAGTATGAAAACAAGCCACCACCTTAACTTTTATTACAACGTACCAAATCCCAACTAATTTAACTTACAACTGATACTGAAATTATTCTTACAATCTTACTATCTCACTACCATAGGAAGCTCCTGCTAGCTCGATCCAACTCAAACTGGAATCCTAGCTCGCACTTTGGACTGAGGGACTTCACTATCATCCATATCCTTTTCAACTTTAAATATGTAAAAGAATCGCAAGGGTGAGCTTACTAGCTCAGCAAGTCATAATAGTGATAACTGAGGTTAAGCAATGTTCAATTGGAATGATTCAGAAGAATCAAGTTTATTGTTAAACAATTTATTAGAATTGGATATTCATTTTAAGTTTTAAAACCAAGGTTAGGCTGCTGATCAGTCATGCACTGACCCCAAGCAAAGCATACAACACTGCTCTAATTACTGGATCCAAGGCACACATTGGCCTAAATTGACCACGAATCTGGTCTGACCACGAATCTGGTCCTTATTTAGAAAACTATCCAATCCTAGAACAATTCAGTATAATAAACAATATACTTCAATAAAACAAAATCATAATCAATGATGATTAAACACTTTAAAAAAACCGTAAAGAAATTCATGGATATCACAAGGGTATATCAGAGGATGTATAAGAAACGGTTTTCATTTTGTAAAAGGATCTGGTATTAGACGAGTAATGATTTTCAGGGTATGGTTCTTTGAGGTTATAAAGAATGGTTGGAGTATAAAAGTTTATGTGTTGTCAAACAATTCTCTTCCAGTGTTCGGTGTTTGGTAGTTATACATTTGGGGAGTAGTATCATATTTATGTGATTTGGTATCTGAGGATCAACAAAGGATGATTTACAAAGAATAAGGCTTACGGCTTAAGATCAAGAAAATCAGGGTTCAAGGGTAAATAATTTAAAGCACTTGCAATATGAAACATGAGTTATTTTGAATAATAACGACATGCTATGAAACAGTTCAAAAATATTTGTTATATAATTGGAGAAAAGTTCAGAAATACTTGCCTTACAGGGCTTTACAACTATTACTGATCGACTCTGAGCCGACTCTGCCGCTCAGGCTTTAACGTCCAACCACTAGACCATATAAGATCCGACTTCGACACTCAGGTTTTTCTGTTGAAACTCTATTCAGCTCGTTGACCGATTACTAGGTCATATTTAGTCCAACGTCCACTTTCGGTTTCCCGACTAGAACCTACAGAGTCAAAATACTCTATGTTAGACATCCAGGTATGCTTGACATATCCTCGATACCAATTCTACCCAACGATATTCAAACCCGAATAGTAATTATGTATATTATAGTAACACATTCAACAAGTAGGGTTTACAATCTCGAAAATCGGTTTGGTGTTCATTTTTGGAAAATACATATACTCTTTATTTTACGAAATCAGGGTTATCGATTTGGAAAAATATTTCATCACATCGTACAATCAAGTTTCACATAAAACACACACATATATATAGTCACTCAATGTCCCGATAATCATCGGATACGTTCCCACATTTACGTAGTTCAGTTTCCCGGAAACGGGCAGCGTTTCCTTCATTTATCGAACTACCCATCGAATACAATCGATGTCAATACACCATAACAATCCATAATCACAACAACCAACATCCATAATTTCCCAACCACCAATTCAATACTATTATTAATTTTTATTCGCATTTTACATTTATTTATTTACTAAGTTAGGACTCATAATATAATCATCACGGTCCACCGTCGGCTCGCCGAGGCTCATCGCCGACGGCGGCAAAACTCGTCGGTACCCAATAAACTTTGGGTTTCCACATGAACTTCCCCGATTAGCAACAAAATTTTCCCCGTACGAAAAATTTAATTCATGGACATTAATCAAATATTTTTCTGCGGAAATAATAATATTCAGATCAGAACTGGTTTGAACCATAGCAGCACAACAAGTAAATTAATCACAGAAACTCACACGCGCACCCACACGCCAATAACCACACACGCACACAAACATAATCGCATATACACACATGAATTTATACACATCACACACAATAATGCACACTGCATCTGCATATATATACACATATATACCAAACACTAGACAAGGATTTAGTAGAAGGGAAATAGAAGCAAGACAGTGACGGTGCCGAAAGAACAGGCGGCGGAGTCAACGGAAAATAGAAGCACAAGGCGGCAGACCAACAGAGACGGGCGGAACCGGAGGCTGACCGGAAAATAGACCGAAATCAGGCGAGCAATTCCACAAGAAGAAAAAAGAAAGTGGTCGAGGAAGGAAAGATGGAGGGATTGAAAGAAGAGAACCGAGAGTGATTAATCCAGAAGAGAGGAGAGATTAAAATAAAAAAAAAATAATCGTTACATCTCAGTTGATATAAACATGCCACATTTTTGTTTGCTCCGTAACCATCTACCACGTTTCAATATGTGTCCTGATTTGTACTGGAATCCCTGATTTTGTTCGCGTTTTGCAAAATAACGAACAATTTTATTGGTAAAATTTTACCCTAAAATTACCAAAATAGTTTTAAAATATCAAAAATAATTCATAATTATTAAAGATAAATTTTTCATAATTTTCAAAGTTTATTTGAAATGTAACTCGTACCCGCATTTAACAATTAACGATCCGAGCTGCACTTAAAACAATTTCAGAAAATCACGAAAACAGTCTTGAAATGTTAGAAATAACCCGAAGTTTATAAAAACATAATTTTCAAAATTTTGAAACAATTTTCGAAGTGCACTTTATAACCGCTTTTTAACAATTAAACGAAACAACGCGCGTGTGAAATTAATCCCGAAAATTTCCAAAATAATTTTAAAATTCTCAAAATATTATAAACTTAGAAAAATATGAATTTTGCGATATTTGAAAAATTCTGGAATTAAATACGGATTTTACAAGTAAAAGCAATCAGAAAATCATTTAAAGATAAATAATCAATAAAATATTTATTTCTTAATTTTATAAAATCCTCAAAGTAATTATAGTAATTATAAAATCATAAAAGCAATTTTAGAGACACTTCAAATATTTATACAAATAAATTTGTATTAAATCCACTTTTGAAAGTGAAAACAATCCAATACGACCCCGTAATTTATCATGCGGACAACCCGGTATACCATAAATCACATATAGATAATAATCCAACAGCACATAGCGGTCAAAACCAATATACATATTTTATTTATTTAATAATTTCCATAGTCACATATTTAAATAATTCAAAAATACACGAGTCGTTATATCCTTCCCCCCTTAAAAAGATTATGTCCTCAGAATCTGGTCTAACTAAATAAGTGAGGATATTTGACAAACATATCTGAATCTAGTTCTGAGTAGACTCTTCTACTCGAAGATTTCAAACGTATTTACTATAGATATACACTCATTTCCAAGGACTCGCCTTTAACGATCAAGAATTTGGATCGATTACTATATGCATAACAAACTTGGACAAGAGCCCATTGGCTCCTAATCAATTGCTTAATTCAAGTCGCTTTAACATTGATAGGAAAAACACATTATATGTACACACTGTTGTGACGGTCACATCAACTCATGAACAACTTTACCTATATTTATTAATGCCTCAAATGGTTCATTAATTTTAGGACTTAACCTGTCCTTTCTACTCAAACTTATCCAGTCTATTTCAAGATGAAACTTGTACTAACACTACTGCTCCTATTTCTATACTCATAATCTCTCTTGATACAATTTCACCTTCTTTCTTTGTCTACTCCGAGCTGCTTCAACCAATTATCACTATGCCCTTGGTGTACTGAATCAACTTAGAATTTGACAACTTCCTTCCTTTCATTTTATTTCAGTAAAGTGGGGACCTACACTTGCGTCCATATAAGGCTTGGTAAAGTAGCATTCTAAAGCTGACATCGATGATAAATGATCATTCCAATGTTCCCTTAAAACTCAACCTCTCAACATATATTATACTTCCTGAATCACTTCCTTACTTTGACTCTCCGTTTAAGGATGATAGGCGGTGCTCATTTTCAACTTTAGCTTCCAAACATTTAAACATCTCTTATTCGTTTCTATTAGTTAAGGTTGAAAAGTAATCTCATATATTCACTTATTATCACCTTTAGGTATTTGAGCTGATATTCCACTTTTTCCAAGTTGTTTATGTCTAGTCCTTTTTTTTGCACAAGGCATCTGTTACCATACAACTTTGTTTAGGTAGTTGTTAGCGGATTAATCAGAATCTTTTGTTAAACTTGATCAAAAGTTCATACTTGAAAACTCATCATATAACTGTTTTCCTTCTAATCTTTGGGGGAAAAATCCTTGGGCATTTCGCCAGACTCTCTGATTCTCTGAATAGTTGAGGATGTTATCAATAAATACAATTCGCTTATCCAAGTACTCCTTATACAACACGTTCCTTAATTCCTTATAGCCACCTAATTCACTTATTATTTCACATAATATCACCAGAGCTTGTAATGCTCTTGAATCACTTTAATCATAATCTCTGATATGTTCTCAGGTCGGATCTTAAGTTAATCCTCGAGACATAACACACTTCTTAGATTAGGTCTCATAGGTAATGAATCCTCATAGGGGTCACTTATTCTTATTCGTTGTTTTATTGAACTCCCGTTAATCAGTACATAATCTCATAATTTCATTCCTTTTCTCCAACAATATCACTGATACATTTTATGATTCGCTTCTTGTAAAACCAATCCTTGGTCTGGCTTGTTCATTAGGCCTCTGATACTTCGCCTTAATTCTTTAACATGTCCAACACATCCCAATCTATTTTGAAATTCGCTTCTTATACCTGGTTATCAGTATTTTTCTTTAAATTTCCATATATCTTGGCATCTCTTCAATAGATTAAATACTTTATATTGTGAATTCCCTGTGGGATCTCATTTCTTAATTCTTCTACTTATAGCATCTAAGTGCTGGAAGAAAACCCGGGGATATCGTGATCGTTCTCCTGGGCGCATAAATTTCCTCTTACTAACTGCTAACACCGCGATCCATTATCTTCTCTTGACATCTCCCTATCTTTCCCTTAACAACATTGACTGAAAGGTCATATTATCCATCATTGCTCCTTTTTGGATTATAAACTCTGACTTCCAATTCCAACTTCTAAAATTCCATAGATAATTCTTCTGGTGCAGTCTCTATGTTCATTCTTTCATTTTTGCTTATCGCTTGCTTCTACATTTGCTTTTCTTCGTAATTACATACTTCCAATTCTTATGGTCCATATAGATCTTACACCTTTCTACATACATATCATGTTTCCCAATCTTTTAAAGCGAATATTATTACTGCTAATTCCAAATTATGAGTAGGATACTTCTGCTCACGAGGTTTTGGTTGTCTGGATGCATATATAATAATTTTATTATGCTGCATCAACACACATCCTATTCCCTTATGAGAAGTATCATTATAACTACCAAATTTCCTTGATACTTTTAAAGTGATAAAGTAGGTGCTGCAACCATTCTTTACCTTAACTCCATAAAACTTTCTTCACCCTTCTCATTTTTATATAACTTCTTTCTTTTCCTGGTTTGCTCCATCAAAGGTATTGCGACTTTCAAGAAATCTTGCATAAATTTTTGATAATAACCAACCCATGGTAACACTTCTTACTTTTGTTAATGCTTTTGGTCTTTCTTCATTCATGGTAACTTTAATTCCTGTTGGATCCCCCTTTTGTCTTTCTCTCACTGACTATTTCTGTTAAGAATTATATTTCTTTGCCACCAAATCTCTCACTTTGTAACTTTACATACAACTTCTTTCTTTTCCAACTTGCTTCGCGTGGTCCTCCGTTGTTTTTAAGTAACACAAATACAGCTTCTCCAGATATTCCATAAAGATTCTTCCTATCAAATTTAAATATTACTGGTATATTGGTTAGTCCCAATGACATTACTAGAATTTTATAACCACAGTACTTAGTTTTAAAAATTATCTTTGATATGTCCATAGGTTAAATCTTCAATTGGTGAAATACCAAGTCTTAAATCAATCTTATAAAAGTACTTGGCTTCTTTCGTTTTGATCAAACAAATCATTGGTTCGAGGTAACAGATACTTGCTCTTGATAGTAAACTTGTTGAGCTTTCGCTGGTCGACGCATAATATCATACTTCCATTTTTCTTATTAATAATTACTACCGGTGCACCTTATGGGGTACACTAGGTCTAATCACTTCTTCTTCTAGCATTTCTTGCATCTGCTTTGCTAAGTTCCTCATTTTAACTGGTGTCATTTTGTGTAAGGCCTTGGTTACTGGCTTCGTCTCAGGTGCTAAGTCAATCGCGAACCTCATTCTCCTATCTGGAGGAAATATGGATAACTCTTCTGGAAACATATCTTGAAACTCCTTAATCGCTATAAAATCTTCAAGTTCTGTGTGCTCCCGACTTTCATTTATGATTGCCATAGAGCTTACATCTTGGTCATTATAACCATTTAACTTAAATTATTGTTAACAAGTTCTTTACCTTCCTTTGTCCTTCAAACCTCATCATATTCTCATTTGGCGTCTTCAAAACTATCTTCTATCACGATGGTCTATCTGGGCATCACGCTTAAATAGCTAGTGCATTTCTTAAAGTAATGTCAAATCCTCACAAACTTATTGCCATAAATCTCACTTCCACCATTGGTACTTAGTTATTTAACAAATACACATTCTTGATTTGTTAGTCCTTTAATCACAATCTTATCAATTCAACAGGGTAATTCATCTTATCAACAAAACCTTGGGAGATAAACAATCAAGTTGCTCCCACATCTTTCAATACATTAACGCATAATGTATCCACGAAAATCATTCACATCACCACATATGTATTCCGAATAACATATTTCACAGGAAAATCGCAATTTCTCATTCTCGGAGACGTATTCCTCATTGGAGTAGATTCCCTTGACTCTTAGTGCATCCCTGACTAGGGCTAATGATTTTCAATATTCGCCATATGCCCTTGTTTCCTTTTCATGTATGAGAGGTAGACGGAACTTCGTCCACTTGGTTTATAATACGTTGATTTGTGTGAAAAACTTTTGCAAAGAACGACGGTATAACAAAATAACTACAAGGATTCATAATTCAATAAACTTGAGGTTGAAAAGAAGGAAGAAATAATAATGATATGAATGAGATAACCACATGGGTACTTAAGATTGCCAGTTTTTCATACCATATGGCATACAACACGTGATTAGATGGCGTCCCACCCGACTCTTTGTCATCCTGACAAAGCGTCTCACCATAACACTGTTTGTCCCAATCGGAGAGCAAAACTTGAGGGGAACAATTAAATTTGAAAGGAATGCAATATCCTCCTTCTTTGATATCATCATAAGGAGTTTATTAAGAAAAGAAGTTCATACATTTTTAGGAATTAAAAAGGAATATACGCTGTAATATTGAAAACAAGAAAGATACCATTGGTCACCATCCACATTTCACTTGTATTTATCTTTCGAGCTTGTTCGATCATATCCCAATTGTGTCATATAACAACTTTAGAAAGTACGCTGAAATGCCTTCGCAAATTAAGGATTATGGTAGATTCTTACTTGTTATGTCTTGGGTCCTTAACATCGCACCTACACATATAATAATTTAACAATTCGATCATAATGGCGTTCCTACCAGATAACTTCGAGTTTCCTCTTTTTTAGGATAACCATGAATCATTCAACATAACGATCCTTTTGTTAATAATATTCTTCTTTTAAGAAAAGTCTGGAAATCTTCCCAATCTTCTTCAATCACGCCCAGGCTCCTTTTAAATCAATGAATTCTTTAAACTTAAATGGTCTCTGCAACTGGATGAATAATTACTCCGTACATGGATTATATTATTAACCTTGTCAAACAATATTTGCACCTTAGCGTTAGGAATAATCAACTTCTTCATAATTGCGGGTTACTTTGTTTTCTGAATTAACAATACTAAGTCTGAAACAAGTAACCTTCCAGGTAATCTGGTTCTTTTAACAAACAAGAAACTCAAGTAGTAACTTGACAACCAATGTTTAAAACTTATTTTATTTAAAAAGGCTTTTAGAATTTATGTAATGAAAAATCTTTTTCGAAAACTTGTTAAAAATTTTAAAAATCATAAATCTGGTTGTCCTTACTATATGAGTTGGTTGTTGTCCTTCCGACCTATAACAAGGTACCAAATTAAAGGAACGATCACATAAAGGTCCATTCACTTCAATCTACCTTATCTCCTTTATTAGGTCCATTTGCCTTCCTTAATCAACGATCACTTCAATTGTTGTTACGTGTTATTGTATTCGTAGCTTCACGTCAAAACTTCCATACTGGTAATGCTCCCATCATCAACTTTGAAGTCGTTAAGTAGAACAGGTTATCCAATAGTCAATAAGTCTAGTTCATAGAACAAAATTTGCTCAAATCACATCACATCACTACTTTACATATCGCATTTATCATAGCACCATCATTTAATTCTACCAAAAAATCCAGATTTATACTTTTCTCTCTAACTGTTCAAAATTCATCTAATTCATCCCACAACTAATCACGGGTGGCCTAGTCACTAATGGCTTCTTTTATTCTGGTAGAAGCTATCCTCCGAAACACTTAAATCTTTTTTTTAAAACTTCTTCTCACCATTATGTATATCTCAGGTACTCACCATTTACTGCAGCTCTCGAATCCATCCTAATAGGTACTATTGCTTCATGGGACAAGTCTTAAACTGAGGGTATAGAACAGGATGTAGGGTAAACTAAAGAGATACACTCACAGCCGAATGTCCAGTAAAACAAGAATAAACAGATGGGGGTTCTTAAATAGGTAGTCTCATATCAAGAGGTAGTAGAATAACGTAGAATAACTTGAGGAGGTGCAACAGTCATAACAGAAGATAGTACCATTAATATTGATGGAGGAACAAGGTATAAATCAAATTTGAGAGAAGATGACGATCCTCGAACAGAAAGCTCCAAATGATCAGATGATACAGGGAAATTAGGGTCTGCCATTGCTGTTGTCTGAAAATCACGTCAGAAGCTAAGAATCCCGAATTGCAACACGAACTGTGCCGGAGACCTACTATATAGTCACACTTATCCTCACGACGTCTTATCTTTCTATTTCTTATTCCTAATCCTAACCCTCTACCCAATCCCGACAATTTAGGCTTGTTTCAGTGACTTATAACCTGTAGCTCTGATACCAACCTGTGGCGCCCTCTAAACCCGGGTCAGAAGTTTGGGGTCCACAACACATACACAATATATGAACCTATATAAGAAATATTATTTAAAATGACCCTGCTTTACATAACCATGGATCACAACAGGTTAAAGTATGAAAACAAGCCACCACCTTAACTTTTATTACAATGTACCAAATCCCACCTAATTTAACTTACAACATATACTGAAATTATTCTTACAATCTTAATATCTGCTAGCTTGATCCAACTCAAACTGGAATCCTAGCTCGCACTTTGGACTGAGGGACTTCAATATCATCTATATCCTTTTTAACTGTAATATATATAAAAGAATCGCAAGGGTGAGCTAACTAGCTTAGCAAGTCATAACAGTGATAACTGAAGTTATGTAATGTTCAATTGGAATGATTCAGAAGAATCAAGTTTATTGTTAAATAATTCATTAGAATTAGATATTTATTTTAATTTTTTAAACCATGGTTAGGCTGTTGATCAGTCACGCACTAACCCCGATCAAAGCACACATCACTGCTCTAATTACTGGATCCAAGGAACACATTGGCCTATAATTGACCACGAATCTGGTCCTTATTTAGAAAACTATCCAATCCTAGAACAATTCAGTATAATAAATAATATACTTTAATAAAACAAAATCATAATCAATGATGATTAAACACTTGAATAAAAACATAAAGAAATTCCTGGATATCACAAGGGTATATCAGAGGATGTATAAGAAACGGTTTTCATTTTGTAAAAGGATCAGGTATTAGACGAGTAATGATTTTTCAGGGTATGGTTCTTTTAGGTTATAAAGAATGGTTGGAGTATAAAAGTTTCTGTGTTTTCAAACAATTATCTTCCAGTGTTCGGTGTTTGGTAGTTATACATTTGGGGAGTAGTATCATATTTGTGTGATTTGGTATCTGAGGATCAACAAAGGATGGTTTACAAAGAATAAGGCTTACGGCTTAAGATCAAGAAAATCAGGGTTCAAGGGTAAATAGTTTAAATCACTTGCAATATGAAATAGGAGTTATTTTGAATAATAACGACATGCTAGGAAACCGTTCAAAAATATTTCCGATATATTTTAGAGAAAAGTTCAAAAATACTTGCCTTACAGGGCTTTACAACTATTACTGATCGACTCTGAGCCGACTCTGTCGCTCAGGCTTTAACGTTCAACCACTAGACCATATTAGATTCGACTTCGACACTCAGGTTTTTCTGTTGAAACTCTATTGAGCTCATCGACTGACTACTAGGTCATCTTTAGTCCAACGTCCACTTTCGGTTTCCCGACAAGAACCTACAGGGTTAAAATACCCTATGTATGCTTGACATATCCTCTATACCAAATCTACCCAATGATATTCAAACCCGACTCGTAATTATGTATATTATAGTAACACATGCAACAAGTAGGGTTCATAATCTCGAAAATCGGTTTGGTGTTCATTTTTGGAAAATACATATACTCTTTATTTTACGAAATCAGGGTTATCGATTTGGGAAAATATTTCATCACATCGTACAATCAAGTTTCATATAAAACACACACATATATATAGTCACTCAAGGTCCCGATAATCATCGGATACGTTCCCGTATTTACGTAGTTCAGTTTCCCGAAAATCGGGCAGCGTTTCCTTCGTTTATCGAACTACCCGTCGAATACAATCGACGTCAATTCACCAAAACAATCCATAATCACAACAACCAGCATCCATAATTTCCCAACCACCAATTCAATACTATTATTAATTATTATTCGCATTTTACATTTATTTATTTATTAAGTTAGGACTCAGAATATAATCATCACGGTCCATCGTCGGCTCACCGAGGCTCATCGCCGACGGCGGCAAAACTCGTCGGTACCCAATAAACTTTGGGTTTCCACACGAACTTTACCGATTAGCAACAAAGTTTTCCCTGTACGAAAAATTTATTTCATAGACATTAATCAAATATTTTCTGCGGAAATAAAAATATTCAGATCAGAACTATTTTGAACCATAGTAGCACAATAAGTAAATCTATCACAGGAACTCACACGCGCACCCACGCGCCAATAACCACACACGCACACAAACACAATCACATATACACTCACGAATTTATACACAACATACACAATAATGCACACTGCATCTGCATATATATACATATATATATACCAAAGACTGGACAAGGATTTAGTACAGGGGAAATAGAAGCAAGACAGTGACGGTGCTGAAAGAACAGGCGGCGGAGTCGCCGGAAAATAGAAGCACAAGGCGGCGGAACAACAGAGACGGGTGGAACCGGAGGCTGACCGGAAAACAGACCGGAATCAGGCGAGCAATTTTACAAGAAGAAAAAAGAAAGTGGCCGAGGAAGGAGAGATGAAGGGATTCAAAGAAGAGAACCGAGAGTGATTAATCCATAAGAGAGGAGAGATTAAAATAAATAAAAACAATAATATTTACATCTCAGTTGATATAAACATGCCACGTTTCTGTTTGCTCCGTAACCATCTGCCATGTTTCAACACGTGTCCTGATTTGTACTGGAGTCCCCGATTTTGTTCGCGTTTTGCAAAATAACGAACAATTTTATTGGTAAAATTTTACCCTAAAATTACCAAACTAGTTTTAAAATATAACAAATAATTCATAATTATTAAAGATAATTTTTTCATAATTTTCAATGTATATTTGAAACGTAGCTCGTGCCCCAATTTAACAATTAACGATCTGAGCTGCACTTAAAACAATTTCAGAAAATCATGAAAACAGTCTTAAAATGTTAGAAATATCCCGAAGTTTATAGAAACATAATTTTCAAAATTTTAAAACAATTTTCGAAGTGCTCTTTATACACGCTTTTAAACAATTAAACGAAACAACGCGCGGGTGAAATTAATCCCGAAAATTTCTAAAATAATTTTAAAATTCTCAGTATATTATAAACTTAGAAAAATATGAATTTTGCGATTTTTGAAAAATTATGGAATTAAATACGGATTTTACAAGTAAAAGTAATCAGAAAATCATTTAAAGATAAATAATTAATAAAATATTGATTTCTTAATTTTATAAAATCCTCAAACTAATTATAGTAATTATAAAATCATCAAAGCAATTTTAGAGACACTTCAAATATTTATACAAATAAATTTGCATTAAATCCACTTTTGAAAGTGAAAACAATCCAATATGTCCCCATAATTAAACATGCGGACAACCCGGTATACCATAAATCACACATAGATAATAATCCAATAACACATAGCGGTCAAAACCAATACACATATTTTATTTATTTAATAATTTCCATAGTCACATATTTAAATAATTCAAAAATACACGAGTCGTTATAATATGTGAGTAGATAAGTATGAATAAGTTAAGTTTTGATTATTAAAAGCATGGATTTCATTCGATTTCATCCAATAACACATAAATGATTGGATTTATGCATGTTAAGATTTTGTTCAAAAATAATGCTTTGGTTTAGTTTTTGATTTAAAAGAAATGATTTCAAGAAGTGTTCTGATTTGGAATGGATTAAAATAGGTTTAAATTGTAAATGGAACCTTGCATGTCGATATTTGATAAATTGTTTGTGTTTTATTGAAAAAGCCGAATGGTATATGGTATTAAAAAGGGTTAATTCAATTTTTTTGGTCAATTTGATTTTAGAGTCTAATTATATGGTTTGTGTAAGATTGATTTGGTGTTCAAAAGATGTTGATTAGTTGCATGTCAAGTTAAGTGGTTGCATGTTGATTTCTTGTCTTGGTACCATTTGTTTTGGTTTAAATTTTATAGTTAAAAATGAAGTAATCATTGTTTGGTTATCGAGTTATTTATATCGTGATTGTTTTATTAAGATATTAATTTAAGTATACAAGTATATACTCGCTATGTGTTATATGAGTACTCTATGATTATGCTTGAATATACGAGTTAAGTATATAAGTATATACTACTAAGTGTTATGTGAATATTCTGTGATTATACTTATGTATATAAGTATATACTACTAAGTGTTATGTGAATATTTTGTGATTATACTTGTGTATATAAGTATATACTACTAAGTGTTATGTGAATATTCTTTAATACGAGTTGGGATAATCTTTAGACGTTCAGGGAACGTCGAGTGCGAATAAGTATCTAATTAGGGATTATGTTTTGGATTGTAGATTCGGATAGCGGAGGCACTCGGGATTGTAGATAGAAATAGTGGAGGCATTCAGGCTAGAAAAGGGAAAGGAAACTTAGGTGGCAGTAGTTCAGCTTCAGTAGTTTAGTTTTAATTTCACTAAAGCAGGAATGCGATTTAAAGCAACTCTGCCTTGTCGTATGAATTGATATTTCTAATGCCATGATAAAGTATTGTTTCTTGTTTATACTTGTGATAAACCTGTTATTGATTTCTAAGAAACCCTAAAATTGATTCTTATGATAACTTGTTATTGAATCATGTTCGATCGTTTACAACCATTTGATTGATTCATACCCGATTACATTGCCTATTTCTTTTGTCACTCTATGATCTCGTAACGCCTAGGAGAACCTTTATGAATTCCCTTTCAAAATGTCTTGAGTAACGTGAATTCTTCATTAACTTGAATACCTTTGCCTTGTTGATTAATTCTCTTGAATACCTTTGCCTTGTTTATTAATTCTCTTGAATACCTCGAACTAGATTTCTAGTATTGCTTCAATAATTCCCTATATTGACCATTGCTTATAATTCGAATTCCTTGAACTGCATTTATTTGATAACTATCCTTTATTTCCATATCCAAACTTTGTAACTGGATGTACGCCATGTACCACACTTGATATCAGACACCCCTATCTTTGTTGATTATATATAACTCTTTTTCGATTCTTCTTCCTTAGTTGTTGAATCATTGATATTTATCCTTGATGACCCCTCTAGTATGAGGATCGTTCTTCTTTTGATAGGAATCTCATAATCCTAATCCTCTGATTGTTGATCATAGTCTTATTGTTTGGAATCCCTTAAAGATTAATATGATTCTTTCATGCCTTAAGAACTTTTGAAATGTTATTCTTTCTGGCATCTAATTCTTATAAAAATGCAAAGCTTTTAAAAGTTGAATTGCCAAAGAGGCAAAAGGTTTTCTTGAGAATTGACAAAGGGGCAAAATGTTTTCTTGAGATTAGTGGAGCTGGACTAAGACACATGTCCTTTCCATACTTATTATTTGAGGCTTAAAAGCTTCCTCGGGATCCCAAAAATATTGTTTAGAACCCAGCGAGGTTCGAGATTACTTCGCGGCTGATCACCGGTTGTAACCCGTAGCGTCATAAAATGATTTTGAGCAATGATTTGGTTAAAAAGTTTTGATTTGAATAATGATACTATGATACCATATATCTTGTTCCATGATATTATTATGCTTTTCTAATATAATACCTGCTATTGAATTGCAATGAATGTCGGCTTTCACCCTATCTTGATCCTTGATTCTTAAAAGTCCAAACCTTTCTTCATAACCTTTGTATAGCCAAATACATAAATCTACCACCTAGAGATTTAAAAGTAGAATGCCTCAGATTTTTTTATTGTTATTATTATTGTTTTATAGAACTTCTATGTAGTTACTTGCTGACCTATTGTGCTCATATATATTTGCTTTGCTCTAACCATGGAAGTTAAGAAAGAAGATGGCCAGACTTAGGCGTTCCAGCTCGTATGAGCTTTCTTGGCAGTCCCTACCGTGTTATAGGTTTCCAGATGCCAGAGCAGGTAGCAGTGACTGTGACCATGCGTGGTAGATGGAAGGATTCATTAAGTTGGTTCAAATACAATGGGTTATCTGTCGGTTCTATTTAGGAATCGAATGAAATTGAATTCATTAATATTTTGGGTTGTAATATATTTATTTTGGTTGGTAGTTGTAATCTTGTCTCAAACTTAATCTTGTGTAGATCCTGTTAGTAGTTAATTCAGAGTTTAATATATCTGTTGATATTATTAGTTTAATGGTGTGTGAGTCTTAATTTCCTAAGCCCGAGATTGAGGTCGTCACAGTTTTTTGCACAAAACTGTAGATTAAAATACTTGTTCACAAGCTTCTCTCTTTCAAATAGATTAGTGAGAATAATATAAGGAAATGGTTTCATTTTTAGGTAACTGTTGTCTGATTTTTTTGTTGGGATGCTTTTTTCAGAAAAGAGTTGTGTAAACTTTAATTGTACAATATTTTATTTGGTAAAAAATCATTAAGAATGAAACTGTTGTTAAACTTAAATTATAACAACTGTAGTATGTACTAAAGTCTTTGTCTAATAGAGATCACTCAGTAGTTTTAGTAAAACTATAATATCAAAAGTATACCATAAAAGTAACAAACCATTACCATCATCATTAAATTAAATAAGCAATCACCCCTAAATTATACAAAGTATTCACCATTAAACAACGATACATCCATCGAAATGACAAAAACATCTTCTAACAAATCCAATGCATCCTAACTATTCCGACCATGTAGTTCGTACATAATATTCCCCATGAATTGGTTCGAGATCATGAACTAGAAAATAATTACTTAAACAACCCTTAAAACACAAGTTCAACTAAAATATACTAAAAGCAACATGAAGTTCAAGAACCTAACAAGTGTGGTGCTTCAAGAAGAACTTTGCCCACACATTCTTAATGTCATCAACATCATCAGTACTGAAACTATTGTTGCCCCTCCGGAGCCAATGAAAAAGAATTAATATTAGTAAAATTATTTTCACTAGAAAAGAACAAAAGAAAACAGGTGCACCGAGAAAACAAAAGAGCATAATAATTATTCCTTTGAACAATAATCAATTTCCTTGTCCTCACATATTTCCTTCATATAGAGCATCACAAAAGTTCCATAGTCCTTGCTTCCATTCTGAAAGGGAACTCCGTGAAGAATATATATATATAGATATAGATATTTACATGTACCCTAATAAAAATAATAAAAACTGCCAACATCAATATTATGAAAAAATAAACCGCCATATTTTCTCATACAATTTTCTGCTTCAACGTCTTTCTCTCCATATCCTTGTACATTTTAATGGCACTGTTGTCAAAATAACAAAAATAAATATTAGCACTTCCATACATTCTAAATAAACGATTTCTTAATAAATATAACTTTTATGCGTTACTCACTTGTCAGCCAGTTCCATCTATTTTGAGCTTGCAATTCGGCGCTTCAAAGGGTCAAAGTGAAAAACTACTTGTGCCTCTGGTTTGACAACAGTCAAAACCTAATGATTCCTAGTACAATCATAAACACACATAAATAGATATCACAATAGTGCACACTTGGAAAATTACAAATCAAAAGAAAAAAACTACATATACTCACGCATGGTTATATGGCAAAAGAAAGTATTGACCCTTCTTAGTAGTTTTGAATCTAAAAGCAAGGGCACATGACCTTTCTACGCTAGAACCACAATTGGTAGCACCTATCATGCCAGGATCAACCAAAGCTATCAAACCTGTCATCTTATGCCTTTTCAATATTTCGTGCAATAAACTGCAAATAAAATATCACACTAGTTAACACATATCCTATTGAATTCTAAGATCATTAAAAACCCAATAAAAAACTTTAAACATTTAAACTTACTGAATGTAGATGCAAATGATCGACGCTGATATTTCACCTCTAGGGCATAATGCATAAACATCTGAAGGAAAGAGACACTGCTTTTTGGTTGATCCAAAAGCTTCTCCGCGCAAGTTAAAAGAGGTTGTCTAGCCATAAATGATTTTCTGATTGTGTTTATTTGTAAATCCGTATTTAATTCCAGAATTCTTCGAAAATCACGAAATTCATATTTTACTAAGTTTATAATATTATGAGAATTTTAAAATTATTTTGGAAATTTTTGGGATTAATTTTTCCACGCGTTGTTTCGTTTAATTGTTGAAGGCGGGTATAAACTGTATTTCAAAAATTGTTTTAGAATTACGAAAGTTACGTTTTTACTTACTCCGAGATATTTATGATATTTTAAGATTAATATAAATTTATTTTGATGTGTTTTTAACCGCACCTTGTTTTGTTCAATCGCTAAATCCAGGTATTCATTGTGTTTCAAAATTTGTTTTAAAATTTTGAAATTTATATTTTACTAAACTCGGGATATTTACAATATTTTATGATTATTTTGGCAATGTTTTGATTTAAAAATTTTCATGAGTTATATCATTAGCGATAGATTAAAGTTGTGTGAAGGGCTTGCAGTCGGCCGGAATAAAAATAAAACGACACGTATCCAATAAGTGGGACATGTGCCGATTGGTTAATTTGGGTTCTGCCTTTCTCTTTTATTCCGGATTAACATCAATTATTTTGTCTCTCATCTCTCGGCCTCTCTGTTTTTCTCTCATAAAAATCTCTTCTTGTCATCTCTCCTCTACTCTCTTGTTCGCGTCTCTTTCCCTCTTCCTCTCGGTGCTTCCGGTCAGCGCCGTTCTCGTTTCTCCGACTTGTTTCCTCCGATGAGCCGCCGCTTATTTAGCTTGGCTCGTTCAATTTATATATGTATATGCATGTAAATGTGTATATGATTATGTGTGTGTGCTTTATTGTGTGTGTGTGCTTGATTGTGTGTGTGTGAGTGTGTGTATTGTGTGTGTGCGTTTCGGCCTGATTATTGGGACCTCTACTGTTGGACCAGTTTATGCAGTTGGGCTTGGTTATTGTAAATTGATTTTTATTTCCTTTTAATGCAGGGAAATAAATGAAAAATATTCGTGAAATAAAAACTTTCGTTGCGGGAAAATTATGTTAATCTGCGTAATTTATTTGGAAACCCGTAATATAACGGGCACCAATAAATTATACCGCCGTTAACGATGAACTTTGGTGAGTCAACGGTGGACGGTGATGAATTTTTTCTGAGTCCTAATTTTTATAAATAATAAAAACAATTGTATAAAATATTTTTGAAATTTAATAATTATTGGTATTTAGAGTTGTATCGAAATGCAGGCTGTATGAAATTGTGGATTTTGTGATTGTTGGGATTGACATCGATTGTGATCGACGGGTAGGCTTATAAACAAAAGTGTTGCTACAAAATTTTCTAAAAATTTATTTTAATTACGAGAAAATGTACATTATTATATATAAATGTTTTATCCCTATTTGTATATGGTCTACGTGATTACGTGATTATGTGTATAATAACTATACGAGTCGGGTTATTGGATTGGGATATTAGGATTCGAGGATATCAAGCATGTCGGTATAACTGATTAGGGTATTCTGTATTTGTAGATCCCAGCCGAGTTTCAGCAGGACCGAAGTCAGCGTAAAAGCTACTTAGGGTTTCTGAAAGCGTTGCAAGGAAAGTACCCTGACCAAACTTTTATGGTTCAGTACGTATGAATAGATTAATGTTTTATTCTCGTAAAGGAACATAAACATTTTAAGTTACTTATCCCCTGTAGTTATAAATCATTGTGTTTAACCTGTTTTGGGGAAAAGTAACTTCGAAAGGTACCTATCTCGTATGAAATGATTTTCGAACTAGATTTTCTATGTGTGCTGTTAAAATGAATGGTTTTGTAATAATATAGGTACAAGTGTTTTGAAAACTGGATAAAACAATCAGATATGGGATATATTGGGGCGAGGGGTCTATTGAGGTGGCGTAAGAGGCTAATTCTGTTGCGCTTATTATTGACCGAGTAGTCCAGCAGGTCAGAGACCTAGCTAGTCTCTGAGTTCCGGAATAGGTAAATGGGATGGCAGTTAGAGCCTTCTGGTGTTGATAACCTGATAAGCTGTCTTCAGATTTCCGTTATGTATCTGATTTGGCTTTGTGATTCCCGTAAGGGTATAAGTACTTGATATAGTGGTTTTAAAAATGTGAATAACATGGTAAAATTGGACTCTGGTTCTTACACAACACAATACTATGTTTGTTTTATTAGAAGCATGCTAGTCAGTGATATCCAGTTATCTCAACTTTTCATCATATAATGTTGTTCGAATGATTATAGTTTTGTTCCTATCACTATTTACGGTACTATTTTTATTTAATATTCATATGTTGGTACTGCTGAGCGATTATGCTCACCCTTACAACATGTTATATATATATCACAAATGCCTAGATGACCAATCAGACCTTGGCAGAACCGTGTGTCAGCCCCTTCAGGACCCGGCTCCTCAGAGGTAGTTAGTATCAGGCAACGTACGGTCTGATGAGTTGCTGAATTAGTTAGTTTGCGTCAGATTTTTTAATAAATGGTTTGTAATAGCGTGTAGCTTGGATCATACTTGAACCTGGATCGGATCTTGGTTCGGGGTCGTAATAGTTTAATATTAATAATAATCTTCTTGTTTATATTTCTGGTAATTGTGTTTGGTGACGTTAACTCCTAACCTCGGGGTTGAGGCCGTCACAATTGGTATCAGAGCTACAGGTTCAAGTCCCTGATTCAGGTTAGGGATTGTGTCGAATATGTGTAAAATTGTGTCTTAAGGTGTGAGTTAGCAACTCATATAGAGGAGCAAACCCTAGAGTCATTTGAGGGTTCTGACGGTGTTACCCTGACATCTATTAATATTTTGACAGAACTGCCTTGACCATGTTATGTCTTACCTGCATATCTATTCTATTGGTAGTGGCCTATTGTGATCTCTATTTTTCCATCCTGGGAGAACCCATCAGACTCAGATAGCTCTGACTCCGAGAGGACTATGAATATTATAGCTGAGGAGACTCCTATGCCTCCCCCACCAGTTCCTCCCTTTGTACTGAGGGACATCCGTGGACCTAGTGCCCTTCCTCGCTGGTTACGTAGGTCTGTGTCTGTTGTTAGAGATTTTCCTCCTGGTTGTGGTCCCAGTTCTTTCTCATCGAGACCTCCGGTTCCTCCCTTTGCCCCAAGCGGCACCTCTTCTCTGTTTCCCTTTAATGTTCACCAAGCGGTGAATAGATCTTTAATTAGAGAACAGAGTTTGGGGCTGGCTGCTCAGCTTGACCAGATACCAGTTGCACCTTTCCAGGGCATCCATGCCCCTTCCCCTGAGGTGCAGGCCCATGTGCGATCTTTGACCCAGACTATTGTTGAGAGGGCTAGATCCATTGACCGTTTTATTAGCTCAGAGCTTAGAGCCATCCAGTATCAGGATCTGGTGAACTGGTTGGTGTTTGAGTTAGGTTCTATCGGTGGCAGTGGCAGTGGTTAGATCAGGGTTGCAGCAGAGAGGTACAGAGCTCAGAGTTGGCTTCCAGGAAATCTATAGTTGTTTTCCTTGTATATGTACATTATATCGTGATAGTTTGTATTAGGCGCGGGCTGCTATGACTACTAGTTTTGATGTGTATTTGGATGGTTTCTTTTAAGTTGGATTTCAGTTGTACCAGTTGGATTTCTGTTGGTTATTGTACCGTAGCTCCTTTATTTTGTTGTTCAGTTTTTATATATACTTTTGCGTTGTTATTATTGTTGTTACTATTATTGTTGCTTTTGTTGCTGGTATTTCTAGATTATGATCATTCACTCAGGATGGATCTAATTAAACCGAGGATGAGGTTATTGTCTTAGTGGCAACACAGTCATGATGCATATGTATACACTGCTTCGAGCAATCCATTTTCTTATAAATGACTGTTATGTTTCAAGAGAATACCACTAAAGAAGAATTCTCAACCCAATAACGGATCTGTTGGGATCCCTCCATGAATGAATTGATAAATTTATTGCATCATCAGTCTACCCAGCT
Organism: Apium graveolens; assembly: GCF_009905375.1. NCBI lineage: Eukaryota > Viridiplantae > Streptophyta > Magnoliopsida > Apiales > Apiaceae > Apium > Apium graveolens. Next base: position 209,902,649 of record NC_133651.1, on the reverse strand, counting down.
GGCCCAACAACAACAGCAATTCCAGCAGCAGCAACAATAATTGCAGCAGCAACAACAACAGCAACAGCAGCTTATACAGCAACAACAACAAAAAATCCAACAGCATCAGCTGCAAATCCAACAGCAGCATGAGATGGGAGGGACAAACCAGGTTGTTAGTTTTAAGTCTTTCCAGGTAGTGAAACCCCCAGAGTTTAAAGGTGAAGTGGATCATGTTATTGTCAGGATATGGTTGAAGGAAATGGAGAAGGTGTTTGTGCTCACCAAGGTGAGTGAGGATTTAAAGACATATTATGCTAGTTACTTTTTAAAGAATGATTTGAACTATTAGTTGAAGTTTACGTGAGCATTAGAAGGAGGTGGTCCTTTCCCATGGACCAGATTTACAGAGCTGTTCTTGGAGAAATACTTTTTGGACTGTCTCCAGAGTTAGATGGAGATGGAGGTTTTGGAGTTGAAGCAAGGAGACAGGAGTGTCGCAGAGTATGAAGAAAGTTTTATGGAGTTGGCCCGTATAGCACTAGAGTATGTGAGTTCAGAAGCTCAGCAAGCGAAGCGGTTTCAACAAGGTTTGAAGCCAGATATAAGGAGTGGGGTTGTAGCTTTACAACTCAAGACATATACTTCGGTAAGTGACCAGAGATTAGCTGTTAAAGAGTAGGGTGAGAAGAAAAGGAAGTTTGAAAGTGTACCTGCTAGGTTAGAATCATGTGGAGTAAGTCAGAAGTTCCAGCGTTATATTGGAAAGAATAAGAATAAGAAGTTCAGGAGACAGAATTTCTCCCAGGCTAGGCCCAGTACCACTTCAGTTAGTTCTACCCCGACAAGGTTTAGCATGCCAGTGATCAAATGTAAGACATGCGGGAAGAAGCACAGTGGTCAGTGCTGAGAAAATATCAACTATTTTAAGTATGGCCAGAAGGGTCATTATTCCACGGAGTTCAAGTCTGAGACCCAAGGAGTAGCCTGTTTTAGTTGCGGCAAAGTGCGGCATATTGGTAGGAATTGTAAATTAGTGACCCAAGGTAGTGTTGGAAGAAGCGTGTCCCAAGGACCAACAACAAGTACTGCTAGAGCTAGAACCTTTAAGATGACCAAGAAATCTCCAGCTCATGATTCCGATGTAGTTGCATGTACCCTATCTCTTAATTCCGTACCTGTTAACGTTTTATTTGATTCGGGAGCGTCCAAATCTTTTATATCTATGAACTGCGTGAATAAAATGCAATTGATGTTAGAAGACCTAGATGAACCTTTGACCATATAGGTGGATAATAAGAATAAAGTGCCCGTAAGTCGATTCTGTCCCAAGTGCTCTATAGATATTTTAGGATATACTTTCCCTGCCAACCTAATTCCCTTTGAGTTAGGAGATTTTGATATTATTCTAGGCATGGATTTGTTTTCTCTGTGCAAATATTGACTGTAAGAAAAAAAGAGTTGGTGTGTATACCTCAAATAATAAAAGGATTTGTTATCAAGGACAGAGGCAGGATAAGAAGTACCTTTCTGTATTACAAGCAAAAAAATTGTTGCGGAAAGAGTGTGAAGCGTATTTGGGTCATGTGGTGGATACGAAGAAAGAGACTCCTACTTTGGATGAGATTCCCATAGTAAGAGAATTTCCTGACGTCTTTCCATAAGAGTTTCCAAGAATACCACCTGACCGAGAAATAGAGTTCTCTATTGATTTGATATACGGAGCTGAACCAGTTTCTAAAGCCCCATATAGAATGGCTCTAGTAGAAATGAAAGAATTGGCCAAGCAACTTCAGGAACTATTGGATAAGGGAGTTATTTGACCCAGTGTTTCTCCGTGGGGTGCTCTAGTGCTATACATAAAGAAGAAGGATGGAAGTATGAGATTGTGCATTGACTACAAAGAGCTGAACAAGTTGACAATAAAGAACAAGTATCATTTTCCACACATCGATGATTTTTTTGATCAGCTTAAGGGGGCATGTTATTTTTGAAAGATTGATTTAAGATCTGGCTACCACCAACTGAAGATAAAGCCCTAAGATATTCCCAAGACTGCATTCAGAACAAGGTATGAACATTATGAGTTCTTAGTGATGTCGTTTAGATTGACAAATGCACCAGCAGCTTTTATGGATTTAATGAACCGGGTGTATAAGGAGTACTTGGATAAGTTTGTTATTGTATTTATTGATGACATCCTCATATATTCAAAGATTCCAGAAGATCATGCAACGCATCTATGGGTTGCCCTCCAGAAGTTGAGAGAAAAACAATTATATGCAAAGTTTTCCAAGTGTGAGTTTTGGTTGACAAAGGTACAGTTTCTTGGACATGTGGTGAGTAAGGAAGGTATCAAGGTAGACCCTATAAAGATTGAAGCCGTATCCAAGTGGGAGCAACCGAAGACTCCAGCGGAAATAAAAAGTTTTCTCGGACTAGCATGATATTATCGAAGATTTGTAAAGGATTTCTCTAAGATTATGTCCCTATTAAACAAGTTAACCACGAAGAATGAGAAGTTCATTTGGACGGAAAAGTATGAAGAAAGTTTCCAGGAATTGAAAAGGAGGTTAGTGATAGCTCCAGTACTAGCATTGCCAGATGAGACAGGAAACTTTGTGATTTGTAGTGACACTTCTTTGAAAGGTTTGGGTTGTGTATTGATGCAATACGACAAAGTTATCGCCTATGCCTCCAGACAATTAAAGCCTCACGAGTAGAAATATCCAGTTCATGACCTTGAGTTGGAAGTTATAGTGTTTGCTCTGAAGTTGTGGCGTCATTACTTGTGTGAAGAGAAGTGTCAAATTTACACGGATCATAAAATCTTGAAGTACATATTCACGCAAAAAGGATTTGAACATGAGACAGAGAAGGTTGTTTGAATTGATCAAGGACTATGATTGTTCAATTAATTATCACCCAGGCAAAGCCAGTATGGGGGCTGATGCCTTGAGTAGAAAAGAGAAGTTGAAAATGGTTCGGATCGCGGACGAACTAGCACGAGACATAGAAAAGATGGAGATTGAGGTTCGAGTACTAAGTGAAAGTCAGAAGCAACTATATTAGATTACCTTCCAACCAGTGTTGATGGAAAAGATTAAAAGGTGTTAAGAAGGAGTTATGGAGTGAGAATTAGACACGTTGACAGGAGAAGACTTGTGTACTCAAAAGGATAGCCCAAGTTTGTTTAGATTTTTTCCAAAATTTGGATTCCTAATATAACGGAACTGAAAAATGAAGTATTACATGAAGTGCACAACTCTAGGTTTTCTATCCACCCTGGTAGTACTAAGATGTACCAGGACTTGAAGAGAAGCTTTTGGTGGCCAGGAAAGAAGGATATTGCCATTTGGGTTAGCAAGTGTCACGTATGTCAGACGGTAAAAGCGAAACAGCGACAACCGAGCGGATTGTTACAGCCCCTGGAGATTCCCAAATGGAAGTGAAAAGAGATTGCAATGGATTTTATAGTGGGATTGCCAAAGACGAAAGGAAATCATGATGCCATTTGGGTAATCATTGATAGGTTGACCAAGTCAGCGCATTTTCTTCCGATCAACGAAAGGTATTCTTTGGAAAAGTTAGTTAAGTTGTATTTGGATAAGATAATGAACAATCATGGAGTTCTTGTGTCTATATTATCAGATCGAGACCCGAGGTTCAATTCTAGATTTTTGGAACAAATTCCAAGAGTGTTTAGGAACTAAGTTTAATATGAGCACCGCCTATCATCCTCAGACAGACGGTCAAAGTGAGAAAACAATTCAGACCATAGAGGATATGTTGAGAGTTTGTGTTTTGGATTTGAAGGAAAAATGGGACGAACACTTACCTTTGATTGAATTCTCATATAACAACAGCTACCATGCCAGCATTGGAATGCCGCGTTACGAAGCTTTGTATCGACGTAAGTGTGGATCACCATTGTATTGGGATAAAGTAGGATAGAAGAAAGTGTTAGGCCCCGAGTTGGTTCAGCAAACCAGAGATGCGGTAGCATTGATTCAAAAAAGGTTAGAAGTAGCCCAGGTTAGGGAGAGAAAGAATGTGGATTTGAATAGGAAGGATATGAACTTCGAGATAGGAGCACTGGTGTTACTAAAGATCACCGTGGAAAGGGTTAATATGATTTGGTCAGAAAGGTAAACTTAGTCCCATATTTATAGGACCATTTGAAGTACTGAAGAAAGTAGGGAAGTTTGCCTACGAGATAGCATTACCACCGCAGTGGCAGCACATTCATGATGTGTTCCACATTTCCATGTTGAAGCCCTATGTTCCTGATTCGAATCAAGTCATAGAGTACGAACCCATTGAGCTTCAGCCAGATTTGTCCTATGTGGAACAACCGATCCAAATCTTAGATCGTAAAGAGCGAGTCCTTAGGAATAAGTTGATCCCCATAGTGAAAGTTTTGTAGAGAAATCCTCGAGTAGAAGAGTTTACTTGGGAATTAGAGTCAGATATTCTTGAAAAATATCCTCATTTGTTTAGCTAAGTTAGATTCTAGGGACATAATCTTTTTAAGGGGAAAGGATATAATAACTCATGTATTTTCTTTTATTTTTAATATTTTAAAAGTCTAATAATTTAATAAATAAAGAAATAAAATATGTGCATCGGTTTTGGCAGCAATGTGTTGATGTTATTTATGTGTCTGTGATTTGTTGGTATATATGTTGGAATTTTTGTGATTATTATTAAGTTATATGATTTTGTTTCGCTTTTAAAAGTGATTTTATTACAGTTTTAATTCGATAAATATTTGAACTGTCTTTAAAAATTAGTTTTATAATTTTATAATTTTAATAATTATTTTTGGGATTTTATAAAATTGAGAAATCAATAGTTCACTAATTATTTATCTTTAAATGATTTTCTGATTGTGTTTAATTGTAAAATCAATATTTAATTCCAGAATTCTTAAAAAATCATGAAATTTATAGTTTACTAAGTTTATAATATTATGAGAATTTTAAAGTTATTTTGGAAATTTTTGGGATTAATTTTATCGGCGCGTTGTTTCGTTTAATTGTTGAACGCGGGTATAAACTGCATTTCAGAAATTATTTTAAAATTATAAAAGTTATGTTTTTACTTACTCTGGGTTTTCTAATATTTTAAGATTAATATGGATTTATTTCGATGTGTTTTTAACCGCACCTTGTTTTGTTCGATCGCTAAATCCGGGTATTTATTGCGTTTCAAAATTCATTTTAAAATATTGAAATTTATATTTTACTAAACTCGGGATATTTACCATATTTTATGATTATTTTGGCAATGTTTTGATTAAAATTTATTCGCGAGTTATATCATTAGCGATAGATTAAAGTGGTGTGAAGGGCTCAGAATAAAAATAAAACGAAACGTATCCAATAAGTTGGACACGTGTCGTGTGGTTAATTGGGTGCTGCCTTTCTCTTTTATTCCGGATAAACATCAATTATTTTGTCTCTCAACTCTCGGCCTCTCTCGAATTCTCTCTGTTTTTCTCTCATAAAAATCTCTTCTTGTCCTCTCTCCTATACTCTCCTGTTCGCGTCTCTTTCCCTCTTCCTCTCAGTGCTTCCGGTTAGCGCCGTTCTTGTTTCTCCTGCTTGTTTCCTCCGGCGAGCCACCACTTATTTGGCTTGGCTGGTTCAATTTATATATATATGTATGTAAATATGTATATGATTATGTGTGTGTCCTTTATTGTGTGTGTGTGCTCGATTGTGTATGTGAGTGTGTGTGTGTTGTGTGTGTGCGTTTGTGTTGTGTGTGTATTGGTCGTGTGTTGGCCGTGATGGTGGTTGTCGTGATGTGCTTCTCTATTCTGTTTGGTCTATATTGTTGGGCTTTCTATGTTATGGGCTTGCAGTTTGGGCCGGATTATTCGGGCCTCTACTGTTGGACCAGTTTATGCAGTTGGGCTTGGTTATTGAATATTGATTTTAATTTCTTTTTACTGCAGGGAAATAAATGAATAATATTCATGAAATAAAAACTTTCGTTGCGGGGAAATTATGTTAATCAGCGTATTTTATTTGGAAACCAGTAATATAACGGGCACCAATAAATTATACCGCCATTGACGATGAACTTCGGTGAGTCAACGGTGGATGGTGATGACTTTGTTCTTAGTCCTAATTTTTATAAATAATAAAATGAATTACATAAAATATTTTCAAAATTTAATAATTATTTTTATTACGAGTTCTATCGAAATGCGATCTGTATGAAATTATGGATTGTTGTAAACGTTTGGGATTAACGTCGATTTTGATCGACGAGTAGGCTTATAAATAAAAGTGTTGCTGCCAAAATTTTCTAAAAATTTATTTTAATTATGAGAAAATGTACTTTATTATATTTAATCGTTTTATCCCTATTTGTATACGGTCTACGTGATTACGTGATTATGTGTATAATAACTATACGAGTCGGGTTATTGGATTGGGATATTAGGATTTGAGTATACCACGCATGTCGGTATAACTAATTAGGGTATTCTGTATTTGTAGATCCCAGTCGAGTTTCGTCGGGACGAAAGTCAGCGAAAAAGCTACTTAGGGTTTTGGAAAGCGTTACAAGGCAAGTACCCTGACCATTCTTTTATGGTTCAGTACGTGTAAATAGACTGATGTTTTATTCTCATAAAGGAACAGAAACGTTTTAAGTTACGTATCCCCTATAGTTATAAATCATTGTTTTCAACCTATTTTGGGAAAAAGTAACATCCAAAGGTACCTATCTCGAATGAAATGATTTGTGAACTAGATTTTTTATGTGTGTTATTAAAATGAATGGTTTTGAAATGAAATAGGTACAAGTGTTTTGAAAACTGGATAAAATGATCAGATATGGGATACATTGGGGCCAGGGGTCTATTGAGGTGGCGTAAGAGGCTAATTCGGTTGCACTCATTATATAACCGATTAGTCAAGCAGGTCGGAGACCTAGCTAGTCTCTGAGTTCTGGAACAGGTAAAAGGGATGGAAGTTAGAGTCGTCTGGTGTTGATAGCCTAATCAGCTGTCTTCACATATCCGTTACGTATCTGATTTGGCTTTGTGATTCCCGTAAGGGTATAAGTACTTGATGCAGTGGTTTTATAAATGTGAATAGCATGCTAAAATTGGACTCTGGTACTTACAGAACACACTACTATGTTTGTCTTATTAGAAGCATGCTAGTCAGTGACATTCAGTTATCTCAGCTTTTCGTTATATAATGTTATTCGAATGTTTATAGTTTTGTTCCTATCACTGTTTACTGTACTGTTTTTATTTAATATCCATATATTGGTACTACTGAGCATTTATGCTCACCCTTGTAATATGTTATATATATATATATATATATATATATATATATCGCAGATGCCTAGAAGACCAATTAGACCTTGGCAGAACCGTGTTTCAGCCTCTTCAGGACCCGATTCCTCAGAGGTAGTTAGTATCAGGCCACGTACGGTCTGATGAGTTGCTGAATAAGTTAGTTTGTGTCAGACTTTTTGATAAATGGTATTTAATAGCGTGTAGCTTGGATCATACTTGAACCTGGATTGGATCTTGGGTCGGGGTCGTAATAGTTTAATATTAATAATATTCTTGTTGTTTATATTTCTGGTAATTGTGTTTGGTGACGTCAACTCATGACCCCGGGGTTGAGGCCATCATATATATTGTGGGATATGGCTTGATTTCAAAAGATAAATTCATCATTGAAGAGGTTGCCCTAGTGGATGGACTCAAGCATAATATGTTGAGTATCAGCAAGTTTGTGATAAGGGCAACTCAGTCAGCTTCAATTCAGAAGCCTGTGTTGTGACTAACAAGAAGATTAACAAAGTGATTCTCACTGGAATGAGAAAAGGCAATGTGTATCTAGCTGACTTCAATTCAATAAATGCAGAATTTGTAACTTGTCTTCTCAGTAAAGCGATTCAAGATGAAAGTTGGCTATGGCACAAGAAGTTGTCCCATCTAAACTTCAAGACCATGAATGATCTAGTCAAGAAAGAATTGGTTAGAGGTATTCCTCAAGTGGAGTTTTGAAAGGATGGTTTGTGTGATGTCTTCCAGAAAGGAAAGTAGATTAAAGCATCATTCAAAAAGAAGCTCGATTCAACATTTGAAGAACCTTTGCAATTACTGCACATGGTCTTTTTTGGACCATCAATGTATTGTCCATCTCATGGAAAAGATATTTCCTAGTAATTATAGATGATTTCTCAAAGTTCTCTTGGACATATTTTCTAAAAACCAAAGATGAAGCTAGTGAAATCATCATCAATCATAGAATGGGATTTATTTTGTGAAGAGAATGGGATTATGCATGAGTTTTCTGACTTCAAATTAAGAAGAATCAAGAGTGACAATAGAACTGAGTTCAAGACTTCTGTGATGAGATTATTTTATTAAGAGAATGGGATTATGCATGAGTTTTCTGCAGCTAAAACTCCACAACAAAATGGAGTGGTGGAAAGGAAAAACAGATCTCTTATTGAAGCTGCAAGGATAATGTTGGAAGAATCAAAGTTACCAATTGTTCAAGAATAGGAAGCCAACTCTAAATTTTCTTCATGTCTTTAGATGCAAATGCTACATTCTAAGGAATCAAACTGAACAGCATGAAAAGTTTGATGTTAAAGCAGATGAAGGATTTTTGTTGGATATGCTGTTGGAAAAGCATTTAGAATTTACAATCTTAGAACAAACATTATTATGGAATCTATACATGTTGTGTTTGATGATAAGAAGATTGAAGGACTAAAAGATGAAGGTTTCCATGATAACCTCGAATTTGACAATGTTGAGATAATTTGTGATGGCAGTGATGATGATAGTGATAAAGAAATAGTGAGTAGATAATCAGCTTCATCCTTCGGGATACATAGTGCATCATTCATCGAAATAATTAGAGAAGCTGAGAGTCAAAGTAGATCACTTGCAGAAAGGACCCCTTCTTCAATTCAAAGATCCACAAACTCAGAGGGAGTTTCTTCTAATCAAAACTCAGTCACACATCAAGACAACAATGAGACCTCTTCATCTAGAGCTAATCTACCACATCAAAGAAAATGGACTAGAGATCACCCTTTTGAACTTATTATTGGTGATGTATCTTCTAGAGTTCAGAGAAGAAAAGCTACTCAAGAAGAGTGTCTGTATAGTAGATTTCTATCTCAAGAATTGCCTAAAAAGGTAGAAAAAGCTCTATTGGATTCTGATTAGGTTTTAGCTATACAAGAGGAGCTAAACCAATTTGAGAGGAATAAGGTATGACAGCTCGTACCTAAGCCTAAAGGAAAGAATCCAATTGACACCAAGTGGGTATTTAGAAACAAGATGGATGAAAATGGCATAGTTTTCAGGAACAAAGCTAGATTGGTTGCTAAGGGCTACTGTCAACAAGAAGGAATAGATTTTGATGAAACTTTTGCTCCTGTTTGTAAGAAATGAAGCCATAAAATTTTCTTAGCCTATGCAGCCCATACCAAATTCAAAGTCTATCAAATTGATGTCAAAAGTGTCTTTCTGAATGGAGAGTCAGAGGAGGAAGTCTATGTGAGTCAGCCTCCTGGTTTTGAAGATCAAATTTTGTAGAATAGGTTTACTATCTTTTGAAAGCACTTTATGGATTGAAGCAAGCACCTAGAGCCTGGTATAATACTTTGTCAAAGTTTCTCTTAGAAAATCACTTCACAAGAGGTACTGTTGATAAAACTTTATTCTTTAGAAATATTAATGGCTCATGTATACTTGTTCAGATTTATGTAGATGATATTATATTTGTCTCTACAAATGAAAAACTTTGTAAAAAGTTTGCCAAATTGATGCAAAGTAAGTATGAAAGGAGCATGATGGGAGAACTAACTTACTTTCTTGGTTTACAAGTTAAGCAAGGTAGTGATGGAATATTCATTAGTCAAACCAAATATATTTATGATCTTTTAAAGAAGTTTGATCTAATGGATTGCATATCTGCAAAAACTCTCATGGCCACTGCAACTAAACTTGAACTAAACACTAATGAAAAGCCTATGGATATTTCAAGCTATAGAGGCATGATTGGCTCCCTTTTGTACTTAACAGCTAGTAGGCCAGATTTAATGTTTTCTACATTTCTTTGTGCTAGATTTCAAGTTGATCCTGGAGAATCTCATTTAGTAGCTATTAAGAGAATTTTCAGATATCTCAAAGGGACACCAAAACTTGGCATTTGGTATCCTAGAGATTCTGGTTTGATCGAACTGGTTACTCAGATGCATATTATTTAGGTTATAAAATTGATAGAAAAAGTAAAACATGAACCTGTCAATTTCTAGGAGACATGCTAGTATCCTGGTTCAGTAAAAAGCAAAATTCAATTTCTACCTCTACAACTGAAGATGAATATATTGTTGTTGGTAGTTGCTGTGCACATATTTTATGGATGAAAAATCAACTGTTGGACTATGGTCTACAGGTGAATAAGATTCCTATTTTCTGTGATAACATAAGTGCTATAGCCATTACTGAAAATCTACTACAACATTTAAGAACAAAGCACATAGACATCAAGTATCACTTTATTATGGAACATGTAATGAATGGTACTGTGGAACTTCATTTTGTTCAAGTGAGAATCAACTTGCACATATCTTTACCAAGCCACTTGATGAATCCACCTTTACTATGTTGGTAAGTGAGTTAGGTATGCTTAATTATTTTTAAATTATTTTTGATAATTTTGCAAGTTGTAATAAATCAGAAACTTAATTGATTTTTCTTTTTTGAATGAAAATTTGGCTAAGTCAAAATTTTCATCTCGACGGATGGTTATTATACATCGAGTTTGATCATCCGTCGAAATAAAATATCATAGTAAAAATCAATTACTTTTCTTGATTATTTTAAATCCTGACGGATTGTTACGACTGGTATTTCTAAATCTTATATATATAATTGTGTGTTTATAATTAAGATTTAAATTGTGTGGAATTATAAATGTGGATGATCTATATGTTGAGTGCCTATAAATTAAGTGTTTAATGTATTAGCTTGTATAAAAAAATTTGAAAGGAAAATCTTATCATTTAGTGTTTTTAAATAATAATCGAAAGTACTTCATTTTATATGAAAAATCGATTTTAAAAATCTTTTAACAATAAATTTTCAAATTTTATATCACTCAATTTCTAAAATCATAAGCTATTTTATGGCACATATTTTGTGATTTATGGAGGTGCATTTATAATTATAGAAATTGTTTTATATAAATTAGTTGATTTTTAATTTGCAAATTACTTAGTTGCCCATGCATGCATTTTGATCCCAAACACAAGTTAAGGGTAAACATGGAATTTCCAACCCCACTAACTACTAATTCACTAGCCAAATTACTATCTTATCTTTGCATGCAAAATATCACAGGTTTGCTTAAAGGTTACTCTTGTCAATTCTCAATTCCACTCACTTCTTTTAGTAAAATCAAAATAATAAAAATCAAGTACAAGATGTTATAATCATCTCACTTCACTCCACACTCCACCCTCACCTCACTCTCTCCTCCCTCTCCACTCTCTTTCTCGGCAAACCCCCCCACCCCACTCGGCCATTCCCTTAGCCGAAGCCCACCCCTTCCTTTTCTTCATTTTTCATTCAAACATCCATCTTCCATTTAAGTAATCTCACTCCCCATATCTTGTTCTTTAATAGTCCAAAGAGTTTAGGGTGAAAAGTTAATATTTTGATCCTACATGTCATAGTTTTAACTAGAACTCAAGATATAATTTTGATCCTCATGGATTTAAGGTTTTATTATTGAGAGAAATACAAGGAATGGTGAATACCAAGTCATGAGAGTGAAACTCTTGCTTATATGGTCATTTCTCTTCCATTTCATTCGGCCATGACCATAAGGGAGCCGAATGAATGATTCTTAATAGTGTTTCTTTGTTGCTTTGTTGATATTTGAATGTTTATATGATAATAGCTTGGTTTTGGAAATAAAAACTTGATAAAACTCTTTGCAAGTTAAAAGATTACATAGTTATGGTTAATGCTAGGCTTGCATGTTGATTTTACTATGAAATTATTTTGGAAACCATATTGTTTTTGGCTTGTAAGCTCGAAAGCATGCATGCATAGGTTCAACTCATGATTTTTGAAAGTTCTTGATCCTTTTGTTTGATTTTTGTTAATAATCTCTAATTTAAGTTGAGATAAGATATCAAATATGATTTGTGCTCCTAGTTATATGTTTTTTATTCGTATATATTTGATGGATTTAAGTGTTACTTTCGAATTTGAGATTACTTGTAATTAATGTATTGTGTTAACTTTTGCTTTGCTATATTGCAGCTTAGATAAGGATGATCTCCACTAAGCCAATATTGTGTGTGGGAGTGTTAGTTCAGTAGGTTTCCTTGGTTGGGGTTTGGTTTGAGCTTTGGTTGATGTTTGTTTTGTTTGTCAAGTAGGAAACATGGTAAAAAAAGGTACATTAGATTCTGCAGAATTTCAGTTTGGTTCCATGAGGTTTAGAGTGAGGTTTGACCTTGTCTTTATAATGCACATTGAGGCTCAAGACACCAGAAGCTATCACTAGGAATATACTTTAGATTTCAGGTGTTAATTAGAAGTTTGTAGGTTGTTTGGTTAGGCGCACGAGTGGAAACATTAAATTTGTCCAGCAGGGGACAGTTTTGTTGCAACTTAGAAATGGGGAGTTTTGGACATTTCATGGGTAGGCCGTCACTAGGCCTTTTTTATCCCTAGTTAGAGGGAGTGTCAGAGGAGTTTTTTACAGCTATAGTTCATAGGAATTGAGTTAGAATCATGTGTCATAAGTTAGTGCAAATCAGGACACTTTTCTGTCCAGAAAAGAGGGGAACATTGGACTTTAAGCTTAGGCCCAGGTAGGCCCAAGCTAGGCCCTTGAGCCACACCAAGTTTGAGAGTTGCCTTATGATCAGAAGAATCTAGTGTAAAAGTTTGGGAGGTAAACTTGAAGTGTAAGGGTGTCAATTGTACTCAAAAACCCATTGGTGTAATCCTGAAATCACTATAATGAGCACACTCACTGAACCTTTAGTTTTAGGGCACTTATGAGTGAGGCCTAGGTTGAACATCATAGTTGTAAGATAATATGAGGTCAGTAGAGTGTAAGGCCAAACTCAGGGTCAATAAGAACTTGATGGTTTAGAAATGGTACTTCGAGTTGTGAGGTCGATATTAAGAGTTTTGGCTAGTTTAGCATAACTAAGTGACCTGAGTAAGTGGAGTGAGATCATCCAAGCCTAGTGATGCAATATAGTGTATGGATATATTATTATGTACTTAAATGTGTTATATGAACATATGTGGGTATGTGTAGGCTCTCGAGATGAGGGCAAACTTGCAATTAAAGTCGAGTGAAGCTCTAGTTGCAATCTGCCAATCAAGTCAAGCCTTTCTCAAGGCAAGTGTTTCAACCTACCTTTTGTTTATACTGCAGGTGTGTGTTAGCCCAGCTTTTATATATGATACGAGTATTCTAATACACCTTGGTATATATGATCCGAGTGGTTTCAAATCTATCTTTCGTATTATATGCAAGTACCATGAACCCTCAAGTATTTATTGCAAGTAGTTTAACTTTACTTGAAGATTTCAATGCAAGTAATTCAAAAGTCATACCATTCTAATATACCAAAGTAATTGTGGTGTTGAACCCTGTGCAAGTTATACTCAGTAACCTTATCTTGATACCTAAAAGTCAGTTATTCCTTAAAGTCGTTCATGATTGCTTGATAACCCTATTCTTACCCCTAAAACATGATACCTTGTTATACTTTGAACTGATGCTCACCTTCTTTATATTTTAATACCTATGTCTTATGTCGAACAATTACCTTGAACCTAGTTGACTTAGTTCCTTTATACTATCCAACAACCCCGTGAAACTTCATTGTCAGATTCCTTGTGAATAGAAACTTTGTGATTCCATTTGATAAGGTATCAGTCTAGTTGATCATGGATTTAAAGTTGATCTAGAACCCTTGATAAAGATGTTCATTGTTTAATAGTTTAACCGTCACTTGGAATCAAATAAATTATTAAAATAAAAAAGTTAAAAAGTGGATTTTCAGTCCGAAAGGGGGATAAATATTTTCTTTAAATAGTGGATCTGGACTGAGACACAAGTCTTTAGGCAGACCTGTCATTTGTGGAGCAACCTATCAAAATACTTGACTGGCAAGAGAAGAGTCTTAGAAATAAGTTGGTCAAATTGGTAAGACTACTTTGGAGAAATCCCATGGTTGAAGAGTCAACGTGGGAACTAGAGTTGGATATGCGTAGCAGGTATCCTCACTTACTCTCCTAGATTCTGAGGACATAATCCTTTAAGGGGGAGAGGATGTTACGACCGGTATTTCTAAATCTTATATATATAATTGTGTGTTTATAATTAAGATTTAAATTGTATGGAATTATAAATGTGGATGATCTATATGTTGAGTGCCTATAAATTAAGGGTTTAATGTATTAGTTTGTATAAAAAAATTTGAAAGGAAAATCTTATCATTTAGTATTTTTAAATAATAATCGAAAGTACATTTTATATGAAAAATCAATTTTAAAAATCTTTTTAACAATAAATTTTCAAATTTCATATCACTAAATTTCTAAAATCATAAGCTATTTTATGGCATATATTTTGTGATTTATGGAGGTGCATTTATAATTATAGAAATTATTTTATATAAATTAGTTGATTTTTAATTTGCAAATTACTTAGTTGCCCATGCATGCATTTTGCTCCCAAACACAAGTTAAGGGTAAACTTGGAATTTCCAACCCCACTAACTACTAATTAACTAGCCAAATTACTACCTTATCCTTGCATGCAAAATAGGACAAGTTTGCTTGAAGGTTACTATTGTCAATTCTCAATTCCACTCACTTCTTTTAGCCAAATCAAAACAAAAAAATCAAGTACAAGATTATAATCATCTCACTTCACTCCACACTCCACCCTCACCTCACTCTCTCCTCCCTCTCCACTCTCTCTCTCGGCAAACCCCCCCCTCTCGGTCTTTCCCTTAGCCGAAGCCCACCCCCTCATTTTCTTCATTTTTCATTCAAACATACATCTTCCATTTAAGTAATCTCACTCCCCATATCTTGTTCTTTAATAATCCAAAGAGTTTAGGGTGAAAAGTTTATGTTTTGATCTTGCATGTCATAGTTTTAACTAGAACTCATAATATAATCTTGATCCTCATGGATTTTAGGTGTATTATTGAGAGAACTACAAGGAATGGTGAATCCTAAGTCATGAGAGTGAAACTCTTTCTTATATGGTCATTTCCCTTCCATTTCATTCGTCCATGACCATAAGGGAGCCGAATGAATGGTTCTTAATGGTGTGTATTTGTTGCTTTGTTGATTTTTGAATGTTTATGTGATAATAACTTGGTTTTAGAAATAAAACTTGACAAAACCCTTTGCATGTTAAGAGATCACATAGTTATGGTTAATGCTAGGCTTGTATGTTCATTTTACTATGAAATTATTTTGGAAACCATATTATTTTTGGCTTGTAAACTCGAAAGCATGCATGCATAGGTTCAACTCATGATTTTTGAAAGTTCTTGATCCTTTGGTTTGATTTTTTTAATAATCTCTAATTTCAGTTGAGTTAAGATATGAAATATTATTTGTGCTCCTTGTTATGTGTTTCTGATTCGTATATATTTGAAGGATTTATGTGTTACTTTCGAATTTGAGATAACTTGTAATTAGTGTATTGTGTCAACTCTAGCTTTGCTATATTGCACCTTAGGTAAGGATGATATCCACTAAGCCAATATTATGTGTGGGAGTGTTAGTTCAGTAGGTTGCCTTGGTTGGGGTTTGGTTTGAGTTTTGTTTGATGTTTGGTTTGGTTTGTCAAGTGGGAAACATGGTGAAAAGGGGTACATTAGATACTGCAGAATTTCAGTTTGGTTCCATGAGGTTTAGAATGAGATTTGACCTTGTCATTGTAATGTACTTTGAAGCCCAAGAAATAAGAAGCTATCACTAGGCATATAATTTAGATTTCAGGTGTTTATTAGAGGTTTGTAGGTTGTTTGGTTAGGCGCATGAGTGGAAACATTAAATCTGTCCAGCAGGGGACAGTTTTGTTGCAACTTAGAAATGGGGAGTTTTGGCCATGTCATGGGTAGGCCCTCACTAGGCATTGGTTATCCCTAGTTAGAGAGAGTGTCAGAGGAATTTTTTCCAGCCATAGTTCGTAGGAATTGAGTTAGAATCATGTGTCATAAGTTAGTGCAAATCAGGACCCTTTTCTGTCCAGAAAATAGGGGAACATTGGAATTCAAGCTTAGGCCTAGGTAGGCCCAAGATAGGCCCTTGAGCCACACCAAGTTTGGGAGTTGCCTTATGATCAGAAGAGTCTAGTGTAAAAGTTTCGGAGGTAACTTGAAGTGTAAGGGTGTCAATGGTACTCAAAAACCCATTGGTGTCATCCTAAAATCACTATAATCTGCACAATCATTTAACCTTTAGTTTTAGGGCACTTATGAGTGAGGCATAGGTTGACCATCGTAGTTGTAATATAGTATAAGGTTAGTAGAGTGTAAGGCCAAAGTCAGGGTCCATAAGAACTTGATGGTTTAGAAAAGGCACTTCAAGTTGTGAGGTCGATATTAAGAGTTTTGGCTAGTTTAGCATAACTAAGTGTCTTGAGTAAGTAGAGTGAGATCATCCAAGCCTACTGATGCAATATACTGTGTGGATATATTATTATGTACTTAAATATGTTATGTGAACATATGTGGCTATGTGAACTATTATGCTTATAAGTTAATTATAAGCGTGTATGTGTATATAGGCCTACGTGCCAATGTGCGTAATTTCGGTTTATAATTAGGTTGAGTTAGTGAGTATATATTATGATGAGGTTATTATTATTTTTTGTAGGCTCTCGAGACGAGGGTAAAATTTCCATTAAATTCGATTGAAGCTCCAATTGCCAGTCAAGTCAAGCCTTTCTTAAGGCAAGTGTTTCAACCTACCTTTTGTTTATACTGCAAGTGTGTGTTAGCCCAGCTTTTATATATGACGCTAGTATTCTAATTCATCTTGGTATATTTGATCTGAGTGGTTTCAAATCTATCTCTCATATTATATGCAATTACCACTAACCCTCAAGTACTTATTATATGTAATTTAACTTTACTTGAAGATTTTTATGCAAGTAAATAAAAAGGAATACCATGCTAATATACCAAAGTAATTGTGATGTTGAACCCTGTGCAAGGTATACTCAGTAACCTTATCTTGATACCTAAAAGTCAGTTATTCCTTAAAGTCATTCATTATTGCTTGATAACCCTATTCTTACCGCTAAAACCTGATACCCCGTTATACTTTAAACTGATGCTCACCTTCTTTATATTTTAATACTTAGGTCTTATCTGGAACCATTACCTTGAACCTATTTGACTTAGTTTCTTTATACTATCCAACAACCCCGTAAAATCTCATTGTCAAATTCCTTGTGCATAGAAATTTTGTGATTCCATTTGATAAGGTATCAGTCTAGTTGATCAAGGATTTAAAGTTGATCTAGAACCCTTGATAAAGATGTTCATTGTTTAATAGTTTAACCGTCACTTGGCATCAAATAAATTATTAAAATAAAAAAGTTAAAAAGTGGATTTTTTGTCCGAAAGGGGGACAAATATTTTCTTTAAATAGTGTATCTGGACTGAGACACAAGTCTTTTCCGCTCTTAATTTGTAGGCTTAAAGGTTTCTTAGGATCCCATTAATGGTCTAGAACCCAGTGAGGTTCGGGATAACTTCACGGCTGATCATCGGCTGTAATCCATAGAGTCATAAAATGGTTTTTCATAAAGAAATGGCTTTTAACTGTTTTATTATAAAAAAATATGCCATCACCCTGAAAGTTTATCTATTGATACTATATTGTTGAATCTTTCATTTCCATTGTTATTCTTTCATTCTTTTTTATGTATATTATAGCGCTTGTTGAGCATTTGGCTCACTACTTGCTTTCACCATGATATTACAGCTAGCAGATATGGTTAGATTCAAGCAGACAGCCCGTAAGACTTGTGATGCCGATTCGTATGTTCGAGCTCAGGTAGAATAATGATCCTTTTGTGTGAGGACTCGATATTAAAAATCAGGTTATAATAGTTAATAGTATTGGGCTGTCTCGAACCCTAAACTGTAAGATCTTGGATCCGGATGTATTTACTTCCTTTTGTTAACTATTGTAATGATTTTTGTAATATCTATTGCTAAGTTGGGGTGTGACACGGATAATTGCCTTATTATCATTCGTCGAGTTATCTACATCTTAGCCGTTAAAATTCTTAACATTATCCATCGAATTTACTTACAGTCTGTAAGTATATCACGACGGATAATTGACAGAATTTTGACAGTTTATTTTACTTTTAAATGGCTATTTTGGGCAATTCTTATTGGATCTTTAAATTTTTACTTTTAACTTTTATCCCATTTTATCTGAGAATACGTAAAAGCCTTACTTTAAATTTATTTTAGCTTTTATCTTTCTCTACTGCAATTAACTGCTATCTTCTCTCTCAAAGCCAAACCCCTTTCTTTCTGCAAATTTCCTTGCTTTAACAATGGCACCAGTAGTCAAGATCATGTCTCAGTCAGGCTTCATATATGAGAAGAACAACTAATTTGTGGCACTAGTGAACAAAGAGATTCCAGCATCTGAAGATTATCACAAAATGATGGATTTTGTGAAGTGATGCAAGCTTAACTATGCCATGCTGGAATCATCCGCAATCTACTGTGAAGTTATGGAAGAGATGTGGACTACTGCTGTATATCGGTCTAATGACAAATCCATCATTCTTTCCATTAAAGGTAAAGAACATTGCATTAACAACGATATCATCAAAGCATGCTTTAAACTTCCTGATAACAATACTACTAAGCCACACACAGATGCTGATATAGTTAATTTGCTTTATTCTATGGGCTATGCACTTCGTACCACTAAGTTAAGTGAAATTAGAAGGCCAGGTCTTAGGAAAGAGTGGATTATCTATGTAATGTAGTTACCAACGTGTTTTATGGAAAAATCAGTAACTTTCATTATGTCAACACTACAATGCTTAACATGCATTACATGCTTTTTACTGATAACTACTACAATTTCAGTGATTCCATCATGTTTGAGTTAGGATACAAGTTAGGAGAGGTTAATAAGAGATCTAAACATGTTTATTATGCTAGATTCCTTATGATTATTACAAACCATGTCTGTGAGGATCTTGTAATTTAGAACCCAACTAACAAATTAGATTGTTGGGTTCAAGAAAGAAGAGTAATTATAGATTTAAAAAGAGCTGATCATCACAAGGAGGTGCCCTTGGTTTAGTTTTCTATCATGGAGAGCCCTCAGGTAAGTAAGGTAAACATATATGTCCCTACTCCTTCTACCTCTCAAATTTCTTTTCCATTGACTGTGGCTATGGCATCTCTTTCAATGACCCAACAGATGCCTACCCAAGCCACAAAATCAAAAGTTTCCAAATCCAAATCAAATAAACCACACCCTGGTGTCTCTTAAAAGATGTCAGCTTCAAAATCTACCAAAACCAAAAAGGGGAGTGTGAAGGGTGGTAAGGTTGGTGAGGGACAGGGTGAACATAAAAAAACCCTAAGAATAAGGATGGAGAGGTAAGTGTACCCAAACCTAGCCACACCACATTTTCCTAACAAACTGTGGTGATTAATAAGGAAATTAGCATATCTCTAGTTTCATCCTCTCAAAAAGATGTTACTATTGAAACAAGCTCCCAACCAGGAGCACAGATCAAAAGAGCTAGGGACATAGACTCACTCCAAACTTATACCAGGAAGAAGAAATCAAGAAAACTTGGGGATGAACAGGGATCACACACAGTGCAAACTGTAGCTAAAGACTCAGTCACTGCAGCTTCTCAAAGTCAGTTTCATGTGGCTCCAATAAATATGGAGCCAAACACACCAAAGTCACCCACACACTCACTGGATGTAGATATGATTCACACATATGTTCCTGATTCTCCATCTTTAACTCTCATGGAGGAGCCAAAAATCCAAGCAAGTGAGCATCATATTCTACATGATTTGTTGGCTCACTTTCCAATTCTTTCAGGAACTATTGAAACTTCTGTTCCCAAACTATCATCAATCTGCACAGAGTCCACAATAGTTTCTAGTCCAAACTCTTTCATTTCTTCTATTCCAGTGGATATTATTCATCCGTTAGCTAGTGATTATATCCCGACGGATGTGCCTATCAACAGTCATCCATCGGCTATCCTAACTACTACCCCGATGGATGTTCCTCATCCGTCCGGACTCACTACACAAACTGAATTCTCAATAGTTATTACAAGTGTAGATGAGCTAGTAGTTGTACAATCACTCCTAGGTTTGAGGGAAGGGAGTGAGCAGAGTGAGAGGCTGAGTTGCTTTCAGGAAAAAGGAGAGGAAAAGAGAGAAAATATGCAGGCTATTTCTTCCAGCCTGGCAAAAATAAGTGAGGGAAGTTCCACCTTAGTAGGTGAAGGCGAGGGTGTGAGGGTGGTGAGCCAAGGGGAGCCCTTGATGCAGGAATATAGAGAAAATGACAGAAATGCAGGTTCTAAACTTTGGGAAGAACCCATTGTTAGTGAGTTAATGGATGTCAATGAGGCTGACAAGAAACAACTATTTCAACAAGAATATCAAGCTGTCTTAGACTTTGTTTCTTATGAATCTGTGGAATTTACTCACCCTGTTTCAGTATATCAAGCTTTAGCTGAATAGGACAATATGGCTGGTGAAAGGATGCTAAACTTGGTGCACACTATTGCTTCCATACAAAGGGCCAAGGATGCTATAACTAATATGCCTTCCACAGCTGGTAGTGACTTTAAAAATTGGCTGAAGAATCATTTGGGGATGATTGGAGGATGATGAGGATGATAACTTGAGCATAGGGGGAGATGCAAACATTCCTTCCTGGATGCTAACCAAAGAATGTTCATATTCACATCTCAAATCCACTTTATTTAAGCTTATTCATGACACACAAACAACAATTCAAGCATCCACAAGTTCCAGCATAAAAAGGTTACTTAAGGCACACCTCGAATCTCTACAGCTGTACAAGATTCAATCTCTCCAACACAGTCAAAATGTGGATGAAATTAAGGAAGAAATTTCGGATGTCAAAGAAAATTTTGTAGCAAGGTTGGATGCTAGACTTCTAGGAACCACTATGATTGACATAGCTCAAAAGCTAAGAAAGGAAGCTGATTTGAACAGAAAGGTTGAGGCCATGGACTCTATATTTACAAATGTGGAAAAGTCTGTGGCCAAAATATTTGTAAATCAGGAAGCTCAAACTGGTCTACTCCAACAGTTGGTGGCTGCACAACTCCCTACCTCTACTCAACTTGATGCTAACAAAAAGGTGGAGAAATATTCTATCATCCTAGTTAGTCAGGGGGAGTCAAAAAGTGAGGGGGAGAAAATGCTCAAGATTCAGGTCAGTAAACTGATAGTGCCAGCAATTGCCTCATTCAAGCCACCAACTATGGATAACATTGATCTAATCAATCTAGCAGCAAAAAAGATGGAATCAAGTGACAAATTGAAAAAGATTGATATAGCAGCAGTTGAGAAAGAGTTGGATGATAAATGGAAGCAAATTGATAAAGAAATTCAGAAGAAGTTTGGTCCAATTGAGAAGAAAGACAAGATTTTTTCTCACTTCTGTTGATTGAGACAAATTTTTGTGAATGAAATGAGTTTGGGTAATCTGGAAAAGGGCCAACCTTAATGCATAAAGTCTCCAAAAGCTAACTTGGTTTTGAAGCCCAAAAGAAATTATCCAAAGTCATCTGACAAAAATCCCTTGGATCTTATGTTTGAGACTCCAAGGAAAGATAAAAAGAAGCTGTTAGAGAGGTCCATTGCATTCTTCAAAGATCCAATTGACTGAGTGCTAAAAAAAAATTTCTAAGATCTACATGAATGGGAAAGAAAACTGTGTGGTGGTTGGACACCTTTAGTTTGCAGAAGCAAAGAAGGAAGAAAAGGAAAGAATAAAGCAAGAAAAGAAGCAAGCTGCTTTAGATGCTAAAAAGTTCAAACCGAAGAAGAAGCAAGCTGATATGGTAGCCAAACTTCAAGCTCTGAAAACTGTAACGGAGATTTCTGAGAAACCACATGTGGTAGCTGAAGATCAAGATCAGAAAATACAAGAGGAACCTCAACAGATACAAAATCCTTCCTAAAAGAAGATTGGACTTTAATGATGATGAGATGGAAGATTACATTCCTAAACAGTCTACAACTTCAAATCAGACATCCAAGCTCACAAAGGTGCAGGATGAATTTAGCGTGGATCCAACAAAGAACTTTCATGAAAAGCCAATAGTTCCCAAGGATGAGCCAATAGACTGGGATAGCTTACCACTTCCTAAACTAAACTTACCAATCTCTAACAAGCTAAAGAAAACAAAGACAAGAGTAATCAAGAAGGTCAAGCCTATGAAACTCAAAACTAAAGCCTTAACCAAAGCTCAACCAACTGTCAACAAGGGAGATCTTCTATACATCTGTGATATCAAGGAATTTTCATATATCAATCTTTACATAAATGAATTAGAAGAAGTGATATGGCCCTGAAAGACTGGTGTTCAAATATATGGTGGGAAAGAGTTCATATGGCCCCTTTACAGAATTCTTCAAAAAAGTTGTTCCGTTTTGATAAAA
Source organism: Apium graveolens (assembly GCF_009905375.1). NCBI lineage: Eukaryota > Viridiplantae > Streptophyta > Magnoliopsida > Apiales > Apiaceae > Apium > Apium graveolens. The sequence continues at coordinate 209,879,882 of NC_133651.1, read as the reverse complement.
ATATTGTCATCCTTCAAGAAAATTTTTAGATTCAATGTGACAGCCAAGAAATTGGTTTTAAAGAAGAGAGAAGAACTCAGTAGCAGAAAAGCCTCAAACGCACTTCCAAGAACTCTATCAATTCCCTTCACAGGAAATACAATACACTTGAGGCCTTACTGGTTGATGGAATTCATGGATGATAAAGGCATTAGAAGATTCTTCAGATTGGAAGACCAATTGAGCATCTCAAGCAATGGGACTCTATTGGAAATGCAAGAAAAGTTAGATTTATCAAATGCTGAAGAATTTGAACTTCACAGACAACTCCAAAATCAAATAGAAGAAAACAACTGGAAGCTTGGAAAGAAATCAAGACCTACAAGGAAATAGAAAACATCCGCTCAGACTAGAGGAGCACCGTGATAATGATTGTGAGAACTTCTTGTACAATTTACTTTGTTCAATTTTCAAATAAAGTGTAGCACTTACAAGTTTTATCTACCATAATTCTATCTGTACATTTAGGGTATTTTGTTATCATCAAGTTTCTCTTAATTTATGGCTACAATTCCAGTAGACATAAATTTGGGGAGATTGTTAGGAATATGTTGTGAACTTGATGATAAATTGAACAAAATACCTTAGTAGATTTTAACTTAGTGTTTTTGTAGCTCTCGACGAATGTTCTAATATAGTCCCGACAGATGAACCTTATAGTCCCGACGGATGATAATTTTACATCCATCGAGAATGTAGCTTATGTAATAATAAGTCTTGTTGCACATTTCTGCAAACAATAATGTATTAGTTGAGTAGACATTGTAGAATTCTTTAAGTCATGTTGACTACTAGATTGATATGCAGAATAGATTGGCTAATTATAAATATATGATGTCTTGTAATTCTGCATAAGTAAAATAGAATCAAGTGACAGAAAGATTCCTTTGGATGACCTATAAAGGCTCCCGACAGATAATCAAATCTCCCGACGGATGATTAACATAGTCCTCACGGATGATAATATTCAAAATAGCAGTTGACAGTGCCAACACAGTCACATGCGTCGGTTGTTTGCAAATGGAATGTGGCAGCCTAATTGCAGGATTTAGAGAACAAAGAAGCATTACCATTTCCATGCAATTATGAAGATATTCAAAGATGCTGGATAGAGTAATGTAGCAGCATGAAGTTAGACTAGATTCAGTTTATCTTATTGTCTTGGCTTACTATCATGTAACTTGGTGATATATAAACCAAGTGTATCAAGTAGAACAATTTAACTTAGTAAGCATAATTTTCAGAGAAATAGAAAAAGTTATATATGTTAAGAATCTCTTTGTAATTCTGTAAGTTTTCTTGTGAGCAGATGTGTGCTATTCAGGAATTACAAAGTTCTCATCCTTATATATATATATATCTCTGGTTGATAATTTCAATTCCACCAGAAAGTTTTAAATCCTTGTATTTTATTGCTTTGTGTTTTTGATTTCTAGTTTACTTTCATTCCGCACTTCTTGCAAAATCAAGTACAGTTATATATTAAGTAAGAACATTCTTAAAATCAGAAAAAGTAGTCAGAATTACATTCAACCCCCCTTATGTAATTCTTTTTACATTGTTTGGGAATAACAAGACTGCATCTCGCTAGCTGCATCACCATACGGCTCACCATTTGCATTGAATAACACCTCCAACTTGATGCCTAAAATATTTCGGCTTATAATTATATACATTGTAACAGGCCTTAAAAGCGGGAGGCCTTTTTTCTTCTTTGGTGGTGGCTTATCAGTCACTTGTTTTCTCATTTTTTCAATTGCTTTTGAAGGTTAGTTGAAATAGCTTGTTTCTTTGAGACATAGGGGAAGAATTGCTTCCGCTAAGCTGTACCTCCACCGAATGATTTCTTCTCAGCGCCTTGAGAAGTGCCTTGGTTACTGCAGGATTAGGAGTACGTTTTGGCTTTTTGGTGTTCTTCGTAGGCGCCATAATCTGCAATTAAAATACAAGATAAAATCAAGTAAATATAAGTCATGCCTTCCTCCATGAACATAAATATAAATCAAATTTAAAATAATACAAGGGTTCATGAGAAAACAGAAAAATTAAACATAAAAAAAAATCAAATCCTTGAGCTTGCATATGAAGTCATCAATTAAACTCATTATAATACACTACTATGCACATGAAATTATCAATTAAACTAATTATTAACACCAAAGTAACTGATAGAGAGACAAAGAGAGGGGGGGAGACAGCGAGAGAGAGTGAGAGTTGCAAAAAATAAACAAATCCATGAGAATGCATTTGAAATAATCAATTAAACTTATAATGAACACCAAAATAATTGATAGAGAGATAGAGATACAGAGAGAGAGTTGTAAAAAATAAACAAATCCTGGTGCATACGTATGAAATCATCAATTAATAACACATTATAATACACTATCATGCATATGGAATCATCAATTAAACTAAATATAAACACTAAATTAATTGATCGAGACACACACACACAGAAGGAGAATGGGGGGTCACCTAAAGTATAGAGCTGAACTAGAGAGCTCGGACATATGGAGATGGAAATGGAAAAGGGGGAAATCAATGTAACTGAAAGGGGGAGAGGGTTTGGAAAAATAAATGTAACTCAAACGGAGACGGTTTTGGATTGTGTTTGACTTATGCTAATTTTTAAAACAATTGGGGGGTTTTCGGGGAAATAAATGGGGGAAGCAAATGGGGGAACAAAAATATATACTAATTTGTATAGCAAATATTATATTATAATATAATAGAATTAAAAATGATTTAAATAAATAAGTGTAATTAAAAAATAATATGAAATAGCACATACAAAACAAATAAGTTTTTGAATTAAATTATATAAGAATTGAGACGGGTTTAGTATAAATATTAATCGGTTAAAAGATGGTATTCGTCGATCAAAATTAATTTAGAAAATTTAATGATTTAGAGAAAAAAAAATATTGGTAAAAGTGAGAGAAGGACATAAGTGGGTGTAAGTGTTATATGATGTCACTATTATTAATTAATATACTTAATGAATATAATTGAAAGTCACTATTAAATCGAATTATCAATTACGATGAAACAGTTTAATATCGTATAATAACAACAAGATATACGTTTTCGACTTATACTTATATGGTTATTGATCAATAACTTTTTCATTGTTAATAAGTTCTACAAATATCTCATAATCGAATACGAATATATATTAGTAATAATGTTGTGTCTAACTGATAAGTGTTAACAAGTGCATATATAGAACCTTCCGGTTACCAGCAAGGGTCATATATTTACAATATCATATAACATATTTAACTTATCCACTGAACATATAACTAGAATCATAAATTTATACATTATACTTTTTTATTAGATAATTATCATCGTCTATTCATATTTATGAAGTAAATTGTGATTCTTGTCTAATAATACATCAAATAACGGTTTCTGTGTCGAAAACCCTTATCATACAACGGTTTCTAATAAACAATGATTTTGAATAAATTAACCATTGTACTACGGAAAGTCAGACAACAGTGACTTATCTTATTTGTCTTAACTGTTGTAATACTAGACGTCGTACAACGGTCTTTTTTGCCAGTTGTCTAAACCGTTGTACTATTAAACATCATACAATTGTGTCGTGTATCATTTTTTTTAATTATTGTTGAACAACTAGGTAGACAACAGTTTTATATTATTTCTGAATTAACATATCAATAATACCATATTAACGAATTTGTGCGAGTATCATTTTAAAATTATTTTAAAATAGGACGATATTAATGAATTATTTTAACGAACCGACAATAAAAATATACACGAATCTTAGTAAGTATTATTTCAAATTATTTTAAAAATAAGATGATATTAATAAATTATTTTAGCGAATCGATAATATGATATTAACGAATCTTAGCAAGTATTATTTCAATTTTTTTTTAAAAATAGGACGATATTAATGAATTATTTTAACGAACCGCTAATACAATATTAACTAATCTTTGCAAGTATTATTTAAAAATGTTTTAAAAATAAAACAATATTAATGAATTATTATAACGAATCGATAATACGATATTAACGAATCTTAGCAAGTATTATTTCAAAATTATTTTAAAAATAAGAGGATATTAATAAATTATATTAACGAACCGATAATATGATATTAACGAATCTTAGCAAGTATTATTTTAAAATTATTTTAAAAATAAGATGATATTTATGACTTTTTTATGAAACAATAATATAATATTAACGATTCTTAGCAAGTATTATTTCAAAATTATTTTAAAAATAAGACAGTGACGAACTCAATCTCGGGGTTAGAAAATTAGGACTAACACACCAGTATACTAATAATATCAGCAGATATAATAAACCCCGATTAAATACTAACAGGATCTAAATAGGATTAAGTTTGAGACAAGATTGCAACTACCAATCAAAATAAATAAGTTACAACCCAAAATATTAATGAATTCAATTTATTCTATTTCGAAATGAAATTGACAGATAACCCACTGTATCTGAACCAACCTAAAGAATCCTTCCAACTACTACGCTTGCTCACACACATTGCTACCTGCTTTGGTATCTTGAAACCTATGACACGGTAGGGACTGCCAGGAACACTCAAGCGAGCTAAATGCATAAGTCTAGCCATCTTTTGCTTAAATTCCATGGTTAGATCAAAGCAAATATATATGAGCCAAAAGCTCAGCAAGAAACTACATAGTAGTTCTATAAAGCAATAATAATAACAATAGAAAAATCTGAGGCATTCTACTTTTAAATCTCTAGGTGGAAAATTTCTGTCTTTGGGCTATGAAAGGGTTATGAGGAAAGGTTTAGGATTTCAGGAATCAAGGCTCGAGATAGGGTGAAAGCCAACATTCATCACAAATCATTTGCTGGATCTCAAAGGATCTTTCAAGTGGAAAACAAGAATCTATTCAACTCTGGGAATTAATTATATGATTGATAACAATATCAGAAGGTAAATCAACAATATGAAATCTCAAATTAAAGCTCAAGTCTTTAATAAGTGAATGGAATTGGAAATCTGCACGGTGCTATGAGCAATGAGGGGTGATCCACCCGCATCAAAGCTCTGAACCACATAACAAGTGATTCACAACTAGTAAGGATCCTCGACACACATTGGCCATATAAAACCATCAGGCTCCCCGCTACAGATGTTCTAACACTGACTAACGCATCAGTCTTAATAGAACATACCATCAAATTCCTTTTAATCAATTTATTGTAATTTCAAAGGGTTCTTGATCAGGGACAAGATAACAAGTATATGTATTGTCAAGGATCAAGTGACAAGTTATCTAAATGAGGGAATGTTATTAAGATCACGGTTTCCAAAAGAACTATTTTAAATTTATGAGGGGTTTAGGGTTCATATCATATATTATGGGACTATTGTAGGGTATTCAAGTTAATGAAGAATTCAGGTTACTCAAGACATTTCGCAAGGGAATTCATAAAGGTTCTCATAGGGTTTACGAGATCATAGGGTGATAAAGGAAATAGGCAAAGTAATCGGGTATGAATCAATCAAGTGGTTGTAAACGGTCGAGCAGGATTCAAGAACAAGTTAACAAACTGAACAATAACCCAATGAACAAAAAAACAACTTATAAAATCGTCATGCAATTAATCAACTCAATATGCAATACTCTAAATCACAAATCCAACTTAATTAAACCCATGATCTAATCAATTAACCCATCTTCTTTCCAAACCAAACAAAATATAACTTGATTACACTTAGGACTTTACATGCATGCAAAGAAACTAACACAAAAACAAAGGTTTATATATATATATCATCAAAACCAATTGAACATCAAAACCTTTTTGCAAAAGTCATTCATTTGATCCAAAAACCAAATCTTTGAACCAAAACCCTTTGTAAAATTTGAATCAAAATCAAAACTCATCATTTAGTAGTAAAAATTTGAACCTATCTCCAAAACAAAACCAAGAAAATCACACAAATTATGTACTATACTCTCTCTTAAGGTCATACACCAAGAAATTGTATTTTCTTAGATATAACCAAGGGATGTTGATGCAAAAACTTCCTTAAACACTTACATGCAAAGAGTATATGGATAGAGAATTGAAAATGATAAAGATTAATGGCAAGATCTTTGAATTCCAAGTAGATTTTGGTGTTGCATGTAAGATAGAGAAAGAGAGAGAGAGACAGTTCAGGTGAGAGAGAAAAGAAGAGAGGGAAAGAGCCGAGAGAGAGAGGAATGAGAGAGGGGAGAGAGTGGAAAAGAAATGAGATGAGTGAAGTGGTGAGTGAAATGTCAAGCTTTTAAATTGATTCTCCCATGTGCAAAGTTAATGGATTTTGGAATTTACCAATCTATCCTTCTCGTACTACTAGCACAAAATGCATGCAAGGCTAGAGTGGTAATTTGGCTAAGTTGAAATGAGATAGTGGGGTGGTTAATGACACAACTACCCTTCTGTTATATTTTGAGTGGAAATGCATGCAAGGGCAATTAGGTAATCGAATAACTATTAATCTAATTAATTACAAAGAACACATTTTATAAATAAAACCATAAATCTATAATTTACAAGAGTGACATCATAAAATAGCTTAAAATTTTAGGAATTTAATAAAATCAAATTCAAAATTTAAAAATAAAAATAATTTTATAAACTATTTTTTTAAAGCATAAAAATCCATTTATAACCTATATAAATAGCAATTAATGCACTTCATATTTTCTAAAATTCCACATATCACGTATCACGTATCATTAAATGCATAGATCCACGTATCATGCACCTTAATAGTTAACAACATAGATTCACATATCACGTATTGTAATAAAATATAGTTAATCATAAAAAATTTCTTTTTACTAATATTCATTCTTCGCCTAACGGGTCACGTCCTAACTGACGGTCCGACGCTGAGCATTTTCAACTACGCTTCACAATCATTCTCTTTATACCGACTTACACATCAAACTGGAATATAATATTTATTTAAATATTTCCATTCTCACATAATAACACATAATTCACATAATTACACTTTACTCACATAATTAATTCATGAAAATCTCCAATCGTTATATTCTATATGTTGAGTGGCATTTGTGACACTTATTTATGCTCAAATAAGCTGTGAATTGGTGTATTTGTACTCAAGTTATTTGTGTTTTAATGAGTTTTCAAGTGTGTTTGCATTTTAGGGATTAATTTGTGAATCAGGTGAATTAGCATTATTTTAAATCTAATATGGTGTCTAGGTGGTGATGGAATAAAAACTCATTGAAGCCGGCTCGAAGCTGCAAGAATAAAGAGAAAGAAAAGAAGTATTTTTGGCAGAAGTCCAGCGCGCCCGCGCGGAAGAAGCGCGCGCCCGCGCCGGGGTAAAGAAAGTCAGCGCGCCCGCACTGGTGAAGCGCGCGAGCACGTTGGGTTGGGATAAACAAAATCCTGATTCTATTATAATTCTATTTTCTGGACTCCTATGATGATTGAACTGCTACATATTTATAACTTGAAGTCATTTTTCAATAAGGAGACTTACCAGAGCACAAGGAGAAGACAACAAGAGACCAATAGCACAACAGCAAAGGCGAAGATGAACTAGTTTATTCCTGTGAATCTTTATTTTGAGTTGTAATCTTGGATGCTTGTTTCTTATTTTGTTGAACCTATACTCTTGTTTGTACTTGGTTTTATTTATTCGTATAAAGACTACATTTTCTATATCATGTTTTCATCAGAACCCACGTTGATGATGGCTCCGATTATAGGTTAATCATTATCGTGGGGTTCTAGCGGATTTATTCATGGAAATATTTAATAAAATTGTTTGATGCCTTAGTATGTGGTGATTGGATGATATCCTAGTACTGGTTGAGCGTATTTGTCTTATAAGCGTTGCAAACTTATAAGATAGTGTGTTAATTCTTAATGAATCGAAAGTGAATTTAAGGATTGAGAACTTGCCATGCGAGCATAGGTTTATATATTTGTTATGCATGATTCATGGGTAATTTTAACCATCTTACTTGCCCTGTATAATGAAGATAGATAAGTTATGCTTAAGCCATTATATTGTCAAATTATATAGATATATAGGGTCTTAATATAATTGGTGCTTATTCAGCTTCTATCTCTTTTGTGGATGTCTGGTAGAATGGTACTCGTGCAACGAAAGTTGGCGTTTATCAGTTTGGTATCGTCTGATTAGTATCATCACCATTACATGCTAAGGTTAAGAATAATAAGACTATTGAATGAAATATTTAATGAAGTTAGAATCCCATGTTTGGCATATATATTAACTCAGTCAATCTTATTCTCGTAGTTATAATTGTTAGCGTAATTCTGAGTTATAAACAATCTCAATTTATTATCATCTTAACACTGGATAATAACCATACATTGTTGCTTAGGTGCATAAATTAGATAGTTAACCAATACAGTCTCTCTGGGAATGAACTAGAAAAGATTCTAAACTACTTGCGAACTCGTATACTTGGTGTATTATTAGCGCATGTTTAGCGACTAACAAGTTTTTGGCGTCGCTGTTGGGGACTGTAGTGTTAATTATAAGTTTATGTGTTTTTCATCAGTGGTCGTTAAAGTTCATTGACTTGGACTTTGTTACTTATCTATTTCCTTGTCTTGTTTCAGGTACTCTGGCGGGGGTGTATGCATACGTGTTCGCGTACTCATAAGAGAACACTGGATAAAGCCGAGGAAGAACTTGTGGTAGTGCGTAGGGAAGTTGTTGAGGAAGAAAAGAAGGTAGAGGAAGAAGAGAAAGTTGAAGAACCAGTTTTAGTAGGTATGGGTGATCAAGCAGAAAATCTGTAGGCTTTGATGGACTATTCTAAGCCGAAGATTAAGGACATTCAGTCTAGCATCATCAGACCAGCCATCAGGGCTAACACTTTTGAGTTCAAGTCAAGCATGATCCAATTGAAACAGAACTCAGTTCAGTTTGAGGGTTCTCCCACTGAAGACCCCAACATGCACATTAGGGATTTCATCGAGATCTGCGACACTTTCAAGTTCAATGATGTGACTGAAGATGCTATCAAACTACGTCTCTTCCCATTCTCTCTGAGGGACAAGACTAAGTACTGATTACACTCTCTACCAGCAGGGTCTAACACCACTTGGTAAGATCTTGCTCAAAAGTTTCTCACTAAATTCTTCCACATGGCGAAGACTGCTGCAATCAGGAATGTTCTTACCGAGTTTGCTCAGCAAACCGGAGAATCTCTGTGTGAGGCTTTGGATCGATATAAGGAGATGCTAAGGAAGTGCCCACACTATGGCATGCCTGATTGGATGATTATCAATTGTTTTTATAATAGATTGGGTCCTACTTCTAGACCCATGCTTGATACAGCATCCAGAGGAGACTTGTGGCCTAAGACCTACGATGGAGCTTATGAACTTATTGAACTGATGGTTGCTGATGAGTACCAGAATCCTTCTCAGAGACTGAATCAGGAAAAAGTAGCAGGAATTCTGGAGTTGGACGCAACAACTGTTATCGCTGCCCAACTTAAGGCTTTGACAATGAAGGTGGATACTTTGGCTAATTATGGAGTAAATCAAATCACTAGTGTCTGTGAGCTTTGTACTGGTGCCCATGAAACTGATCAGTGTGTAAATTTTTAGTGAATCAGCTCAGTTCGTCAGCAACTTCCAGTGATCACAGGAACCAGTGCGAGCCCCCTATCATCCTAAAAACCATAATCATCCTAATTTTAGTTGGACCAACGCTCAGAATGCGGTTTAACAGCCTTTTCAGCAGTATGCAGCTAAGCAGTACAACCCCCCTGGTTTTGAGCAACCGCAGTATGTACCAAGATAACAACTCCAGCTGTAACAAATAATGAAAAATCTGAATTAGAGGAGTTGAAACTTATGTGCAAGAGTCAAGCTATTTCTATCAAGACCTTGGAAAATCAAATTGGGAAAATTGCCAATGCTTTGCTAAATTGTCAACCTGGTACATTGCCTAGTGACACTGAAGTGCCAGGAAAGAGGGAAGCTAAGGAGCAGGTAAAGGAAATCACTTTGAGGTCTGGGAAGGTTGCGAATCCCGAACAAACTCAAGAGTTAACTGAAGAAGCTGGGGCTGAGAAAGAACTGAAGCAACAGAATGAAGAAGTGGAACCAAGGAAGACTACTGTTGAGCACACTCCGCCTGAGGGTAATACAGGGGAGAAACAGATCTCTCCTCCACTGCCTTTTCCTAAGAGGCTGAAGAAGAAAAAGCTGGACAAGCAATTTGAGAAGTTTCTAGAGGTGTTCAAGAAACTTCATATCAACATACCTTTCACCGAAGCGCTTGAGCAGATGCCTAGTTATGCAAAGTTTATGAAAGGTATTCTTTCTCGGAAAGTGAAGCTAGATGATTTATAGACTGTCACCCTCAAGGAGGATTACAGTGTTATGCTGCAACAGAAATTAACTCCTAAGCTTAAAGATCCAGGAAGCTTCACCATTCTATGTACTATTGGAAAAGTGTCTTTGCACAGATGCTTATGTGATTTGGGAGCTACCATCAATCTGATGCCTTTGTCAATTTTCAAGCAGTTGGATCTACCTGATGTTAAACCGATGTATATGACCTTGTAGTTGGCCGACCTTTCTATTACGTATCTGCGAGGTATTATGGAGGATGTCTTGATGAAGGTTGATAAACTCATCTTCCCTGCTGATTTCGTAATTCTTGATTTCAAGGAGGATAAGAAGATTCTTATAATCTTGGGAAGACCATTCTTGGCCACTGGCCGGACCTTGATAGATGTGCAGAAGGGTGAGCTTATAATGCGAGTGATGGATCAGGATGTGACTTTTAATGTGTTCAATGCTATTAAATTTCCTACTAAGAATGAGGAGTGCTTAAAAGTGGAGTTGTTCGATTCGGTGGTCACATTGGAACTTGATCAATTGCTAAGGTCTCATGCCTTAGAAAAAGCCTTATTGGGGAATTCAGATAGTGAAGATGATGAAGGTGAAGAACAATTGCAATAATTGAATGCTTCTCCCTGGAAAAGGAAAATTGATATGCCTTTTGAATCTCTTGGAATGGAGGAATTGGATAAAGCTCCTAAACGCCTCTAGTCCTCTATTGAGGAAGCTCCCTCTCTCGAGCTTAAGCCTTTACCTGAATATTTGAGGTATTTATTTTTAGGTGATGCATCTACTCTTCCTGTTATTATTGCATCTGACCTTTCAGGTAGTGATGATGAAAAGCTTTTGAGGATTCTAAGAGAGTTCAAGTCAGAAATCGGATGGACCATAGCAAATATCAAGGGAATCAGTCCTTCTTACTGTATGCATAAAATTTTGCTAGAGGAAGGTAGCAAACCTACGGTCGAGCAGCAAAGAAGACTTAATCCTATCATGAAGGAAGTAGTGAAGAAGGAAATTCTTAAGTGGCTAGATGCAGGGATCATCTACCCTATCTCTGACAGTTCATGGGTAAGCCCGGTTTAATGTGTACCAAAGAAAGGTGGAATTACTATGGTAGAAAATGAGAAGAATGAGCTTATTCCGACTAGAATAGTCACGGGGTGGAGAGTTTGCATGGACTATTGGAAGCTAAACAAAGCCACTAGGAAGGATCACTTCCCTTTGCCCTTCATTGATCAGATGCTTGATAGGTTGGTCGGTCACAAGTACTATTGTCTTCTAGATGGCTATTTAGGTTACAATCAGATTTTTATCGCCCCAGAAGATCGGGAGAAGACTACCTTCACTTGTCCATTTGGTACTTTCTCCTTCAGACGAGTTTCTTTTGGTCTGTGTGGTGCACCAGTCATATTTCAGAGATGTATGATGGCCATCTTTTCTGACATGATTGGCCAGAATGTAGAGGTGTTCATGGATGACTTCCAGTCTTTGGCGGATCCTTTGATGAATGCTTGCAGAATCTGGGACACCTTCTCAAGAGGTATGTTGAGACCAATCTGGTCTCAATTGGGAGAAATGTCATTTTATAGTACGTCAGGGCATTATTCTTGGGCACAAGGTTTCTAATAAAGGTCTAGAGGTGGACAAGGCCAAGGTGGAGGTCATTGAGAATCTTCATCCACCTATTTCTGTTAAGGGAATTCATAGTTTTCTTGGACATGCGGGTTTCTACAGGTGTTTCATCAAAGATTTTTTGAAAATTTCAAAGCCCTTGTGTAGTCTGTTAGAGAAATATGTTCCTTTTAAATTCGATGACGAGTGCCTTGTAGCTTTTGAGACATTGAAGAAGAGTCTAATTATGGCACTTGTCATAACTGCACCTGATTGGGATGAGCCTTTTTAGATGATGTGCAATGCAAGCGACTATGCAGTTGGAGCAGTTCTTGGGCAGAGGAAGAACAACATATTTCATGTGGTCTACTATGCTAGTAATACATTAAATGATGCTCAACTGAATTACACTACTATAGAGAAAGAACTTTTATCTCTATCTACGGTTTTGAGAAATTTCGATCGTATCTACTTGGGAGTACGGTGACAGTTTTTACTGATCTCGCTGCAATTCGATATCTCGTCTCAAAGAAGGACTCGAAGCCTAGATTGATTCGATAGGTTCTTTTGCTCCAAGAATTTGAACTAGAGATCAAGGACAGGAAATGAACTGAAAATCAAGTTACTGATTATCTCTCGCATTTAGACAATTCTAATGCTACTTTATTGGATAAGACATTAATAAATGAGTCTTTCCCCGATGAGCAGCTGTTTGGTGTGCAAGAAGAAGAACCGTGGTTTGCAGATATTGTGAACTACCTTGTGAGTAATATCATGCCTCCCGACTTATCTTATGCTCATAGGAAGAAGTTCCTGCATGAAATGAAGTGGTATATATGGGATGAGCCATTTCTTTGTTGCCAAGGAGCTGACCAAATCATCACGAGATGTAATCCTTACCGCGAAACGGGGGGATCTTGCGAGATTGCCACTCAACCGCTTATGGAGGACATTATGGTGGAGAAAAGACAGCAGCTCGTGTTCTTAAAGCATGTTTCTTATGGCCGACATTATTTAAAGATGCTCATCAGTTTGTTTTATAATGTGATGGATGTCAACGTGTGGGTAATATGTATAAGAGGGATGAGATGCCTCTTAATGTGCTTCTCGAGGTTGAGGTCTTCGATGTTTGGGGAATTGACTTTATGGGGCCATTTGTCTCATCTTGTAACAATTAGTATATCTTGTTGGTGGTTGATTATATGTCGAAATGGATTCAATTTAAGGCATTGCCAACGAACGATGCGAAAGTGGTGCTTAATTTTCTTCACAAGCAGATATTCACAAGGTTTGGAACTCCAAGAGTCATAATCAGTGATGAGGGGTTGCATTTTTGCAATCGCAAGTTTACTGCTATGATGAAAAGGTATAATGTGAATCATTGCATTGCTACGGCTTATCATCCTCAGACAAATGGTCAAGCTGAGGTATCTAACAGAGAGATCAAGCACATTTTGGAGAAAGTGGTATGTCCATCAAAAAAAGGATTGGTCTTTGAAGCTTGATGAAGCTGTTTGGGCGTATAGAACAGCATATAAGACTCCATTGGGAATGACTCTGTTTCAGTTGGTTTGTGGTAAGGGGTGTCATTTATATGTGGAGCTCGAGCATAAAGCATATTGGGATTTGAAGAAATTGAATATGGACATGGATGCGGCTGGAAATAAGAGGATGCTTTAATTGAATGAACTTGACGAGTTTCAACTTCAAGCTTATGAGAACAACAAAATGTATAAAGAGAAAGTCAAGAGGTGGCACGATAGGGGTCTAGTGCTCAAGTCATTTGTGCCGGGGCAACAAGTTCTTTTATTCAACTCTCATCTCCGTCTTTTTCCTGGAAAGTTGAAGTCAAGATGGTCAGGGCCGTTTATTGTCAAAACTGTGTTTCCATATGGAGTGGTGGAAATTTTTGAGAATAATCTGGGCCAATCATTCAAAGTAAATGGTCATAGGTTGAAGCATTATTATGGTGACATGGCAAACTGTGAGTTGGTTAGTGCCGTTTTATTGTCCATTTGATCTCAAGATTTTACATCGAGCTAGCGACCTAAAAGACGCGCTTCTTGGAAGGCAACCCAAGTATGTTGTATATTAGTAGATAGAGGAAGCAAGAAGAAAAGAGAAAAACACAAAACATTCAGAAAAAAGAAAAAAATCAGGGCCAAGTACAGAAATTGGGCTCGCCCCCTCTGGCCAAGTGCGCGGCCGTGCCATTTTTCCAGAAACCAAGCGCGCCCGCGCCGGTTTTCCAGAGAATGAGTGTGCTCGCGCTGTCCTAGCATGTGTTCGCGCCGGGTCCCTGTCGAAAAAAATAAAAAAAAAAGCAGTTTTAAGAGAAAATCGGGATATTTAACCCAAAATCAATTCCAACCCGATTTTTACTCTTCCATATCCCATAATTCCTTCTCCTAATCAATTCCATTATTCCCACGATTCCCATAATCAATTTCCACTTCTATTCCTTATAGAATTCATACCCCTCCACCTATAAATACATACACTTGCATACAACTTCTCCACCAATTCACAAACTCTCAAACACAAATTATCTCTAAACACTTAAGCTTTTATTCTCTCTCTTTCAATCTCGATGGCACCTAAGAGACAAAGAACACAAGTTGGAAGTAGCGCCACCGATTCTTTAACTGCGAGTGGTGTGAAGCCCTGGTTTTCTAATCTCGAGGGTGATGAGGAGTACACGAGGCTTCTCTCAAAGCCCATTTCTAAGGAGCGAGGTTTTCTGCCATCAAGGAATGATGTTAAGCTTTTGGAGATGATTCTTGATATGGGCTGGGTTCCTTTTTGTGAGGCTCCCGCTGCTGTGCCCATGAGTGTTATGCGGGAGTTCTATGCCAACGCTAAGGTGGAGAAGAATGGTTTCACGGTGGTGAGGGGGAGGACTGTTGAGTACAGTGCTGAGGTTATCAGGATGGTGATTGAGCAACCTGCGAGGAAAGTGGGCCAGGACACTTGGAATGATAAGACTTCTGAGGACTTTGATTTGGATCTCATCGTTTCTACTATCTGTGTGCCTAAGACTCATTGGAAGTTCATGAGGGGCACTACTGATTACTCCACATTTCCTGTGTCGTGCATGAACACGTATGCACGGGCTTGGAACTTGTTTATTTGAGCTAAAATCAGGCCATGTTCTCGTGTGCATGAGATTACTGTGGAGCGTGCTCATCTGCTTTGGTGTATTCTACAGGGGGAGTACATTGATTTGGGGATGCTGATATACCAGGGGATTCAGAGGTTTTTGAGAGGAGATTCTACTGGGCCTATTTCGTATGCGTCCATTGTGACAAAGTTGTGCGTGGCAGTTGGTGTTCATTGGCCCACACATGAGCAGCTTCAGATTCCCAATGCTCCTATTGACAGTTCTACACTGCACAAAATGGTTGAGTGGTATGAAGGGAAGCCCGATCCTAAGGGTCTTGGTTACTCATATGCTCATTTTCCAGGAGGTGTGCGTATGGAAGCAGCTACAGCAGGAGGTTCTCAGCATGCCCATAGAGCAGCTTCGAGAGTTCAGTATGGAGAGGAGGCTGGTTCGTCCCAGCAGCAGCATGAGGAGGAAGCAGGAGCGGACATGGAAGCTAGTTTGAGTTCGACGCAATATAGGCATCTTGCGAGAAGGATGGATGCGATGCACGACATTCATAGTCGTTTTGCACGCGATCTCACCCAGAAACTTGGGACTAGATTTAGAGCCACCAGAGTTGACATTTAGTGGCCAGTATTTGGTAAGGACACTGTATATCAACCTCCTGACACGCCTGACACTCCACCCCTTGAGGGTGAGGATTCTAATTCACAGTAGGTATGTCTGATTCATTACCATTACCTTCACTGAGGACAGTGAAAATTTTAAGGTTTGGGGTAGTAGTTGAAGGAATATGTTTGTGTGAGTCTCATATAGTTGCATGTTCATGATAGTTTAGTTCATATAGTTGCATATTTTGCCATGTAGTTTTTTTTGGTAGTTTTAAGATATTTTTTCATGTAGTTTCATGCATTTGCATTTTGACATGATCCCTTAGATAATTTTTTCGATTATTGGTGATATTGATGCTAGTGTAGTGATGTCATATTTAGTGATGTTGAGTCTTATTGTATTGATTTGCATGCTAGAGACACTTGTATTTCACTAACTCCTATAGGTTGCTAGAGTGTTAGATCATGATCATGGTTTGTTGATTTGTCGAGGTTTAATCACTTATTTATATTTAGAATTTCGGGTATTCTCTTAATAATAAAAGACATGGATATTTTAAAATTGGGGAAAAAATTGGATTTTATTGCTAGTTGTGTCGTGCTAGTTTTGTGGCTAGGTGTCAAATGGCTAGTAGCCGGCTCATATTTTTATGAGTAGTCTAGGGTTGAATGAGATGGAGCGAAACACTTTCGTTCAGAAATTTATGAAGAAAAGAAAAAAAGGAGAGAAAAAAAATACATAAAGAGAGAAAAAAAAAAGAATAAGTGTTATGTATAATTGATCACGAGTGGGCTCTTTAGTACTCAAGTTATTAAGTTCTTAGGGGACTTTGTGCCTAGTGACCTAGGGCTTTGATAGTCTAGGATCGGCTAACCTAATGCTCGCTAGTGACCTAGCTTGTTGAAGCCGGCTCAAAGCTGCAAGAATAATAAGAAAGAAAAGAAGTGTTTTTGGTAGAAGTCCAGCGCGCCCGCGCTGATGAAGCGCGCGCCCGCACCGGGGTACAGGAAGTCAGCGCGCCCACGCAAGTGAAGCGCGCGAGCGCGCAGGGTCGGGATAAACAAAATCCTGATTCTATTACAATTCTTTTTTCTGGACTCCCAGGATGATTGAACTGCTATATATTGATAACTTAAAGTCATTTTTCGATAAGGAGACTTTCCAAAGCACAAGGAGAAGACAACAAGAGACCTATAGCACAATTTAGCAAAGGCGAAGACGAACTAGCTTATTCTTATGAATCTTTGTTTTGAGTTGTAATCTTGGATGCTTGTTTCTTATTTTGTTGAACCTATACTCTTCTGTGTACTTGGTTTTATGTATTCGTATAAAGACTAAGTTTTTTATATCATGTTTTCATCAGAACCCATATTGATGATGAGTTCGATTATGGGCTAATCATTATCATGGGGTTCTAGCAGATGTATTCATGGATTTCTTTAGTTAAATTGTTTGATGCCTTAGTATGTGGTGAATGTTTGATATCCTAGTACCGGTTATGTGTATTTGTCTTATGAGCGTCGCGAACTTATAAGATAGTGTGTTAATTCTTAATGAAGCGAAAGTGAATTTAAGGATTTAGAATTTGCCATGCTAGCATAGGTTCATATATTTGTTATGCATGATTCACAGGTAATTTTAAACATCTTTCTTGCCCTATGTAATCAAGATAGATAACTTGTGCTTAAACCGTTATGTTGTCAAATTCTATAGACATATAGGGTCTCAACATAATCGGTGCTTATTCAGCTTCTATCTCTTTTGTGGATGTCTGGTAGAATGGTAGTCGTGCAACAAAAGTTGGCATTTATCAGTTTCGTGTTGTCTGATTAGTATCATCACCATTGCATGCTAAGGTTAAGAAAAATAAGACTATTGAATGAAATATTTAATAAAGTTAGAATCCCATATTTGTCATATATATTAACTCAGTCAATCTTATTCTCGTAGTTATAATTGTTAGCGTAATTCTTAGTTATAAACAATCTCAATTTGTTATCGTCTTAGCATTGGATAATAACCATACATTGTTGCTTAAGTGCATAAAGTAGATAGTTAACCAATACAGTCTCCGTGGGAACGAACTAGAAAAGATTCTATACTACTTGTGAACTCGTATACTTGCGTGTATTATTAGCGCGTGTTTAACGACTAATACTACCCCCTTAAAAGGATTCTGTCCTTTTAATTTCCAAGGTGACCCTTCTATCTTGGGATTTCTCCACAAAACTCTATCTAGAATTTATACTAGATGCTCCACATATGATATATCTCGTTAAATTTCCATGGGTCCTAGTTCAATCACATGACTAGCATTAGCATTATACTTCTTCAGAAGAGAAACGTGAAACACGTTATGAAGATGTTGCATTTGCAGATGTAACGCTAACTTATATGCTACTTTTCCAATTTTCCTTAGCACTTCAAATGGTCCAGTATATTTAGGACTCATCTATCCATTATTCCCAAATCTTGATAGACCTTTCCATGGAGGGATCTCTAACAATACTTTGATTGTGGGTGCGAACATCACATCCTTTCTTGTTTTGATCTGCATCTTTCTTCTGTCGATCATGAGTAGCAATCAGCCTTTTATGAATCACATCCATTTTCTATTTCGTCTGTTGCATCAACTATGGGCTAATAATGTGCGTTCGCCAACTTTGTCCCAGTAGGTAGGAGATCTGCACTTTCTTCCATACAATGCCTCGTAAGGCAGCATGCCGATAATTACGTGAAACTATTGTTATAAGAGATTTCAGTCAAAGGAAAAAGGTCGTCTCAATTCCCTTTGAAATCCAATGCACAAGTTCGCAACGTACCTTCTATTATTTGAATATTCCTTTCACTTTGTCCTATGTTCTGCGGATGACCTGTCGTACTCATTTTTCAATTTAGCTTCCAAATGATCATGAAATTGTTGCCAAGATCTCGAGTTAAATTTTAGATCTCTACCGAATATGATAGACACTGGAACTCCGTAACGCATCACGATTTCATCCACACACATCTTAACTAAAATTTTCTAATGAGAATCTTTCACTAATATGCAAGAAACACGCTGCCTTTGTCAATCGATCAATTATTACCCATATTACGTCATGATTAGACTTAGTTTTTGGTAATCTTACCACGAAATTCATCGCGATAAGCTCCCATTTCCATTTAGGTATGTCAAGTGGTTGAGCAATTCACTCGGTCGTTGATGTTCCGCTTTTACTTTCTGGCACATATTTTATTTACTTATCCATTTCGGAATCTTCCTTTTTCATATTTGGCCACCAATAACTTTCTTTTAAGTCCTTTTACATTTTTGTACTTTCATGGTGAATCGATAATCTTGAGTTATGCACTTCAAGAAGAATCTTGTGTTTCAATTCCATAACACTAAAAATTTCAGATACGCAAGGAACTTGGTATATTCCTTTATTATCCTTTTGAGCCTTAATTTATTTTCCAAACAACTTATCCCACTCGTGGTTCATCATTTGTTCTTGATGACGTTGAATCTTTTCTAAAATTTCCGGCTGAAAATTCATTGCATAGATTACCTCACTTCCCATTTCTAGAATACGCACTTCTATTTCAAACTTCCCAAAATCCTTGATTAATTCCTCAAATGAAGTTTAACACATTCAACCCTTCTTTACGGCTTAGCGCATCTGCTATAACATTCGCTTTTCCTAGAGGATAAAGGATAATACCGTCGTAATCTTTGATCAATTCCAACCATCTCCTTCGCCACATAGTCAATTCTTTCTACATAATAATATACATCTCACACTATACATCATGCGAATAATGCCTCCAAATCTTAAGGGAAAATATAATCGCTGCTAATTCTAGATCATGCGTAAGATATTTCTGCTCGTGTTGCTTTAATTAAATTATCATAGATACTATCACTTTCTCGTGTTGCATCAACATACAACCTAGCCCTTTATATGAAAGATCGCTGTAGCTCACAAACTTACCTTTTTGTCGGGTGAAACCTACACTGATGCGGTTACCAACCTTTTCTTTAACTTTTGAAAGCTTCCTTTGCACTTATCCGTCCAAACAAACTTTTCATCTTCCTTATCAACTTAGTCAATGGGACAGTAATCTTAGAAAAATCATGTACAAATGTCCTGTAATACCCTGCTATCCAAGAGAGCTTATGACTTCTATAGGACTCTTAGGCCTATCCCAATTCGTCACAGCTTCTATTTTGGCCGGGTGTACTTTTAATACATTCATTGTTAACTACATGTCCAAGAAATTGAACTTCCTTTAACCAAAAATCACGCTTCGAAAACTTTGCATATAACTTCTCTTTCCTCAAAATCTCCAAAGAAATCCTTAAATGTTACATGTATTCTTCCTCCATCTTGAAGTATATCAAGATATCGTCAATAAATAATATGATCATGAACTTATCCAAATATTCCTTGAATACTTTATTCCTGAGATCCATAAATGCAGCTGGCGCATTTTTCAATCCAAACGCCATCACAAGAACTCATAGTGTCCATATCTTATTCGAAACGCCGTCTTGGGTATATCATCTGCTTACTCTTCAGCTGATGATACCCAGATATTAAGTCAATCTTTGAGAAACAAGTAGCTTCTTCCAATTTATCAAAGTAAGTCATCGATTCGTGGTAGAGGATACTTAATATTATTCCTCAACTCGTTCTTCGCGATAATTAATACACAGCCTCATACTTTCATCTTTCTTATTTATATATAGCACTGGTGCACCTTTCAGGGTTATACTCAAGCAAATAACTCCTTTGTCCAGCAATTCCTGCAACTACATTGCTAACTCTTTTATCTCGACATGTGCCATTCAATAGGGAGCTTTCGATATTGATTTTGTTCCAGGAGCCAAATCAATCGTAAACTCGACCTCTCGATCTGGAGATAGTCTAAGTAATTCATCTGGAAACACATCGGGAAAATCTTTAACTACTGGAATATCTTTAATCCTTAAGGACTCCTTTTCTACATCCTTCACATGTGCTACATACGCTTCACACCCATGTCGTAATAGTCTCTACATTGGATAGCCATTAGAAACTTCTTCTCTTGCTTCTTTTCTTTGAATATCACTTCAATACCATCCTTGGTCTCTAATTTCACTTTTTTGCTTCCACATTCGATTTACATATAGTGGCTTGAAAACCAATCCATCCCTAATAGAATGTCGAATTCTCTTAACTTAAAAAGAATTAAGTCAGCAGAAAAGTGCCTACATTCTATACTCCTATCGCAAATGGGACAGATTCTCTTGGCAGTGACTCTTTCTTGATTTGCTACTTCTCTAATCAAATTAGGTTCAAGAGGGTATGCAACACACTTTAATCTAGCAATAACACTTTCAACAATAAAGGATCTTGTTGCTGCAGAATCCATTAATAGTTTAACTTGTACTAAGTTTATATCAAGCATACCTGCCACCACATCCGCATTCTACACAACATCTTTCATTGTCATGTTGAAAGTTCTTGCCCTTGGCGGAGCTGATGGTTCTGCAGAGGGCGATGATCCAGTAATCCTAAGCACATTCACCTTCTGAACAGGCTCCTTAGAGTTCTTTGCCATATGACCCACCTCTCCATATTTAAAATAAGTCAATTCCAGCTTCCCTGCTTTATATGGGTATTTCGGCGAATAGTGACCTTCTTGATTGTACTTAAAACAAATCACGTCTTATTGTCTCAGATTCAGAAACCTCATCTCCAACCGGTCTTACATATAATTTGGAAAATACTTCTCTAAAACATCTCCATAAACTTCTCCTAGATTATAACTTTTCCTTCAAGCAACACCTTTAAGATTATACCTATAATTTGCCTCAACCTAAAGGTAATAACTTGCGTACTGCACCTTTTTCTCCTCCTTAACTTCCGCTAACTCCAAATTTTTTCCATTTCTTTCAACCATGACTGAGCTTTAATCGGTTCTGGAAATCCTACAAATTATGGGGGATGCACGGACTGAAAATGTTTGAAATTTCAGACATTAGGGGCTACATGTTGTTGCAAAAATTGAACAAGTCGGTTCATCATAGGAGTATCTTGGTTTAGTTCCTTGTCTTAGGTTTGAGTTTTTGATTGGTGGTTTGCTGATATGACCATTCTTTACAATCCTGATTGAGCAATTATTTTGTAATACGATAACATGACATATATAACAATAAAGATTCTTTTTGAAACCATTTGTGGGTTTTAAGCTTTACCCACTTGCACATGCAATCCCATTACTACATAATTCGCTCCTCAGTTATGGTCCTCACATGGTACAAGATATGATTTACAAGGTATTTATAAACATGGTATGTAAAATAGTTGATAAAGATTTCCAGGGTTTACAAGGAGAAAGATTTATATAAGGCTTCAAAGTGCCTAATAAATAAATTTAGGTACAATAAGTTCGGTCATAAGGTACAATGATACAGCAAGATAAAATAGAGGAAAATCTGGAAAACAACCCCCTTCCTACCCTGAACTTCTACCTAGCTTCTACTGACTACAACCATAGAAAACCAAACATAATACAACAACATCGATAACTACTGCTCCACCAAACGTCCTATATGGTCATCACCATCTAACTATCCAAGATCTCTCTCAATACGGACTACATCCAATGAATGATCTTATAAACCCTCTGGGCCTCAGCATCTGTATCACCAGTGGATGGTCCCTCGTCCAATCTCCTCCGGAAAACTACTCCACCATCTTAACATGAACTATCCACTAGTCTCCCAACACTGAAGTCTGCTTCATAGACTCACGAGCTAATCTATCCACCAAAGCTCTCAACTCTTGATATTAATACTCGTTTTGATGTCATATCAAATTAGATATCAATACGAACTTTGATGCTCACAACATCCCATACTGAATTCAATATCAATCATCTATATTAATACCACTTTTGATATTTAAGAACAACCTAAGTATCAACATCAATCAGAAACTGAATTAAAACCGCTATCGTCTGAACTAGGGTCCTGAGAGAAGACAAAAAAAATAGCAGCCACAAAACAACATTAGGGTTAAATAAACCTCCAACTGACCTAAAACCCTAACTCTATTCACGCTCTTCTCCTATTCACTTAGACTATACCTAATAGTCTAACTCAACTCTATATGAGTCGAACACTCTCGCAATATAATTTCCCAAATACCCTTTAACCTAACTTGTCTCAGGGACTAGACCATGTGGCTACGATACCAAACCTGTGGCGGCCTCAATCTCGGGGGTAGGAAATGAGGACTTACACACCAGTAAACTAATAATATCAACATATATAATAAATTGATAAAATACTAATAGGATATAAACATGATTAAGTTTGAGACAAGATTTCAACTACCAACCAAAATAAATAAATTATAACCCAAAATATTAATGAATTTAATTTATTCGATTCAAAAATAGAATCGAAAGATAACCCAATGTATCTGAACCAAATTAAAGAATCCTTCCAACTACTACGCTTGCTCACACACACTGCTACCTACTTTGGCATCTGGAAACCTATGACACGGGAGGGATTGCCAGGAACACTCAATCAGGTTGAACGCCTAATTCTGGCCATGGTTAAATCAAAGAAAATATATATCATCCAAAATCTCAGCAAGTAACTACATAGCAGTTCTATAACGCAATAATAATAACAATAGCAAAATCTTAGGCATTCTACTTTTAAATCTCTAGGTGGCACATTTTTGTCTTTGGGCTATGAAAGGGTTATGATGAAAGGATTGGGCTTTCAGGAATCAAGGCTCAAGATAGGGTGAAAGCCAAGATTAATCACAAATCATTAACTGGATCTCAAAGGATCTTTCAAGTGGAAAACAAGAATCTATTCAACTCTGGGAATCAATTATATGATTGATAACAATATCAGAAGGTAAATCAATAATATGAAAGTTCATATAAAAGCTAAAGTCTTTAATAAGTGAATGGAATTGGAAATATGCACGGAGCTATGAGCAATAAGGGGTGATCAGCCCGCATCAAAGCTCCGAACCACATCACAAGTGATTCATAACTATTGAGGATCCTCGGAATATATTGGCCATATAAAACCATCAGGCTTCCCACTACTGATGTCTTCAAAGTGACTAGCGCCTCAGTCTTACTTGAACATACCATCCAATTCCTTTTAATCAATTCATTTTAATTTCAAAGGGTTCTTGATCAGGGACAAGATAACCAGTGATTGTATTTTCAAGGTTCAAGTGAGAAGTTGTCTAAAATGAGGGAATGTTATTAAGATCAGGGTTTCCAAAAGAACTAATTCAAATTTATGAGGGATTTAGGGTTCACATGATATATTAAGGGACTATTGTAGGGTATTCAAGTTAATGAAGAATTCAGGTTACTCAAAATATTTCGCAAGGGAATTCATAAAGGTTCTCTTAGGGTTTACGAGCTCATAGGGTGACAAAGGAAATAGGCAAAGTAATCGGGTATGAATTAATCAAGTGGTTATAAACGGTCGAGCAGGATTCAAGAACAAGTTATCACAAGAATCAATATTAGGGTTTCTCAAAAATCAATAACAAGTGTGTCACAAGTATAACAAAAGAATCACTGCTTTATCTTGGCATTAGCAAAATCAATTCATAAGACAAGGAAAAGTTAATTGCCTTAAATCGCTTTCCTGCTTTACTGAAATTGAAACTGAACCACTGAAGCTGAACTACTGCCACCTAAATTTCCTTTCCCTTTTATAGCCTAAATGCCTTCACTATTTGAATCTACAATCCTGAATGTCTCCGCTATCTGAATCTTTTTAATTGCATAAGTCGAACCTACCTCCAAAACAAACCAAGAAAAACACATAACTTATATACTATGCTCTCTCTTAAGGTCATACACTAAGAAATTGTATTATCTTAGATATAATCAAGAGATGTTGATGCAAAAACTTCCTTAAATGCTTACATGCCCTTCCATCCCTTGGTTGGATAGGTAGAGAGGGCAGAGCTTTTGGTTTTTGCATGAGTATATGGATAAAGAATTGAAAATGATAAAGATTAATGGAAAGATCTTTAAAATCTAAGTATACTTTGGTGTTGCATTTAGGATACAGAAAGAGAGAGAGAGAGAGAGAGAGAGAGAGAGAGAGAGAGAGAGAGAGAGAGAGAGAGAGAGAAAGAAAGTTGGGTGAGAGAGAAAAGAAGAGAGAGAGAGAGCCGAGAGAAAGAGAGGAAGGGGAGAAGGGAGAGAGTAGAAACGAAATGAGATGAGTGAAGTTGTGAGTGAAATGTCAAGCTTTTAAATTGATTCTCCCATGTTCAAAGTCAGTGGATTTTTGAATTTACCAATCTATCCTTATCCTACTACTAACACAAAATGCATGCAAGGCTAGAGTGGTAATTTGGCTATGTTGAAATGAGATAGTGGGGTGGTTAATGACACAACTACCCTTCTCTTATATTGTGAATGGAAAATGTATGCAAGGGCAATTAGGTAATCTAATAATTATTAATCTAATTAATTACAAAGAATATATTTTATAAATAAAACTATAAATCTATAAATTACAAGGGTGACATCATAAAATATCTTAGAATTTTAGGAATTTAATAAAATCAAATTCAAAATTTATAAATAAAAATAATTTTAAAAACTATTTTTATTAAGGAATAAAATTGCATTTATAACCTATATAAATAGCAATTAATGCACTTCTTATTTTCTAAAATTCCAAATAATATTATACAAGAATATTATCATATAATCACGCACCTTAACATAGATTCACATATCATGTATTGTAATGAAATATACTAAATCATAAAATTTCCCTTTTTACAAATATTCACTCTTCGCGTAACAGGTCACGTCCTAACTGGAGGTCCGACGCTGAGCGTTTTCAACTACAATCCATAATCATTCTATTTATACCAACTGACACATCAAACTGGAATATGATATTTATTTAAATATTTCCATTCTCACATAATAACACTGAATTCACATAATAACACTTTACTCGCATAATTAATTGGCGTAAATTCTAAGTCGTTACATTGACGATGTTAATGACTTTTTTTAGCAAAACAATAATGCGATATTAATGAATTTAACCAACTTGAGCGAACCAATATTACACCCAAAAGAAAATTTAATACTCTGTGAATCTTTGTCTAAATTTCACTTCTTCATTTATTCACTTTGTTTGTTTGTCTGAATTGCATATCTAACGAAAGGCAGATATTGAAAACTTCAAGAGAATCAGTCTTATCTATGAGCTGATAATAGGTCTTATCTATGTGCAAATATGACGCATGGTATTTCCTTCCGTTAGCAGATAAATCTCCGACCATCGCCAGATTTATCACCGTGTTTTTTGACATCATTGAGTTCACTCTAAATTAGGAATTCAATCTCCTTTAATCTCAATTAGGTATTTGAGGTCCTCTGTAAAATTTAGATGTTATCATTTGATCCTCTATAAGCACTGTTAAAAATTTCCCCAAATTTGGAAATTTTCATGTGTAAGCAAATTTTAGATGTTTCATCTAATTTCTTGCATAGATCCTCTATAATCATTGTTAAAAATTGAAATGTGTGTTAATTTGGACAATTTTTTTGAAATGTGTTAGGTTTCAAATATGGATAGATCGTGGTTAAGGGATGATAGAAGAACACGGTAGTTTAAATTAGGTGTGGAAGAATGGTTGAGGTTTGCATTAGAGCATGGGCATGATGTGAGCAAAATTAGTTGTCCATGTGTACAATGCGCACACAGTAAATCATGCGAAGCTCGAAAAGTGAAATACCATATTTTCCTATTTGGTATCTATCAGGCCTACGCTTGTTGGATTTGGAATGGAGAGAGTGATAGAGAACAAAGTCCAATTGTTGACGAACAACCCGATAGTTCACCTTCTGTGGAACAAATACCCATGAAAGTAGATGGAAACGATGTTGTTTCAATAGATTGCTCAGATTTGTACAACCATCTACAATCTGAATATTAACCAATATATCCTGGATGTGAAGGATTTACTAGGATGAATGCTTTAGTAAAATTACATAACTTAAAAGCAAAATTTGAGATGTCAGATTCGTGTTTCTCAAAAGTGCTACTTGTGGTTGGGATAATGCTTCCAGAAGGTAACTCTCTTCCTTCTTCTTTTGGTGAAGCTAAAAAACCTTGTGCTCTTTAGGTTTGGAGAATGAAAAGATACATGTTTTCCCAAATGACTGTCTTTTATACCATGGTTAGATAGATGAAGATGAGACCAGTTATCGCATATGTCAAGCCTCTAAATGGTAGAAGAACAAGAATGGGCATGAAATTGAAGGCATTCTAGCCAAGGTGCTTTGGAATTTCCCTCTATTACCATGATTGAGAAATTTATTTAATTCACATCAAACGACAAATGACTTGACTTGGCACCACATAGAGAGAGTCAAGGACAATAAAATACGTCATCTTGCAGATTCAAAAATAATGAAGGAAGTTGATGAGAAGTGGCCCAAATTTGCTTCTGATTGTAGAAACCTACCATTGGCTTTATCATCTGATGGGTTTAATCATTTCCATGAAAAAGCAACCGATCACTCTTCTTGGCCAGTTTTACTATCAATTTACAATCTTCTACCATGGCTATATATGAAAAGGAAGTATATAATGTTACATTTATTAATATCCGGACCGACTCAGCCCGAAAATGATATTGATGTGTTTCTTCAACCATTGATCGAAGATTAGCAGAAATTATGGCATGGAAAGGAAATGTATGAGGCATATAAGCAAGAATGGTTCATATTGAGAGGTATATTATTGTGGAAAATCAGCGACTATCATTCGTTAGGAAGCTTGTCGGGAAATATTGTCAAAGGTTATAACGGTTGTGTGGTCTATATTGTTGAAACAAATTATCGGGCTATCTAATTATCAGAAGACAGTAGTTATGAGGCATCGTGGGTGGTTGCCACGTGACCACCCATATCGAAAACAGAAAGGGACTTTTGATAACACTATTGAGAAGGGTTATTCACATATTCCCTTAAGAGGGGAGGAGGTATTTCAAAGGGTACAACATCTGCAAGACCATATCTATAGCAAGACACAACGAGAACCTGGACGGAAAAAAAGGCGATCTTCGACTAGTTTAGAAGAAACTTTCCATATTTTTTCAACTCGAGTATTGAAAGTTATTGTCGGTAAGGCGCATTCTCGATGTCATGCATATCGAATAAAAAATATATGAAACTTTACTCGGTACCTTGCTAAACATACCAAAAAATATGAAAGACAAGGAATCTGTTCATTTTGACATGGCTGGAATGGGAATAAGATTGAATCTGAGGCCAAAAATGGTTGGGAAGAAGGAGAAATTACCTTTGGCATCTTAAAATTTGACCCATTTTGAAAAAACTGTTTGCGCATCATTTTTGGGAATGAAGTTGCCTAATGGATTTTGCTTTAATATTATGAGTCTAGTATCGATGGAAACTCTACGACTCACTAGAATGAAATCTCATGACTGCAAAATGATTTTGCATCACATACTCCCCATTCCAATTCGATCATCACAGCATAAAAAGGTTAGGGACACTGTTATTAGATCTGTTCTATCTTTAAGGCTATTTGTAATGAATATAGAAGATGATAAATTGGAAAATATGCAATCTCAATTGGTTATAACTTTATGCCAACTTGAAAAATATTTCCCTCCTTCCTAATTTGACATAATGATTCACCTTTCAATTCACCTTGTGCGAGAGGTTGAGCTATGCGGGCCAATTTTCCTTAGATGGATGTATCCATTCAAAAGATACATGAAAATATTTAAAGGATATATAAAAAACTGGGATCACGCGGAGGGTTGTATTGCAGAGGCATAAATTGCGGAGGAGGTAGTTGAGTGTTTAGTTAACTTTGAGAAAGCGACTGTCGGGTTCAAAAAATGGAAGGTGTACAAAGGATCCAATATGTAAACCACTATCTGGTCCAACATTGATCACCCCGAGCACCAAAGATTTACACTTTGCATATTTGTGTGTCCTACAAAATAGTACAAATATTGTGCCATATCTTGAGTAAGTTATTTTTAATATCCTTCGTACCAAGTAAAATTTTGGCTTCTGTACATAAATATAAATATATATATATATATATATATATCCAAATTCTCATTGTTTTAATTGTAGTGAGTGTTAGTGTATACTGAAAATATTTATTTGAAGTATGTAAATTTATTTCTGGCCAGTTTATTTGAGAATCATTTGAATGTTTAAATGTTGTCAAATATTATATATTGTGAACAATCTAGTATCAAATGGGATACAGAATATTAGATTGTTAAATATGGTTATATAATATAATAAGGTTCACAACACAGGTGGTGTTGGACAATCCACTGGTATGACTGTAGTATTATTTAGATTAGTTTATATTGACTAATAAATAATGCTAGTATACTTTGTGTATATTGAACTGGATCAAATTTAGAATTGTTCTCTTAATACTGATTAAGAAGGAGAACTAAGATTCTATGTTATTATTAATGCTTAGGTTCTTAATCCGGAAATAGTAATTGACACGTGTATATTATTTACATGCTTTGATTTATATATGAAATAATTCTTTTGAATTATATCATTATATTTTGGGTGATGGAATTATATACATGGTGGATATTATTTACTGAAGGAATCCATGTCCTGATAATATTCGGGTTAATGATGTCCCCTTGAAAGCTCAAAAAGATTTAATTATGTGAAACCCTGCAGGTGGAATTTATTCTGGCATAATTAAATAAAGGTTGAGTGGATGATCAAGGATAAAAGATATTAATTAAATAAATTATCAGTAATTTATTTAATTAATGGACATATGGTATTTTAAACATGGGTAATTTAATAAGCAAATAATATTGGAACCGAATTAATTAAATTACGGTATTAGGAAAGGTAGTGCAAATATTAATTCTTTAGTGGATTGAATTAATATTTAATTACATTGGGCTAGGCTCAAGATGTAATTAGAAGGCCCAACCTAATTATCCATGGTCCCTATTGTAGCCTATATATATTTTTATTCTCTTCTTGCTTAGAATTGTGTGAAAACATATTGTAGCCACCAAGGAGCAAGAAGAGAGGATAACTTGATAAGACGGATGCCACACTTCGCTCAAGGGAATTTGGGAATACAATAGAAGAGCGTGGAATCAACCATTAACAAGGTAATCCTCTTTTCGTAATCTTTATCGTAAAACATAGTAACACCCTAATTCCGTGGTTCCCAACAATTGGTATCAAGAGCCTGGTAATGGGTTCTACGTTTTATGATATAATGTCCATGTCGTAATTATATATGCGTGTATATAGTATTTTGCTTGTATTGGTTTTGATGCAGGTTGTTAATCCACTATTATGGCCATGTATATTTTAATTATGTGTTTGGATCCCACGTAGTTTAATCGTGGTTAATTTTTATTTTGGTTTCCACGTGGTTTAATCGTGGTTGTAATTTACACGAGGGTTGATCGTGTTAGAATAGATTTTTACAAAATTAGTTTTGTATTAGATCTATTTTTTTTGTAATTGTTCCGGGTATTTATTAACAAGTTATGTGCGATCGGAAATCAATTCCGGAAGTTTTTTGTTCCGCTGTGCGATTACAAGGGGCTGCTGGGGCCGTTGCGGCAGCTGAGACTGCTGGGGCTGCGGCGGCTGCTGCGGCAGCTGGGGCAGCTGGGGCTGCTGGGGCTGGTTGGGCTGCTGGGGCTGGTTGGGCTGCTGGGGCTACTGGGGCTGCTGGGGCGTCGGGGCGCGATTGGGACAGATTTTTTTTTAGAGCTGGATTTTTTTTCAAGGGCCATAATAGTGGAAAATTTATTTTAATTTTTTCCATTAAATTTTAATTATTGCTTTAATTTATTGATTATGTGTGTCGTTAATTATGTGTGTAATTCTTTTAAAATTGCATGTTTAACTTAATTAGGATGACATGGACATAAATTTTATTTATTGCTTTAATTAAATGTTATATGTTGCTAAAATTATGTGTGTATTTTGAATGCATGATTAGATATAATTATAACAACATAGGGCCCCATTTAATTTTAAAATTCCTCAATTTTAATATAAAAAAAAATTCTAAGTGGGAGAGGGAATTAATATGAAATTAAATCCCATGGTCTCCATTATTGGTTGTAGGTAATTTAACATAAAGACGAATATAAATTATATATGTCACCCATCGTGGCATGTAATTTATGGTGTCTAGAATGTTATAGAAATTACTAGAACAAACTTCTTAAATTAATAAATTTTGAAAGGAATAAATACGGATTTTCTTTATTTCTGATTTGGGGCGATTTTGTCAAAAACGGGTTCATCGAACTTGTAAGGCTGTGGGTATTAAGCGAGACCGATGTGACTCCTCCACTACCTGGAAATCAAACCATTGATGAATATTGAATTGAAGTATTCTATTCAAGGCAAAATTACGAATATTGGAAGGTATACACGCCACCCATTGCGGCGTACCAAGTTCCATAGATTTTGAATAATTTAAGATTTGATGATGGTATACACTTAGCTATGAAAAATAATATAGTCCACCCCAACGTGGCATATTGTTTAGTAATAGTACTGAAGTAACATTTAAACAAAATTAGGTGGTATACATGTCACACATCGTGGCGTACCAGAAGCTTATGGTGTTTATATGTTAGTGCATTAAATTTTAATAATTGTTAGAGGAATCAATAGATCTTAATAATTAATGCACCCTTATTTATGTGATGTTTTTATGCATGATTCTCAAGATAAAATGGGCTTTAATCCACTATTCACCATACTTAAGGATAATAAACTTACCGGACCTAACTATATTGAATGGAAACGAAATTTGGACATTGTGTTGACTGCTGAGGAGTACAAGTTTTGCACTTATGAACCCAAACCTGAACAACCTGCTGCTGATGCTCCTGAAGATGAGAAAGAGTATTATAAACGGTGGATTAAGGCTGATGAGATGTCGCGATGTTACATTCTGGCAACAATGTCGGGTGTTTTGCAGCATCAACATCAGTCTATGGCCACTGCTTCAGATATGCTCTTTAATCTCAAGGAACTTTTTGGAGATCAGAATAGGGCTGCTAGGCAAGTAGCCATGAAGGCTTTAATGAACACTCAGATGGATGAAGGCATACCTGTAAGGGATCATGTTCTCAAGATGATGTCGCATCTGAATGAGATAGAGATCCTTGGTATTGAACTTGACGGGGAAACCCAGATTGACATTATCCTTATGAGCTTGTCCAAGAGTTTTGAGCAGTTCCGCTTGAATTACAACATGAACAAGAGGCAGTATAGTCTCGCGGAACTGCTGACAGAACTTCAGGCAGCTAAAGGATTATTTCGGCAGAGTGTTCAAGTGAATGTGGCTGAGAAAGGTTCTTCCTCTAAACCGAAAGGTATTAAGAAGAAGAAAAAGGCTCAGACACAGAAAGCTATGAAGGCAGTGGGAGTTCAGGGTGGTGTGAAAGAGCCTAAGGGAAAGTGCTTCAGATGCAAACAGTCAGGTCACTGGAAACAGGATTGTCCTCTTCCTAAAAAGACAAACAAAACTGGTATATCTCTTTCTCTAGTTACAGAAATATTTATAGCGGCTATATCTACGAGCACTTGGTGTGTAGATACAGGAGCCACTGATCATGTTTGTAATTCTATGCAGGGGTTCCAACTATCCAGAATGCTTAGAGATGGTGAGATATACGTGTTCATGGGAGATGCTACGAAAGTAGCAGTAGTTACAGTAGGAGTTATTCATTTATCTTTTGGTTCTGATAGGATTTTGGTTTTGAACAATTGTATTTATGTACCTTCTTTTAGAAGGAATTTAATTTTGGTTTTTAAACTTGCTTTGGATGGTTATAATGTTTGTTTGGATCGTAATGTTTCTATTATGATGAATAAACGAATTATATGTTCTGGTACATTGCGAGAAAATTTGTATATAATTAATCCTAGTCAACCTGCACTGCAACTGCAATTTAGGGAATTGAACAACACATCTTCTAACTCTACTAAAAGAAATGAACCTTCTAGTTTGAACCAAACATATCTTTGGCACTTCATATTAGGTCATATTAACTTGAGGAGGATTCAAAGACTGGTAGTAGACGGGCCTTTAAGCTCATTGGCAGTGGAGCCATTTCCAGTTTGTGAATCCTGCTTGGAAGGTAAAATGACTAATAGGCCTTTCAAGGCAAAAGGGAATAGAGCCAAACAACTGTTAGAATTGGTTCACTCTGATTTATGTGGACCCATGAATATCCAAGCAAGAGGTAGTTATGATTATTTCGTCACTTTCATTGATGATTATTCTAGATATGGGTGTTTATTTGTTGCACCATAAGTCTGAGTGCTTTGATAAGTTCAAAGAGTACAAAGCTAAAACGGAGAAGCGACTTAATAAAAGTATCAAGTCACTACGATCAGATCATGGTGGCGAATACTTGCTTAGAGAATTTAGGGAATATTTATCAGAAAATGGGATAGAATCCCAGTTAACTGCACCAGGCACACCCCAGTAGAACGGTGTAGCAGAGAGAAGGAACCAGACTCTTTTAGAGAGTGTTAGATCGATGATGAGTTATTCAGATTTACCCAAGTCGTTTTGGGGACATGCCTTAGAGACAGCAGCTTATCTTCTTAACTTAGTACCTTCTAAGTTGGTTCCTAAAACCCCCTTAGAATTGTAGACCGGGGATAAACCGAGTCTAAGACATATTCGAATATAGGGTTGTCCAGCACATGTGCTGAACAAGAACGCGACTAAGTTAGAATCTCGTACAGAAGTAAGGTTGTCTGTAGGCTACCTCATGGGAACGAAAGGATATTTATTTTATAGTTCGAAGAATCGGGATGTCATTGTTAGCACCAATTCAAGATTCTTGGAGGAGGACTATATAATGAATCAGAAACCCATTAGTAGTGTCGTTTTAGAGGAAATAGTGGGAGGGACAAATAATACCCATGAAGCTGTAGTACAAGTAGAACAACCACAACATAATGTACAACCTGTCACTAATACCGCACCAGTGCCTCGTCGTAGTGGGAGGGTTGTTCAACAGCCTGATAGATTCATGTTTTTGGGAGAGTCTTCAGACTTGGTCCCTGGTGAACATGATGATGATACCCGTACATACGAAGAGGCAGTACAAGACAAATATGCAGATCTTTGGCAAAAGGCGATGGAATCTGAGATAGAATCAATGTTTCTAATCAGGTCTGGGAGCTCGTGGAACCACCCAAAGGTATAAAACCTATTGGATGTAAGTGGATCTACAAGAAAAAGAGGGGATTAGATAAAAAGGTGAAAGCCTGGAAAGCAAGACTTGTTGCGAAGGGTATACTCAGAAAGAAGGTATCGATTATGAGGAAACCTTTTCACCGGTAGTCATGCTTAAGTCAATCCGTATTCTTTTATCTATAGCAGCTCATCTCGATTATGAGATTTGGCAAATGGATGTCAAGACAGCTTTTCTTAATGGAAGTCTTGAAGAAACCATCTATATGCAGCAACCAAAAGGATTCATTAAGGAAGGCCAAGAGCATCTGGTATGTAAGCTTAAGAGGTCTATTTATGGACTTAAATAAGCTTCTAGAGACTGGAATATTCATTTTGATCAGGCAGTCCAATCATATGGATTTGATCAAAGTTCAAGTGAATCGTGCGTGTATAAGAGAAGTGAAGGTAATGCAGTGGTTTTTCTAGTACTATATGTAGATGATATTTTACTCATTGGAAACAATGTTGAGATGTTGTCATCAGTAACTGCATGGTTGTTCAAACAATTTGACATGAAGGACTTAGGTGAAGCGGCATACATCTTTGGGATCAAAGTTATAAGGGATCGCAAGAAAAGGATGTTGGCTTTATCTCAAGAGCCCTACATTGATGAAGTATTAGCTCGTTTTAACATGCAGAACTCCAAGAAAGGTTTTTTACCTTTTAAGCATGGAGTTGCTCTATCTAAGAAGCAGTGTTCTTCGACACCTAAGGATATAGAGAGCATGAAAGTAGTTCCTTATGCTTCAGCATGTGGAAGCTTAATGTATGCTATGTTATGTACGAGGCCTGGCATCTGCTTTGTTGTAGGCATGGTTAGTAAATATCAGTCGAACCCAGGTCAGGAACATTGGAGTGCAGTAAAAACTATACTCAAGTACCTGAGAAGGACTAAGGAGTATATGTTAATTTACAAGGCCTCGGATCTATTTCCTTTGGGATATACTGATTCAGATTTCCAATCAGATAGGGATAAAAGGAAATCAACCTCGGGATATGTTTTTACTTTGGGAGGTGGAGCCGTTATATGGAGGAGTGTAAAGCAGAAATGCATTGCAGACTCCACCATGGAGGCCGAGTACGTGGCGGCCTCTGAGGCGGCCAAGGAGGCTGTATGGTTCAGGAACTTTCTTTTGGACTTAGATGTGGTACCTAATTTGCTTAGGAGCTTGACGGTGTATTGTGATAATGCTGGTGCTGTGGCAAATTCAAAGGAACCGCGAGACCACAAATCAGCTAAACATATTGAACGTAAGTATCATCTCATACGAGGAATCGTAAAGCGAGGGGATATAGTTGTGGCTCACATATCATCAGAAGACAACCGAGCAGATCCTTTCACAAAGAGCTTGCCAACCAAGGTTTTTGACAAGCATGTGAAAGCGATAGGAGTCAGATGGATGGACACATAGATTTTTATGTAATAGTGGATTAAATAAACACTGATGTACACATAGAATATTTTGAGTATAAGTGGGAGATTGTTAGTGTATACTGAAAATATTTATTTGAAGTATGTACATTTATTTCAGGCCAGTTTATTTGAGAATCATTTGAATGTTTACATGTTGTCTAATATTATATATTGTGAACAATCTAGTATCAAATGGGATACAGAATATTAGATTGTTAAATACGGTTATATAATATAATAAGGTTCACAGCACAGGTGGTGTTGGACAATCCACTGGTATGGCTGTAGTATTATTTAGATTAGTTTATATTGACTAATAAATAATGCTAGTATACTTTATGTATATTGAACATGATCAAATTTAGAATTGTTCCCTTAATACTGATTAAGAAGGAGAACTAAGATTCTATGTTATTATTAATGCTTAGGTTCTTAATCCGGAAATAGTAATTGACACGTGTATATTATTTACATGCTTTGATTTATATATGAAATAATTCTTTTGAATTATATCATTATATTTTGGGT
This sequence comes from Apium graveolens, assembly GCF_009905375.1. NCBI lineage: Eukaryota > Viridiplantae > Streptophyta > Magnoliopsida > Apiales > Apiaceae > Apium > Apium graveolens. The sequence continues at coordinate 209,843,834 of NC_133651.1, read as the reverse complement.
GATGGAATTATATACATGGTGGATATTATTTATTGAAGGAATCCATGTCCTGATAATATTCGGGTTAATGATGTCCCCTTGAAAGCTCAAAAAGATTTAATTATGTGAAACTCTGCAGGTGGAATTTATTTTGGCATAATTAAATAAAGGTTGAGTGGATGATCAAGGATAAAAGATATTAATTAAATAAATTATCAGTAATTTATTTAATTAATGGACATATGATATTTTAAACAAGGGGAATTTAATAAGCAAATAATATTGGAACCGAATTAATTAAATTACGGTATTAGAAAAGGTAGTGCAAATATTAATTCTTTAGTGGATTGAATTAATATTTAATTACATGGGGCTAGGCTCAAGATGTAATTAGAAGGCCCAACCTAAATATCCATGGTCCCTATTGTAGCCTATATATATTCTTATTCTCTTCTTCCTTGGAATTGTGTGAAAACATATTGTAGCCACCAAGGAGCAAGAAGAGAGGATAACTTGAGAAGACGGAGGCCACACTTCGCTCAAGGGAATTTGGGAATATAATAGAAGAGCGTGGAATCAACCATTAACAAGGTAATCCTCTTTTCATAATCTTTATCGTAAAACGTAGTAACACCCTAGTAACACCCAGTTTCCGGAACGTGAAAATGATGAAATGTGGCTAAAGAACAAGCAAAATGAAACTTTCCCAAATTGGTTGAAATAAAAGGTTACTTATGCTTAATTATTCATATTCAGTCAATTGATTATATTTTATGTATATTTGGAAACTTGCAGATTACATGTTTTTTAATTTGTCACAGATTTCATCAGATTTTCAAGATGGAAAGGAGGTACCACACGAGATAAGGTGGACTGCAGATGGGCCTAACGGTGATGTTCTTACATTCAGCGGCTATAAGGTACATGGGGTTACATTTAGCACCAAGTCTCGTGATGATGCACATCTAGTCCTGTTAGATATATTTGATAATGTCATGACTAATGTGATTTATGATTAGTTTTCAGATCTTACTTAAACAGGACAAATCAGTACTTAACTGAAATCAGCACTTATACTGAAGTCAGAACTTAAGTCGTCAGTAGTTAAGGTTCAGGAGATATTTATCAAAAGATAATATCAGGACTTAAAGGAAACGTTCAAATAAGGAAGGAAGCTGATTTATAGGAAGGGAAGATCGAGACAAACATAAGAAGAGATATGCATGAAGAAGGAATTCTATGAAGAATAGAATTCTTGGAAGAAAATATATCTGATTGATATATTTTAGGAAGCAGAATTATATTCCATATCAATTAGCGATTATCTTGTAACTGTGTAGTATATAAACACAGACATAGGGTTTATACTATAAGTGTTATCATAATCGAAGTTATTATTGATTGTAACCCTAGCAACTCTCGTGATATTTGTTCATCACTGAGAGAGGACAGTTCCATACTGTAACAGAGTTTATTGTTTTGTATAAAGTTTGTTTTCTATTACTTGAGTTATTAAAGTTCGATATGATTGTGCTATATACTGTATTCACCCCCCTCTACAGTGTGTGTGACCTAACAAGTGGTATCAGAGCCTATCTGTTAACACACAAACAATTTAAGATCCAAAAACAATCATGTCTGAAGTAGAAACTCCAACTAAGCCCACCAAAACTGAAAAACCTCTAAAGACACAAATCTAAAGCCGATATGAGACTATTAGAGTTCCCATATTGAGACCATCTGAATATCCCATATGGAAGGTGAGGATGACCATGTTTCTGGAAGCTACAGATATAGAATATCTTGATAGAATAAAGGAAGGGCCTCACAAACCAACCAAGCTCGCTGTTGCAGTTGCAGGTGAAGCAGCAAAGTCAGTACCAAAGGAAAAGAGTGACTACACTGCTGAAGATATCACATCAATTGCTAAGGATGCTAAGGTACGACACTTACTGCATAGTGCCATTGATAATGTAATGTCAAACAGGGTAATAAACTGCAAGACTGCAAAGGAGATATGGGATGCCTTGGAAACAAGATGTCAGGGAACTGATACGATTAAGAAGAACAGGAAGACAATACTTACTCAAGAGTATGAACACTTTGACTCAAAGGCTAATGAGTCATTGACTGATTTATATAATAGATTTGTCAAACTCTTGAATGATTTGTCACGGGTTGATAAGGAGTATGATCTTGAAGATTCAAACCAAAATTCCTGTTGGCACTTCCTAAAATTTGGGATTTGAAGGCAATAACAATAAGAGAGAACTATAATCTTGATGAAACAACTCTTGAAATTTATGGGATGCTCAAGACTCATAAACTTGAGATGGAACAAAGAAGCAAGAGGAAAGGAGGAAAGTCAAGGAAAGTTGTTCTTAAGGCTGAAGAAGAATCCCCCAAGGCAGCTACCTCAAGGAAATGAAAGGGTAAAGCTCTCTTCACAAAGTCTGATACTGAGTCATCAAGTTCTGAAAGTGATGATGACTCAGAATCTGAAAGCTTGCCTAAGACGGATGCTGATGAAGAGATGATGAAGCTGTGTGCTCTTATGGTGAAAGGAATCACAAAGATTGCATACAGGAAGTTCAGGAAGGGAAAGAAGTTTTCCAGGAAAGGGGCAAATTCTGATAAGAAGAATTTCAGAAAATCTGAGGGCAGAGGAGGAAAGTCTGATAGGGGAGATTATACAAATGTCAAATGTCAAAGGCAAGGCTCTTTTCACAAAGAACAAAAGCTGGACAGACACCTCAGATTCTGAAAGTTAGGAAAATTATGCCTTGATGGCAAATGCTGATATGGCAAGTGCTAAAAGCAGTTCTGAAGCTGCTGAGTTAAAGGTACCTCAAACTACTTATGCCTTTCATACTGATGATATTAATGAGTTGAGAAGATATCTTAAAACCATGTTCATAAGCTATAGAGATCAAACTTTAACATGTGAAAGATTAACTTCTGAAAATCTTGTTTGGAAAAAGAGGAATGATTATTTAGAAAAAGAGTTAGTCATGTCCCATCAAACTCAGAAAGATAGATATGATGCTTTCTATGTTAGAGATGAAGTGCTTAAAATGTATGAATCTCTAAAAGTTGAGTTAGAAAAGGAAAGAGACATTATTAGGACTTGGACTAACTCTGGAAGAATAACTCAGAATTTGCTAAGTAGTAAAAACTGGAAAGAGGGCTTAGGTTATGGAGATAATAAGAATGATAAAGGAACTGTAGATATTAAGCCTATAGTTGTTAAACAAAATCCAAAGTTAAAACCTGTTAAGTTTGTAGCTGTAAAATCTGATACTGAGAAATCAGAAGTTAAAAAAGAATTAACTTCTGACAAACTAAAACAGGAAAAGACAACTGAAGTAAACGTAGGCTTAATGACAAAGAAGCATCTTAAGCATAAGCTGAAAGGTGTTAAGAATGCAAACAAGGTAAAATCACCTAGGAAAAATAGGAATGGAAAGGAAGGTGTGAATAAAAGCAATGATTATAAGTCTTTTCCTGATGCTCCTAGAAAAACATGTCATAATTATGGATGTTAAATCATCTGGATTCTTTTTGCAGGAAAAATAAGAATATAAACTATTTACCCTCAAAGTCAGGAGTTAAGAGTCAGTCTGTTAGATATAAGCCACAAAATCCTTGTTTTCATTGTGGTAGTTTATGGCATTCCATTTATACTTATAAGGAATATCATAGTTTGTACTATGATTATTATCAAATAAAACCTTCTTTAAAGGAAGTTAGCATTGTTCCTTCTAGTTTAAGTTCTGATTCAAAGTCTGATAGTGTAAATTCTGAAAAGAAAAATGTTAACATAAACTCTGATGCTAAATCCGCTGTAAATGTTAACAAACTTAATAAGGCCAAAGGATCCAAGCAAGTCTGGGTCCTTAAAACTAATCATTAGGGGTCTTTGTGATTGCAGGGCAACAGGAAAAACTTCCTAGTTCTGGACAGTGGATGTTCAGGACATATGACTTGAAGTAAAGCCCTGCTATCAGACTTTGTGGAGAAGGCTGGCCCAAGTGTTTCTTATGGAGATGGCAACATTGGAAAAACATTGGGATATGGCAATATCAATCTCGAGAATGTCATCATTAAAGAAGTAGCTCTGGTCTCAGGACTTAAACACAATCTGCTGAGTATCAGTCAAATCTGTGACAGAGGTTATCATGTGGATTTCTTTGAAGAACACTGTGAAGTTGTAAGTAAATCTACATGCAAAGTTGTTCTAAAAGGATACAGGCGTGATAACATTTATGAAGTCAAGTTTTCAACAAGTACTGATGGTTCTGTAATCTGTCTGAATGGTAGAGCATTAATTGAAGAAAGCTGGAGTTGGCACAAGAAACTCTCTCATTTAAATTTCAATAATATAAATGAACTAGTCAAGAAAGATCTTGTGAGAGGACTGCCAAAGTCAGTATTTGCTCCTGATAGCCTTTGTGATTCTTGTCAGAAGGCTAAACAAAGGAAATCCTCATTCAAGAGCAAGACTGAATCATCAATTCTTGAGCCTTATCACCTACTACATGTTGATCTATTTGGTCCAGTAAATGTCATGTCTATTGTAAAGAAGAAATATGTTATGGTCATAGTGGCTGAGTTCATCAGATACACATGGGTGTATTTCTTGCACACAAAGAGTGAAACTGCATCTAACTTGATTGATCATGTCAGGCAACGGGATAAATTGGTCAAAGATTATGTGAAAATAATAAGAAGTGATAATGGTACTGAATTCAAGAATTTGATAATGGAAGAGTTCTGCAAAAACCATGGAATCAGGCAGGAATTTTCTGCTCCTGGAACTCCACAGCAAAATAGAGTTGTTGAAAGAAAGAATAGAACTCTCATTGAAGCTGCACGTACAATGCTTGATGAAGCAAACCTTCCAACCTATTTCTGGGCTGAAGCTGTGCAGACTGCTTGTTTTACTCAAAATGCTACACTAATTAACAAGCATGGAAAGACACCATTTGAGATGGTGAAGAAAAAGAAGCCAAATCTGAAGTATTTTCACGTATCTGGATGCAAGTGTTTTGTTCTTAAGACTCATCCTGAACAGCTATCCAAATTTGATCTAAAAGCTGATGAAGGAATCTTTGTTGGATATCCACTTTCCACAAAAGTCTTCAGAGTCTATAACTTGAGGACAAGAGTGGTCATGGAATCTATCAATGTCTCTTTTGATGATAAGAAGATTACTGGACTTGAAGATTTCAATGATCATGATCAGCTGAGATTTTAAAATGAAGACTTAAATTCTGATACTGAAAATCCTGACAGTCGAAATTTTGATACTGCAAACTCTGATGGATTAAACTATGATGCTATTGAAACTGTGGTGACTACGCCAAAGGAAGATGCACCTATGCAGGGGGAGCATACTCAAGATACAATCACATCTCAAGAAGCATTAAAACATAAATCTGGCTCTTCAAGTTCTCATTCGTCAAGCTCTGATAAGCCAAGTTCTGATAAATCTGAAAACTTAAATTCTGAAGAATCCAACTCAGAGAGCATAGTTTCAGGGGGAGCATTAGAAAATGTTGATGAAGATAGCATGGATCACGGGGGAGCATCTAGTTCTAGAAAAAACCTTCCATCTGCAAGGAAGTTGACTAAATCACATACACCTGACTTAATAATTGGAAATCCTGATGCAGGTGTCAGAACTAGAACAACTACCTCAAGTAAATGTCTTTACAATTCTTTTCTCTTTCAAACTGAACTAAAGAAAGTGGAAGATGCTCTTCAAGATGCTGATTGGTTGCAAGCAATGCAGGAAGAGTTAAATGAATTTGAAAGAACAAAGTCTGGACCCTAGTGCCAAAACCAAAGAACAGATATGTTGTTGGTACAAAGTGGGTATTCAGAAACAAAACTGATAGTGATGGCATAATTACAAGGAATAAGGCAAGGTTGGTTGTAAAAGGATATTCTCAACAGGAGGGAATTGATTATGATGAAACATTTGCACCAGTTGCTAGATTGGAAGCCATAAGGATATTTTTGGCTTATGTTGCTTACAAAAAGTTTACTGCCTTTCAAATGTTTAGTTTTTAGATCTTACTTAAACAGGACAAATCAGTACTTAACTGAAATCAGCACTTATACTGAAGTCAGAACATAAGTCGTCAGTACTTAAGGTTCAGGAGATATTTATCAGAAGATAATATCAGGACTTAAAGGAAACGTTCAGATAAGGAAGACAGCTGATTTACAGGAAGAGAAGATCGAGATAAACATAAGAAGAGATATGCATGAAGAAGGAATTCTATGAAGAATAGAATACTTGGAGGAAAAGATATCTGATTGATATACTTTAGGAAGCAGAATTATATTCCATATCAATTAGCGATTATCTTGTAACTGTGTAGTATATAAACACATACATAGTGTTTATACTATAAGTGTTATCATAATCGAAGTTATTATTGATGGTAACCCTAGCAGCTCTCGTGATATTTGTTCATCACTGAGAGAGCACAGTTCGATACTGTAACAGAGTTTATTGTTTTGAATAAAGTTTGTTTTCTGTTACTTGAGTTATTAAAGTTCGATTTGATTATGCTATACACTGTATTCACCCCCTCTACAGTGTGTGTGACCTAACAAGTCCAGTATATTGGAGTGTGTGTGGATGCTAATACAATGATTGTGCAAGCTAAGGATAACAATATTGAACATACGTCACTTACGTACAATGGAGTTATAAACACTAAATGGGAGTTGGACTATAACAGCTTTATGATCCCTCTTTTTTTTATGTAAATGGGTAGATATGAATAGAGCAATTAAGGTTGATGAATTAGGATACACATTAGTCAATTTGAATAGGCCTAGTTCTTTGAATGATCAATTTGTGATAGCAAGACATGTTAAGAAGGTTTGTTATATCGATGATCCCCATGAAAAATTATGGTCTATGGTCTTGAAATTTCCTGAGAGAAAACACTACATTGACAGTGAAGATGAAAATGAAGGATCCGTGGAAGTTGAGCTTGAACCTGGGTTTTTTATGCATGATTTACCGGATGATGATTTTCAAGATAATGCTTGTTACATATGTGAAGTCGATGAAAAAATTTAACTAGATTGATATTTTTTATATGTATTTCACATTGTTTTTGTGTATAATTTTGAATATTTGATTCAGTGATGTTTGTTTCATGTAGTTGTTTGCTCTTGATGATGGTTAAGATGAATAATTTATTCTTTAGTAGTTTAATAATGCACGGGTCTTACCTCGTTCAGCATATATTTTTCAAAAAAATTACAGTGATATAGATAAGTGTTTAATGAGATTACACATGTTTGAACAATGTTTAAACAACATATAAAAATGCTTATCTAATTAAGGATAATAGTTTCAGAACCATTCTATGATACAGAAACAAACAATGTTTTCTAAAACTGTTGTGTTACTAATAATACAGCCATTGTATTAGCAAAATGTCGAGTGTTATTTGACAACAGTTTTTCGAACTCTTGTGTGCTCTGTATAGCAACAACGATTTAAGAGAACCGCTGTGTATAGATATACAACAGTTTGCCAAATCGTATGAAGCGACTGGGATTTTCACAATATTTTAACATGAATAAAGTATAGTTCATGTGCTATTATGTGGATTTATGTATATATAATAAAAAGATAAATGATTTTGTGATTTATGTATAATTTATGTGAAATAGTAATAAAAACAAGTAAAGTCTCGTTCCAGTTTGATGAGTCAACTAAGGGCTTAAGCTGTGATTGTCGGGTCGTCAAGTAAAACGGGACCCGTTGTTCAAAGGTGGATTAAATGAGAAGGATTAAAAATAATAAAATTGAGGATTATAGTAAGTTGTGATAAATGTGAATACCTTTGTGTATTTTTGTGATTTGAGTTTATATTTAAAAAGTTATCTTGTTAACGGATCTATCGAGCAATTGGTACTCGCGTAATCAGTAATTAAAAAAGGAACTATATGTCAAGGTGTATAGATACGAATTGTGGTGGCTAATATTTTGTGAATATATATTATTTAATGGTTACGAGTATGATTATGTGATTCACGAGTGTTTAAATGATTTTAAAAAGAATTTAAAATATGGGAGAAGAGTTAATTTTATGATCTTTACTTTAAAAATAAGAATTGTGATATTTTTAAATTTTATAAAGATGTTCTATATTTTACAAAATGGGTTATGTGATATTCAAGAAAAGAAAATAGAAATTCAAAGAAATAAGATTTGCATTTTCCCAAAATTCCCCTTCAATTTTGGTTATATTAACCCACCCTCCCTTTCTTATCTTTTTTTCTCTCCACCCGGCTACACTCTTTTTTCTCTCTCGCTTTTCTCTCTTTTTCTTCTTTTTCTCTCGGCACTCTCTCCCTCGAATTACTCTCTCTCTCTCTCTCTCTCTCTCTCTCTTACATGCAAGATCAAAACACTACACCATATATGACCTATCACAACCCCTTCTCGAGAAATGTTACCCGAATATGTTAACTTAGCTATGCTACTTATGCTCTAATGTAACATTATTGTTTTTATGTTACCTTAGCCAAACACCCGATGTTACATAAGCTACAAAATGTTGCAGTTTGCAACATATTTGTAAAAGTGTTAGCTTAGAGTTCAAAATATAAATATAATATTTTTTTAAGCTTAAAGATTACTTTAAATTAATTTTACAAAAATGTTAATATAAGCACTCATATATAATTTCTAAAAATATATAATATAAAATATTTTAAATATATGAATTATATTTGTAGTAAAATATATATAAGTAATTATTTTTTTATTAGAATGACTTTTTAAGCTTTTATTATCAAAATACTAATAAAATAATAAAATATAAATATTAAAATATAGGAATATTAAAACTAATATATATAATTACTGTATTTAATACTAAGGAACGTGAGCTTCAAGGCTCGATTTTGACTGCTCTTGTGTTTCATCACTCAACTTGCCTTAACGAGATGCCTACGTACCTTGCTGATTGCCAAGGATCAAGTCAAAAAATGTAGTTCTGATCTGTGGGGTGAGACCCCTTATATAGATGTTGGGAGTCCTTGAATTGGACTTGGTATAGGAGACTTGGTGGTCAAGTCTCTGAATTAGGATAGACTTAGGAGTCCTAGGGAGTAGGAAGCTGATTTCTTATCCTATGAGGTTCCTTGGAGGCCAATCTACAACGATTTATATCCTTACTAGGACTTATCTTAATAGCTGTTTTTCTCCCTTATTAATTATAAAATTAATAAATAATCAGGGTTTTTGGGCCTTCTTTGTTCCATCAGGCATGATCTGGTCCATCAGGCCTGATCGACATGTTAACCTTTCTGGTCTGAATGTTATAAATCTTCTTATTGGGCTTAGGAGCCCATACCTTGTATAATTAATGCAATATTTAATTATACAATTAGAATTTATTTATCCCTATCATTTGCCCCCCAATTTTCGGGAAACATTGATTAGGTTTCGCAGAAGTTAAGTCTATTCATTCCCTTACAAGGTTTCGTTTTTGCGTAAAGTGTGGAGCGACCTACACGTTTAAAACAATTGTTCCTTTTATTCAGGAATTATCTTAATTTCCAGGAATTTTTCCCTTAATTCCGGGATTTTTCTCTAACTTTCTGGATTTTTCCCTTAATTTCTAGGATTTATCCTTATTTTTCTGGATTTTTCCCTTAATTTCTGGGATTTATCCTTATTTTTATGGATTTTTCCCTTAATTTATGGGATTTATCCTTATTTTTCTGGATTTTTCCCTTAATTTCTTGGATTTATCCTTAATTTTCTGGATTTTTCCCTTAATTTCTGGGATTTATCCTTATTTTTCTGGATTTTTCCCTTCATTTCTGGGATTTATCCTTAATTTCCTGGATTTATTCCTTATTTCTGAAAATATAAGCATTTTTCAGAAAATATTTTAAGGAATTTCCTTATTTTTCTGTAATTTTCCAGGAATTTTTCCTTCTTTTTCTTCCCCCTTTTTCCTTTTTTCTTTTTCTCTCTTTTTTTTATACAGATTTCGACCAGGAATCCTGTTCGACCAGGATCCTGGTCGAATTAGCCTCTGCTGTGCCTTGGTCGAAGGCTTTTCGAGGAGGATGCATTCGATCAGGAATCCTGGTCGAATTTCGGCCAGGATTTTCCCCTTAATTTTTTTTGTGTCGACTAGGAATTTTTCGACTAGGATTTTCGTCCCTTTCGGTCAGGATTTTTGTGTTTCTGACCGAATTAACCATCTTTCTTGCCTTGGTCGAAGCTATTTCGAGCAAAATTGATTCGACCAGGAATATATCTTGTCTCCTGGTCGACAGGGTCAAGGAACAAATACTATTCTGGCATTTTGGTCGAAGAACTATCATTTTCAACCAAGAATTTTGGTCAGAATTCCTTTTTTGACCGAATTAGCTTCTTTTATCAGCCCTAGTCGAGGGAAATTCAACCTCAGACCATTCGACCAGGATTTCTTTGTGCTTTCTGGTCGACAAAGTCAAGAATATGTGTATATATATTTTTTAGGCCCCTAATGCTGGGCTAATACTTGGGCTCATTTTAATTTGGCTTTCAATTTGGGCCAACATTTTGGGTTCAGGCCCATTTTTTTAGTTGGACTTCTTTTCCACCCGTAAAATCATTTGGGCCCTTAACTGGGCTTTTGTTTTCTAAGCCCAAATTCCAAATTACTCTAGGATTGTTCAGGATTCTTCCAGAATCTTCAAAAAAACTCAAGTTTTTTCTCTTGAATTTTCCAGGAATTTTCTTATGCTTCCAGAACCTTCTTATTTTTGGGCCTGAATGGGCTTTCCTAGGCCCAATTTCCTCTTTTTCCTCCTATATAAAGGTTTGGGGGGGGAGTGTGCTCTCACGCACACTCTTCACTCTTCAATTCATTCATTTCTAAAATTCTCCAATCTTTCTCCTCTCTCAACCTTCCTCCCTTAGCTTTCAGAACCTTCTTCCTTTCAATGTTTCCAAGCTTTTCCAGCTTTACTAATGGCTGATAAGAGTTCCGAGAGGGCGGCCAAGATAGCCTCGGCTTCAAAACGAGGTAAGGATATCGAGATCCGTTTTTCGTATATGTCTTTAATCGATATAATTAATACTAGGGGGATGAATATCCCTCTACTGCACATCTCGATTCTTTTAATCATTGTAATACTTGGCACAACATAGATTTCGATAAACTAAATGCACGTTATAACGTCCTTCCTCCTCTTAGATTAGTTCCAGTCTCTGGTGGTGACCGTACTTGCCACTGGAGACCCGACACTCTCTTTATTTACACTGATGCCCTTAATGCTGGGCTTAGGTTTCCTTTCCACCCTTTTATTCCTCATCTTTTAGCTGATTTACAAATCAACCCGTGTCAACTTCCTCCAAACGCTTGGAGGAACATTTTATGTTTTATGGTCTGCTGCCTTAGGTAGGGCTTTCCTCTTTCTGTAGCTGTTTTTAGGAAGGTCTTTCAGTGCTATAATAGCTCTTCCAGTATTTGTGGTTCGGTTTATGTCAAGCAAAGGCCCAAAAGTAAACATATCTTTAACAGCGCCTCCATTCCTGATAGCAACCAACACTGGAAGAACAGTTTCGTTGGGTTACGTTGGGAGAATGGTGACTGGGGCACACTCTTCCGATCTTCCTTCGGGAAGGTCAGTGATGGTAGCCTCAAATCCATTCACTTAACTCCCGAAGAAACTATTATTTATAATGGGCTTACTCAAGACGATTGCACTACTACCAGCTGGACTCTCTTAGAGGAGTTTTCCCTCATTCACGTGGGACTATCCTCTGTTTCTCAACAGGGTATTTTTCTTCCCTTCTCATCTTTATTTAATTTCATGCATTATTAACATCACTTATTTTGTCTTTTGCCCTGTTTTGCAGCTGCTAAGGAGATTAACGAGGATAATGTTCCTCCTATTGAAGAGACTGCTAGGATGAAGAAAGCTCGGCTCGCAGGCCTAAACACCCGGGGAAAGGCGACAGAGCCTATCTTCTTGAGAAAACACAACGAGCCTATGGGGGAGGCTTCAACTGAAGGAGCTGAGGGCCATAATGCTCCTATCACTGCTGATGCCCCTGCTGCTGCTGCTACAGGCGCCTTTCAACCTCTCTGGGGATTCCGCCGAGGGGATACCGTGGTTGGTTGCACGAAGCATGCTTGGGATTGGTCCTACCATAGCATGACTCCCAAGGACTTTACTGACGTGGTGGCCACCCCTGACCTTGAGAGGATTGAGCTCATGGGACCCCAGTCTCTGGCTGCGGTATGCCTTCTCTCTTTTGAACTTATCTTTCATTCTTGTAGCATTTTCTTGCCTTATACTTTGTTGATTGCTTTGTTTCAGTCTAACGCCTATTTTTAAGGCGCTGTGAGGCAAGCCGAGTCATGGAAGCGGGCTTCTGATAAGGCCGATAATGCCCTCAGGAGGCAACAGAAGAAGTATGCTACCCTGGAGAAGAAGCTCAAGCGCAAGGAGGAAGAACTCGGAGAGTCTAACGCCGAGCTGGTGGTACTTCGGGCGGAGAAGGATAAAGCTATAGACAACTATCTGGACTCGGAGGAGTTTGCCCAATCCATGAGGATTAGGGATGATTCAGTCTTTCCCGGGTTTTTTAGGACTGGTTGGGACACGACCCTTGGGACCGTGAACGAGGCTTGTCCTGATATTAACCCGGCGGACTATGTCTGCCCTGATGACGAGGCTTTGCTACAGAGGTTTCGTACCCGAGTAGTTGTCTTGGATCATGTTCCTCAGGATCCACTCCTTCCTCCTCCCGAGTCTTCTTCCACACCTGCTGAGGACGATAGCTCTTCCTCCTCCTCCAAGACGACAGAGACATCCAGTGAGAGCGGAGAGGATGATGATATGGATGTCGAGGGTACCTCAGCTCCTTAGAGCTTTTCAGCCTTGCGTGGCTTGTCTTATTTTCGAGACTTTATTTATCGAACTTCTTGTAATATTTATCAGATCTATTTTATTTATCACCTTTTATGCTTGCATCCATGCATTTGGTTTTTACTTGTTAGGCCATAAACATACTTTGAAGAACTAATGAATTTCCATACATTATCTGGGATTCGTCCCTTACACAAGTCTTAATAAACTTCAAAATAAAACTAGAACATATAAATCCTAAGCAAGCAAAGCTTCATGGTGCTTTTCAACCTACTCGTCATCTTGACAAGTGAGAATCATATCCAACTGCCCTACACATAGTAAATCTTCAGGTTTTGTGCATGCCAAGTTCTCGGGACTTCGAAACCATCCATAGTCTCTAGCTTGTAGGTTCCTCTACCCTGAACACTCTTGACTCTGTTCCCAATTTGGGGGAAGCTTCCCTTTTTGTCCTACACCAGATGCTTCTATCTTCCTCAAAACTAGATCACCTTGTTTGAAAAACCTTTCTTTAACCCTTAGGTTGTAGTAGAATGAAGCCTTTTTCTGATATTCTACTATCTTTGCATGTGCCTTATCTCGCACTTCATCAATTAGATCCAGGGCTAACCTCTGCCCTTCTTCATTTTCTTCTGCATTGAAAGCCTGAATCCTTGGAGAGGAATGTGATATCTCCACTAGAACTACTGCTTCTGCCCCATATGCCAACATGAAGGGAGTCGCTCCTGTCGTGACTCTACAGGTAGTCCTATAGGCCCATAATATGGGAAGTATCTCATCCACCCAATTATTTCTTGACTTCTCGATCCTCTTCTTTAGTCCATCCGGGATTATTCGATTTGCTACTTCCGCTTGCCCATTGGCTTGTGGGTGAGCCACAGAGGTGAACCGTAACTCAATTTCATTTTCTTCACAATACTTCTTGAATTCCTCGTTGTTGAATTGTGTTCCATTGTCAGTGACGAGGATACGAGGAATTCTATATCAGCATATAATGTTTTCCCTCAAGAATTGTGCAACCTGCTTAGTTGTGATTTTGGCCAAGGGTTTGGCTTCAATCCACTTGGTGAAATAATCAATGGCTACAATCAGAAACTTCCTTTGTGTCGTGGCCATAAGGAAAGGCCCCAGAATATCCATCCCCCACATAGCAACGGTAATGGGCGAGTTGATAGATGTCAGCATCTCGGGAGGTTGTCTAACAATAGGTGCATGCTTCTGACAGCAGTCACACTTCTTCACATATTCTTTGGCATCAGCCATCATTTCTGGCCAATAAAAGCCAAGATTAGTTATCTTATGAACCAAGGCCCTGCCCCCAAGTGTTGTCCACAAATACCTTCATGCACTTATTTAAGAGCCAAGCATGCCTCATCGGGCCTGAGACACCTCAAGTAAGGAACCACGAAAGATCTTTTGTAAAGAATCCCATTTATCAAAGAGTACCTTAGTGCTCAAATAGTTAACTTCCGTGCTTCAGTTGCATCGCTTGGCAACCAACCGGTTTGAATGTGAGCCTTCATAGGATCAATCCATGACGTCCCCAGGCCTATGGGAGCCACAAGCTTAACATCTATGCTTCGTGTCTTCAAAACACGGAAGTACACACTTCCCGAACTTTCTTTTATCTCAGATGAAGCAAACTTTGATAGCGCATCTGCCTTAGCATTTTCTTCCATTGGAATGTGTTCAATATGGCATTCATTAAATTGGGTCATCACAGCCCTTACTAGGCGGACATACTTAGCCATCGTATCATCCCCTGCCTCAAATTCTCCCTTTACCTGGGATATGATCAGCTTCGAGTCTCCACAGACCTTTAAGTTTTTAACTCTAAGTGTCCCAGCTAGACCAAGGCCAGCTATCAGGGCTTCATATTCTGACTCATTATTTGTGGTTGGAAAGTCTAGCTTCATAGCATACTCAATTAAGAACCCATCAGGGCTTTGCAAAACCAATTCTGCTCCACTGGAGTTTGTTTTTGATGCTCCATCAAAATAGAGAACCCAATATTCTTTTTCTTTATCATCCTTCTCTTTGCCCCCATTATCGACTCCCTTGTCTTGAGGTATGGTATCTTCCTGCCCCCCGACTTCTTGGTTGGGTATGGTATATTCCACCACGAAGTGAGCTAGTGCCCGAGCTTTTATTACCGTACATGGCTTATACTTGAGATCGAACTCTCCCAGCTCTATTGCCCACTTAATCAATCTCCCACTTGCCTGGGGACTGTGAATGATATTTCTCAGGGGCTGATTTGTTAGCACCTCAATCTGATGAGCCTGAAAATAAGGACGCAGCTTTCCCGAAGCCATTACCAAGGCTAAATCGAATTTCTCAATAGTTGAATAATTCACCTCAGCACCATGTAGAATTTTGCTGACATAGTAGACGGGTTTCTGGACTTTCAGTTCCTCCTTAACCAACACCACGCTCAAGGCGCTCTCTGAAACAGCCAAGTACAAGAATAAAACTTCATTCAAAGATGGTTCGGCCAACAACGGGGCCTGAGCCATATACTTCTTTAACTCTTCGAATGCCTTCTGGTTTTCCTCATTCCATACAAAGTCTTTGATGTTCTTTAGTGACTTGAAGAATGTCAAGCACTTGTCTCCTGACTTGGAGATGAATCGTCCTAGCGCAGAGACCTTTCATGTGAGCTTCTGAACATCCTTGACAGTTTTTGGTGGTTCCATGTCCAGAATTGCCTTTATTTTATCGGGATTAGCCTCAATTCCTCTCTTTGAGACCATCAATCCTAAGAATTTTCCAGATCCTACTCCGAAAGCTCACTTCGTAGGATTCAACATCATCTTGTGGTACCTCAGGACCTCAAAAGCTTCCCTCAAATGGGTTATATGATCAGTCTTTACTAGACTCTTGACTAACATGTCATCAACATAGACCTCCATAGTCTTACCAATAAGATCCTTAAAAATTTTATTCACCAACCTTTGATAGGTGGCTCCTGCATTCTTGAGACCAAACGCCATAACAAGATAACAATAAACACCAAAATCAGTGATGAATGATACCTTTGGAATGTCATCCTTATGCATTTTGATCTGGTTGTATCCGCCAAATCCATCCATGAAACTCAGCATCTCATGCCCCGCAGTGGCATCAATCAAAGTATCAATCCTTCGTAACGGAAAACAGTCTTTAGGGCATGCATCATTCAGATCAGTAAAGTCTATACACATCCTCCACATTCCATTAGCCATCTTCACCATTACAGGTTTTGCTAACCACTCCGGAATTTGGATCTCCTCAATGAAACCAGCCTCTAAGAGCTTTTCTACTTCCTGTTTTATAGCCTCTTGTCTTTCCGGGGCAAAATTTCTTTTCTTTTGTTTCACTGTCTTCCGGTTTGGATCCACGTTTAGCTTGTGAGTAATCAGCTTTGGGTCTATGCCTGGCATATCAAATACATCACTATTTTCTTGCAAAAATTTCACCAACTTCCCTCTAAGGGGCTCCTCTAATGTGGCTCCAATGAAAGTCATCCTCTCAGGATTCTCGGGGTCTAAAGGAACCGAAATCAAGTCTTCTGCTGGCTTTCCTCTCTTCTCGTCATTTTCTCGGACATCCATATCCTCAATAGGAAGAACCTGCCCCCGACTCCATCTGCCCTCAAAGAGGCCACATAACAGCTTCTAGACATTTTTTGATCTCCTCTCTCTTCTCCAATCCCGTTTCGGGTAGGAAACTTCATAACTGAATGGTAGGAAGAGGGGACTGCCTTAAAGGCATGTATCCCTGTTCTCCCCATGATAGCATTATAAGTTGAACTAGCCTTTACCACCACGAAATCCAACATCTGCGTTGCTTGCCTTGGTTCCGTACCTATGGTGGTTGGCAATTTGATTATCCCTTCCACAAGACATTCTACTCCAGCAAATCCATATATCGGCATGTCTATTGGTGTCAACTGGGAGTCGTTATACCCTATCCTTAGAAAGGCGTCGTGGAGCAATATATCCACAGAAGCACCATTATCCACAAGGACCCTCTTAACCGGGCTATTTCCTATTATTGGGGTTATGACCAGCGGGTCGTCATGAGGAAACTTTACACCCTCTCGGTCAGAATCATCAAAAGCCAATGTTATTTCTGTCTTGGCCCTCTTCGGGGCTTCTCCAACAATATGCATAACCTCTCTAGTATATGCCTTTCTGGAATTTTTGGACAATCCAGCAGCAGTTGGACCTCCAAAAATTGCATTTATAACCGGCCCTCTAGGTTGGGGATTCCGCCCTTGATCGTCTTGGTCCCTCCTACGATCTTCAAAGTTCTTCCTTCACTATTATTCCTGTACCCTCCTTTTCGAATCAAAAACTCAATTTCGTCTTTCAATTGCCTACACTCATCGGTGTCATGGCCAATATCTTTGTGGAATCTGCAATACTTGCTCTTATCTATCTTGGCGGGATCAGCCTTTAAGGGTCAGGCCAGCGAATATCTCGATCTTTCTCGATTTTCATCAAGATCTGGCTTCTAGGAGCATTCAGCTTAGCATATTCGGTGAACTTTTGCCCAGGTCCTCCCTTCTTGGGGGTTGAATCAGGGTTTTGTTCGGTTCTAGGATACTTGTCCTTAGCAATATACTCCAGATCAGTTTTTCACTTCTTGCCTCCAGTCAGCTCATTACTTACTACGGTCTTCCTCATGCTTTCTTCAACCTTGATATACTTCCCTGCCCTCTCTTGGAGCTGCAACATGCTTTCAGGGGGACGTTTGACCAAGGACATCTTGAAAAACTCATCCTTAGTTCCTTGTTGCAGTGCTATCATGGCTACCTTATCATGAAGGTCTGGGACTTTTAAAGCCTCCTTTATAAAACGATTCATGTAATCTCTCAAAGATACCTTAGCTCCCTGCACAATACTCATAAAAGATGCTGAACTTTTCTCATGGACTCTCCCACTGATGAACTGCTTAATAAAAGCCTGACTTAACTCTCTGAATGATCCAATAGAGTTTGGGGGTAAGCGACTGTACCATCTTTGAGCCATACCCGACAGGGTTTGAGGGAAGGCCCGACACTTTATAGCATCATTCACGGGTTGCAGCAGCAGTGCATTAGAGAATGTCCTAACATGATTAGCGGGGTCTCCCGTGCCATCATACGCTTTGATAGTGGGCATCTTGAATTTCCTTGAGATATGGGCATTCATTATCTCTTCTGTGAAGGGTGGAGTTGGATCATCAGGATCTCCAAGGGGAAGGAGATTTCTTGGATCATTTCTTGGGACGACATCCCTTCTTCGGACCGGACCATCCAGGTCTATGACAGGAGGAGGATTTCTCCCCCTAGGAGGTATCTGGGGTCTGGTGAGCCTCCAAGTCATGCCTCAGCCTTTGGATCTTAGCCTCATGAGCCCTGATCCTTTCCTGCACTTCTTGGGGATTCGCCCCTTGGGTGCTTTGAGGGCGTTTCCTTCCATCGGCCATTGGCTCTTTGCCAGGACGCCTCCTTCTTGGGGCCACTTCATCATCCGAAGATTCGGAGTCTCTCTCAGTGTAAGGACCGGAAAATTCCCGATCCTCGGGGATAGGAGCCAAACCTCGTATATAGGGGGGCGATTGCCCTCGTGCTTCACTTCGCCCAGCATATCCACTTCCTCCAACCTCGGGGTGAAGGGGCATCCCATAAGGGGGTTAGTAGTAATAACAGTTGAATATTCATACCCGACGGGTCAAGAATTCACAGGTATATATACTTGTTGAACTTGAGGATTCGTACATTGAATAGTCGGGGGAGCCATCCCTTGTGGCTGAGGTTGAGTTGCCCCTATCTGGGTTTCAGCTTGAGTAGATGCATAAGTTGAGTGGGGAGGTATCTCCACGGTGGACGAAATCATCTGGGTTGTTCCTGATGGTGTTCCTTCCTCCAGAACTCTAGTTGTTCTCCGTGTTCTCGCCATGGTTGTTGTTGTGCTTTCCCACAGACGGCGCCAAATGTTATAGATTAAAACTAATATATCTAATTGTTGTATTTAATACTAAGGAACGTGAGCTTCAAAGCTCGATTTTGACTGCTCTTGTGTTTCGTGACTCAATCTGCCTTAACAAGATGCCTACGTAACTTGCTGATTGCCAAGGATCAAGTCAAAAAATGTAGTTCTCGTCTGTGGGGTGAGACCCCTTATATAGATGTTGGGAGTCCTTGAATTGGACTTGGTATAGGAGACTTGGTGGTCAAGTCTCTGAATTAGGATAGACTTAGGAGTCCTAGGGAGTAGGAAGCTGATTCCTTATCCTATGAGGTTCCTTGGAGGCCAATCTACAAGGATTTATATCTTCACTAGGACTTATCTTAATAGCTGTTTTTCTCCCTTATTTATTAATTATGAAATTAATAAATAATCAGGGTTTTTGGGCCTTCTTTGTTCCACCAGGCCTGATCGACATGTTAACCTTTTTGGTCTGAATGTCATACATCTTCTTATTGGGCCTAGGAGCCCATACCTTGTACAATTAATGCAATATTTAATTATACAATCAGGATTTATTTATCCCTATGAAATAATAAAATATAAATATTAAAATATAGGAATATTTGGACAAAGCGAGAAGTTGTATTGGGCTGGGAAGCGATAAAATTATTGGGCTCTAGCCGCCCAATATTTCAGCCCATTCGAAATTTTTCCATAAACTAAGACACTCTCTCTCGCTTTCTCACAATTCACACACTCAAATTCTCTCTCTCTCATTAAACTCTCTCTCGCTGAACTCTCTCTATCATTATCAATCTCGATCAATTTTATCTGTCACTCGCCACCAATATCATTTTCTGGTAAGTAAATGGGATATGTTTTTTTAATTAGGGTGCATTTGAATTTGGGATCGAGGCTTTGTGCTTCAATTAGAGTTCATCTCTTCGATTTCAGGTGCTCGTGTTTGGGTTTGCTGTTGAAGGCATTATTTTAAGGTACTTTTAAGTTAGGGTTTGTTTTATTTGAATTTTGTGTGCTTGTGTGTGTGCGCAGTTGGGTGTTTAGTTTCTCTCTCTCTCCCTCCCTCCATGCCTCTCTATCCCTGCCTCTCACTCGGTCTCTCTTTATCTATGTCTCTCTATCTTTCTCTGAATCTGTCTCTCTCTGTCTCTTTCTTTCTCTCTATGTCTCTCTATCTCTGTACTGCATTAGCAGATTGATATACTAAATCAAATTCAATCTTTCATCTTACTATCTTTGATTTGAGTACTTTATCTATTTGTGGATGTGATTCATGTTGTTTATAATTCGGTTTCGTTTAAAGTTGAATGCCTTTGTTTACCTTTGTTCTCATGTTGTGTATTCAATTTTCTATACCATGATATAAGATAAACATATTTTTGTTGTCTCTCATTGTCTGGGGTTTCAAATCACTTTTCACCAGGGCTCCTCTCTCTGTCTCTCAAATCATCGTAATTATGTAATGTTTATTGATTTATTTTTTAAGCTGATTTAACATTATATGTATTTGCGAATTGCAACCATATGGATGGAATAAGTAAGGTCATGCTAGGAGGACAAGTCACTAATGAGGAAGTTGAGAGCTTGATGAAGAGGTTTAAGATCTCTCTCTCTCTCTCAATTGTATTATTTCTTTAATTGGAGTGGATTACTGATTTTCTATTGTTTAAACGGAAAAATTTAATTATATTTTCAAAAATTAAAAATGTTTAATTTTTTGAATTTGAATGTGATCTGTGATTGAGTTGATCTATTTTTATTATTCATGTTATGTGTTTGTTTATTTAAATGTTTTTTATTATCATTTTTCCAAAAGTGGTATGTGATTAGTTTGATCTGCTCAGTTTGGTTTTTAGATGCTAGTTGGTAAAGTCATTTTAATATTCATATAATGTGTTTGATGGTTTGGAATGTTATCCTTTCAGAGATTGATTTATGATTTAATGATCTAACCTAATTTGGTTTAGTTAGTGGGTTACAGCTTGGTGAAGTAGTTTTTCTTATTTATATTTGTTTTAGTTAATTTTGAATTTGATTTCTGACTGATATGATATACATGATTTGATTAGTTGGTGACAAGTTGGTGAACTAATTTTACTATATATGTGGAAATTTTCAATGTGGTCATGTTTAGCCATTAGACTTTTTTGGTCATGCAGAATGTATACATAGTTGATAACATAAGATGCATCCTTCAAAGTAAAATAGACATGTTTTATCCCCTTTCTAAGTGATATTAAGATAGGACACAACATAACATCGGTCTTAGTGAACCTGCTTCCTAGTTCCGTAAGCATGTCTGCATAAATGACTTTGTGGTTTTTTTCCTCTTACTGTAATTTCCAATGATCAGATATTTGCCTTAAATGCACAGTTTTAGAAGGTTTGCCATGTCTATGGAACTTAGTGTAGATTATACTAAACAGTTTATGTTTGCTTAAACACCTGACCTTTCTTGCTTTAGGAAGCCTTGTTTTGGTTATAAATTGAAGGAGATTACGGGCAACATCTTTGCGGCTGATGCAGAGAGTGATACAGTAGAACAAGATGGTGTTGATCCAACTAACAAATATAATTAAGGCTCATCACATGTATCGTATTGAACCTTGGTTAATATTATATATGTGTTGAACCTCAATGGTTCTCATGCTTCTTGTTTTTTTTGGTTTTATTCATAACAGACCATATATCTATATGTGTGTGCCTTCCGCTTGGTACAGGGTTTTTCTTATTCTCCAACTCATATGTGTGATCGAGTTCATCACTTAGTGGAATTCTTATTGGAGGCCTGAGAAGGGATAAAAGCAAAGGTATTATTGTTGGAAGCCTCGAAACAATACTACTAAAAATAACTTTCTGCATCTATGTTATTTCTCTTACTCTTTTCTACAAGCTTCATGTTTAAGCTCAAAGATATATATTTGCAGCCGCTTTCTTGGCATATTCATGTCAACTATGTTCTATATAGCTTCTATGTGTGCAATAGGGGTAGTGTATTCATTATATGCTCTGATTGCCTCGTGCAGTCTCAACATATTTTTCATCACCTAGACTTCAATTTTGTTATTAGTAATGATATCTATGTCCTTATATTCTAAGGTGTGCATTTCACATTCCTTTTTCTTCTTCTTATTTCAACTTTTATGATGCGCAAGTTCATTAGATATTTTTTTAAAAAAAATTAAGAAAGAAACTGCTGTGTTTTTTTGACATTCTGATGATTAAAGCAGGTAAATAAGGGCCTTCTATCTTCTAGCATTATGGCTTCCTACATAGTTTTCCTCTGTTAGTCTCATATAAGAAGGTTAGGAAGAAAGACTAATCTTCTGATCTCCATTAACTAGCTCTATTTGTTCAACATTAAGCCTAGATTTTGTAATTCTCAGTGAACCTGTTAGTGAAAAATATGGCGCAAGAACGCATGGAAATGGACACAGTGATTAGACCTCCACATTAGTAAGACTTTGACATATTCCCAAGAAACTTTTCCACTTGTAAGTTGAATTAAGTACTGTCTTTATTGGTCTTGAAATTAAATATAAATGTACTTCGTAGTGTATAACACTGGGCTCATGCATATGCAATAGATGTTATTCTTTTTTGTTAAAAGATTGATTAAGTAGGTGCTGGTAAATACTATAATTTATTTAACCATTATGCTTTCATGGAGGATGTGTTAATATGAATATAGTGATTTTTTTATTTGATGTCGGGAAAACAACCATTTGTACCATCTTACTGGACTAAATAGGAGTAAGAGGCATGTACTTGGTCTGTAGTACAGACTATAGAGGAATCTATATGTTTGATATGGTAGCATTGTTCATGTAACAGATCCGATTAGTTTTGCGGGGAAGGTTTAGTCAAGTTGTGGTTAGGATTCAGATATAATAAGATTTTCTATTAACTTATAAGATAGCTGTAATCCGTAGGAACTACTAAATTTTGTCAAGAACAAGTAACTGTGTAATCCAAAATAATCTAATAATTTTCTTAAAATAAAGTTAAGCACATGAATAAGTATAGTCTACTCTATTTGACTTGCTCCTAGTTTAATGTACTAAAATACAGGGGAAGTATTTTGAATGTTGATAGAATTGTGCATAACAATATACAAGACACAAATACATCATCACAAAATTGTAGATCAGAGCTTGGAAGATCTCTATCACTCATTCATTTTCCCCTCGCTCATCAATCATCATCTATGTAACATGTAACACGTAATAAGATTTAGAGTAGTCTTTAATGGTTTTGTTGAAGTCCAGAACTTGTACCCTTGTGTTTATATGTTTCCTGTAATATTCTTTTTCAAAACTATTAAAAGTTGCTACCTTTATGTATTATAGTTCTTTTCAATTGTTAACCAGTTGGCGAATTTATTATTATCTGAAAATCCTCCATGGTCATTGGAGGTATGTGGACAGGTTGCATTCAAATGTTCTAGCTCTTGCATCAGGAATCTTATCTGAGGCATCAACTCGGGGTTGGGCATATGGCAGGGGACTGTTAAAAATGTGCTCAACACTTATAGTTTCAAGCAGTAGGTTCTAATATTATTTAGTTTATAATATTATGCCAATGTAACGTAAAGAACGTGAATTAGTTTGTTTAGTTAAGAATATTGTGGTTGTCATTTTATGCTTGTGATGTTTACTTAAGAAATGATAGATACTTTTAAATAATAGTTTTTCATTTTGTTCTTGTAAAATATTACAGTAGTTCATAAAGTCTTACAATAGCTTGTGAAAATGTTTCAATAGCCAAGGTACATATGTTACAAAATCTACTAAAATGTTACTCTAGGTACATAATTGATTCAAGAAAAAAGTGGGACCCACATGCCACGTCATCACTGTGGGCCCACATGTCATATCAGTATAGAGGCTGCAAGTCATGTCAACATTTTTGGACCCACAAATGCCACGTCAATGCCATGTCATCATGCCACGTCATCACAGTATGGGGCCCACGTTGGGTCCCATTTTTTAAAAAACTTTATGCCATTCTAAGGTAACATATTTTTAAGTTACAATAGACATGTTTTTATGTTACCTAAGGGGTCTAGGGTAACATAAATATACATGTTACAGTAGCGGGATCATATGTTACCTTAGACCCCTAAGGCAACATTAAAAAACCTATCTTTAAAAAAAATGTTACCTTAGCTTAAAAGTATGGCAAGAGCAACATATTTACCCCTATGCAATGTTTTTTTAATTTTATAGTAGGCATATTATGGTGTAGTGAAACCTACTTAGTTTTAAAAAATTTTACCACCAATCTTAACCATTTCTAATACTCTATCACTACAACCTTTGCATGTAAGTTCTTGAGTGAGTTTTTCAAAACCCTCTTTTTGATTATATCCAAGAAAAATACAATTTCTTGGTATATGTTCATAAGGGTGTGCAATATATTAGTCAATATCGATGATGTGAATTAGAGCTTGAAAACTCGAAGGGAGACCCGTGAATGGGCACCCTCGAGTTCGACCACCACCAGCAATGACCAAATGGGAGCCGGTGGGTTTGTAAAAAATTAAATTTTTGAATTGATTTTGTGTAAATAGGATGAGATATGGAGTGCATGTTACTTGTTTAGGTTGCTTGAGTTCTTGGTTTTTAAATCAAGTTTTATGCCTAAAAGTTTGGATATAATGACTATTGGTAGTTGTTATTTGATTAGTTGAATAAAGTGTTAATGCATGTCACTAAATCTTGATGCATGTTATCAAAAATGGATGCATGTTGATTTCCTAAGTTTCATTCGGTGTTTTTACATGGTTTTGTTGTATTTTTTGATAAAAATGCAAGGGAATGATTTTTAAAGGTAATTGATGTTTAGAAGTATGCATGTAAGTGTTAAGTGGTTGCATATTGATTATGTTTGATTTTTTCATATTGTTTTGGTTTGAATTTTTTATTAATTAAAGGGGGAAAGAGTTGCTTATTAGGGGTAATTGATGTTCAAGTGATATAAGAATAATCGGATTGAGATTTTATAAAAACTAAGGATTTTTACATGTTAGAATTGTGAGTTGGGTCGAATTAGGGAACCTTTTAGTTCGATTTTTTATGAAAATGGTGAAAAAGAATGGTTTTAAGGATGAAAAGGATTAACTCATAATTTGGATCATTAAAAAAATTTGCATCATAGTTTGTTAAGAAGATTATGTGTTATTTGGATTGAATATGCTAAATTCGAATTGCATGCGAAGTGGTATATGTTTATCATTCAGATGATCACAAGAATTTTTATTCGGTTTTAAAAGAACTAAGGATTGGAGTCTTGTATTGTAGTTTGATTTGTAATGTTAAGTCTATAGTTGTTAATCGTATGAATGGAGATTCTTGGCTTGTGTTAAAAGTCAAGTGTTAAAAAATGATTATAATATTTGATTACGATTGACTGATATGGTTGATTGTTTTAGAAGGGTAAGAGTAATTACAAGTACGTCATGTCCGACTCTCGACGAGTTAGTGAATAGGTTGTTTATGTTATTGAGTTATTCGAATCGGTGATTATTTGCTAAATTTGTAGTATCGAGATATAAAAAGTATAAAGCTATATCTTATTATGTATTATGTGTTATGCGTGTGTACATGAGATAAGTGTTTATCGCGTTCGGGGTAGAAGTTAGACGTTAGCCTAAACGTCCGGAATTGATCAAGTCCCTAATTAGGGTTTTGTTTGGATTGTAAATTTGGATAGCAAAGGCATTCAGGCTAGTAAAGGGAAAGAAATCTTAGGTGGTTGTAGCTCAGGTTCGATTAAACCGGAAAGCTTTTTGAGGCAAGTAACTTTGCCTTATATTATAAATTGATTACAGAAATATTATTGTTGATGTCATGATAGAGTAAATGATTCTTGTGAAACTTGTTATTGATTCTTATGAAACCCCTGTTATTTTCCCTTGTGATAAACCTGTTATCAATCCTTGTGATGAACCATAATAGTAACCCCTTTATTTCAAGTACGTATACCCTATCTCTATATTTTTTTAACTTATGATCATTTGACCTTAACCCTAATGAAATTTTTACATGTTATATCTTGTTAACCAAGATCCCTCATATCCTTTATGTATTGTTACGTATCGTTCTTTGGAACTATCCTGTTTACGAACTTATACACTTGTTCAACATTTGATCAATATCTTTGGCCTACGATCCCTGCTTACTTTGATTTATTCTCTTTCCTTGAATTCTTAAATTGGACTTTAGAATGACTTTCGACTTGAACGAGTCCAAACGATTTCATTTATCGGTAATGTTAAAACTGATTTAGATAAACTTCCTCATATTCCAACAGAAAGGTTTTCCAAATGAATTCCTTGAAGATTGGATAGAGACATAAGAGACTAGTGGGACTAGTCCAGTCATATAAGAGGCTAGTGGGGCTAGTCCACTTCAGTTCGGGCTGATCACCCGTATTATATTTAAAAGATGGATATTCCAATCAAGGGTTCTTTAATATTTTATAAACAAGGAAATGTATATCTTTATTAAAGCAATTTGCCTAATTATTTAAAAGGAAACAAAATGAGTAGTATCTTCTCTAAAGTTATGAGACTTGGTCGAGAACCCTGCCACTATACTATGTTATTGATTCTCGAAACTTGATTGATCTCTTCGTTTGAAATGAGAACCTTCTTGAGAACCCTATTATTGATCGTGATGAATGTCGGCTTTCTCCCAAACTTTAAATCCTGAAAGCCCGTAACCTTTTTCAATACTTTTACTTAGTCGTTAAAAGAATACTACCACCTAGTTTAGTTTTGTTCATAAATAAAATGCCTCAGTTACTGTTGTTTATGTTGATATTTAGAACTGCTATATAGTTACTTGTTGTGCGTCTTTGCTCATTTATTTTCTTTGATCTAACCATGGAAGATAAGCAAGAAGATGGCCAGGCATAGGGCACCGCTCGCAAGAGCGTCCCTATCGTGTTGAGGGATTTCATATGCCAGATCAGGTAGTTGTTGTGTGAGCAAGCGATGGGGGAGAAGTAAATTAGCTAAATCAGATACTTTTGGGTTATCTGTCGTTCTAAGTCGAAATCGAATAATATGAATTTTTTTCTGATTTTGGGTGTAATAATATTATCTTCTGGTTGGTAATTGTAATCTTGTCTCATACTTTATCCTGTTGGGATCCTGTTAGTATCAGGGTTTATTATATTTCTTCTATTATGGTATTAGTATATTGGTGTGTGGGTCCTCATTTCCTAACCCTGAAATTGAAAGCGTCACACCGTAATATGAACCACATAAAACAATAGTTTACAGATACCGTTGTGCTAAATCCAAAATTTTATGTTTTTTAACAACGGTTCATAAAACCGTTGTATGAAATCTGGCTGAGATAGTGGTTATTTGTGGGAAACAAAAACCCGTTGTCTGTTATTTTAGGATAACGGTTCTTTTGTCAATTGTTGTCTAATTAGTGTTGTTTGAAGCTGTTTTTCTTATAGTGTCATAAGTATGAACCTTTACACAATTAGAAATTTTAGTAATCTTTTTATATCTGCAAAACAAATAATAAGTTATTTGCTTCACAAGAAAAATAATAAGTTATTCTATGCATAAATAGTAACTAATAATTGACAATTTTTGCATTGGTGCATGTGACAATCAAATATTCTTATTTTATTTCAATAAGTATTTTTCTTTTTTAGGATTTGAATAAGTATTTAAATTGTACATTAATAATAATTTTAGTAAATTCCATGCAAAAGAAATAAATTATTCAATATTGTTGTAGATACAAGTACTACCAACAAGCAACTAGCAAGTAACTAAGATCAAGCACCTGAAATACTGATCAAGGACCAGAGACAAGTGACATACAACTCATATCTCCTCTACTCCTCTGTTATTTACTGTAACTGAATTCTGTTACAGAAAGGTTCTAGAAGCTAGTCTAATCTCTATACATAAAAATAATCAGTTTGTATCTTTTATTCTCTGAGCTTGAATAAACAATTTTACTTTCACATTTGTGATATGGTATCAAAGACATCATAATCTTTGTGCCTATCTAAGTAAATGCATTCATATGCTTCCGCTTTACGAGCTCCATCAGCATTAATGGTGACATCGTCCTCTACACCTGCAGATCTATTTATTGATAATAATCATCTATAATATCTCAGTGCAAGATCTAAGTGCAAGATATTCACAGAAAAATGTGCCACGTCTATTCAACAACGGGAAAGAACTAGCCTCATTAACTCAAGGTAACAAATCTGTTACCTCCTATTTCACAAATGTTCGAGGTTTAATGAATGAATTGAAAATTTTGGTTCCAATTCCTAGATGCCCTTGTAATCTTACTACCTGCACATGTGGTATAAATATGAGATTGATTCGGTATGAACAACATATGAAGCTTAGTCAATTTTGTATTTTTACAAACACTCGAGGTTAAATTATGTTAATATGTCATTTGCCTGATATCAGGCAAGCTTATGCCATGCTCTTGTAAGATGAAAATCAACATAGTTCTGTTACTTTTATGACATATCTCTTGAGTCAGTTTCTACCAATGCACGATTTGGATCGTAATTTCAATCTAAGAACATAATTGTTTCAAATAAGAAGGATGATAAGAAACTCAATGATGTTGTTTGTGATTACTGTCATCTCACTGGACATGTGAGAGAAGTGCTTTGCTCTCCACGGGTACCCTGACTGGCACATGTTATATGGTCAACCCAAACCAAAACCTAGACCTGGAAACAACGAGAAGATTGGTGATAATATGATAAATTCTGTTACAAAATCAGACTCTTCATAACCTGATGATGGTAGTATTTCTGGTGGTAATCAAGTATGCACTAATAATTTGTCAGATGCTCGGTGTCATCAAATTATACAGATGTTGCAAGGTAAATTAAAACTACTTCCATAACTCCTTGGTTGAAAACTATTGCTAATCATGTGGCAGGTATTCCTCACCATACTACTAATTATGTCATGTATGCATCACCAGTTCAATTTACACAACCTGAAAATGTTTGGATACTTGATTTTGTAGTCACTATTCATATAACACCATACTTACATCTTGTTCATAATTTCAAACCTGTTAATTATGAATTACATTTGCCAAATAGAGAAATTTCTATAATTACTCATATTGGTCAAATTCAATTAAGTTCAGATATCTTGCTTCAAGATGTGTTAGTTGTGCCTAAATTTCAATGTAATTTATTGTTCAGTCCATAACTAACAAGTACCTTTGCTATAAAAATTGTGTTTTCTCCTTCTAAATGTATCTTTCAGGACCCTGGTTTGATGATGGAGAAAGAGATTGGTAATCTGATAGATGGTCTATATAAACTTCATACAAATAAATTACAATCTGCTTCTATGACATTTGTTCATTCTTCCCATAGTATTATCAAGTCTGATATCAACTAGAATTGGAGATTAGGGCATCCTTCTCATCCAGTCTTGAGTCATATTATGAGTATATATGTTCCCCTACAAATGTAAATACTCATTGTGATATTTGTCATTTTTCCAAACAAGTTAGACTACCCATTCTTGTTAGAGATTCTAAAAGTACTAGTGCATTTGATATTGTTCAATGTGATGTATGGGGACCTTACAAAAATTCTACACTTGACAATTGTACTCTTTTTCTTACTATAATAGATGACTTCACCAAATGCACTTGGGTTTACTTAATGTCCACAAAAATACAAGTGTTTAGGTTGATTAAAAATTTCATTGTTTATGTTTCCGCTCAATTCAAAACTTATGTTCAAATTCGTAGGTCTGATAATGGGACATAATTCACAAATTCTTACTTAACATCATATCTACAAACCATTGGAATTGTTCAACAGTTTAGTTGCTCTTATACTCAAAAAAATGGAGGAGTTGAGAGAAAACATCAACACTTGTTAAATGTGGCTAGGTCCTTAAGGTTTCAGTTCAATTTGCCTATCTCCTTCTGGGTTGATTATGTGTTAATAGCCACATATCTTATTAATATGTTGCCTTCTCACTTCAAGTCACCATATAAACTATTATTTCACAATTTACCAAATTATATTGCCCTAATAACATTTGGATGTATGTGCTACATCTCTAATCTTTATTCTCCTTTTGATAAATTTTCCACAAGAGCACTTAAATATGTTTTTTTAGGATATCCTTTTAATAAGAAAGGATACATGGTCATGGACCTTATAAAGGTATGTAAAATTCAATTAATATTTTTATTAATTGAATTATTCTTATTTTATTCATAATAAAAAACCGTTCATCCGTTTAATACGAAACAAAAGCATCTAGACTCAGAAAAATATTCTGCTTTTATTAAAAATACTTTCGAGAAATAAATCTTTCATTTCGAAAGGTCGCTTGATTTTATAAACATTTCTATGTCGCATAACTATCAAAGAGTTGTATTTATTTATTTATTTTTAATTTTAAATGTACTCAGTCGAGTGTTGTAATAAACCGAGTTATATGTTATATGAATTATGTGATTCATGGAATAGGGGTTATATATTTTTAAAAAAAATCGGTAATCCAACCTTACCGATGATTAGACATATTGATTTTCGATATGTATGTAAAATATTGGATTTTTCAAAACTAAGCTCATATATTTTTATAATAAATCTATAAAATAAAATGTTCAATTCCTGCCAGTATTGGTTGGAAATGACCAAAGCAAAGTAAAATGTGCATTTCGTGTTTTTTACTGATCGTTTGTCACATTTTGTTGAACAAACTGTAATGATATGAAGATGTATTCATTTCAGTAGTGAAATTCAATAACATTAGTAGATTATATTTACATTCTCGTGTTTCTCTTATATTTAGATAAATTATAATTATTTTTAAAAAAATAATAAATATCAAAATGTTTCGATAAAATATAACTTCAAAAGTGAAAAGTCATTTTATAGCGAAAGGAAATTAGGAAAAATAGAACTTGAAGATGATTAGTCTAAACCTTTTAAACATCTATTAATTATTGTAATTATTATTTCTAATATTGAATAATTGTTATGAAGATGTAATTTTAACTCTTATATTATGATAATGACATGTTCACAGATTGTGCTTTATGGGGAATTTTTCAATTTTAGTTATTATTGTATGCTTATAATGTAGATATTATTTATGTACAATTTGTTCTACATTTATTTCAATAGAATATAATTTTTTTTTAAAGGTCCAACATTTCCTACCACATTCAAGCTATTTCCTCCCACATTCAAGCTATTATCTACCGCATTCAAGCTAAACGGTAGTAGGAAATGACTAGTACGAAATGTCCATTTTCATGGCTTCTAGCATAAAACCTACCAATTCTGGTAGGAAAAAGGTCCTGACTGTGTAAATTGCCACGTGGTAGGAAACATCCCTGGGTCCCACAAGACAACTCATTAAATGTGTCCCCAATTGTGTGATGTGGCAGCTGACGTGACAGCTGACGTGGCAGGTGATGTGGCCGACCATGCGGCATGCCATATGGGTAGCCACTTGTCAAGTGGGGGCCATTTAAGATACAAGAACTAATTCCTATCAAGGAGAAATTCCGACCTGAGCAATTTCTATCAAGCTCGTTGCTAAGAATTGACCCCTTTTCCTATCAGATTTGCGCCATTTCCTACCAAAACGCTGATAGGAAATTACCGTTTTTCTTGTAGTGAAACAGTTAAAATAATTAATAGGCAAATCAACGATAAATTACAAATATTTTAGCAATCAAATTGTTATGGAAACACCACAAATAAATTTGGATAACATTTAAAAACTATCTTATATATATACATGTAACTATAATTGCATAGATGAGAAGACTATTTCGGGGAAGCCTAACCAAGTAACTTGATAATCACAATCGAAATGAGAATATACCGAAAAACATTAGGCCAACTATTAATACACAAAAATTTTCCTTCCATTAAAATTAATAAAATATTATCAACTTCCATTGGGCCGATTATTAATATTAAATTAATTCGTCATTAATCATAAGATTATAAAAAGTGAAATATTAAATTATATCACCGTTCGGTAGAAAATAAATTAAATCCTACAATTTATGTAATAATTTTTACAAAGAAAATATATAAATCTTCCGTTAGGCCAATTTATGTAATAATTTTTACATACAATTATGTGATTTACCATTCTTATAAAAAATTAAAGTAAACAATTTTTGATCTTCCCTCTAAAACTTTAATAATCAAGAAATCACTATATTCATTAGCCCTTAAACTAAATTTAAAATTAACATTCATAAGGGACTATTATTAATTAAAGACACAAGTTTTCCTTTAAATATATATTAAATATAAATAATATAAACTAAAAGAACATAATTTTAGTAAATTTAATTTATAATAAAAAAATTAACAATCACATTAACATGTTATAGACATAAGAACTCGTTTTATGTGACGACGGTACATACAATTTATGCATTTAAAATATTATAATCGAGATATGTACGAGGCTTTTAAGATATAGTATAAATAGTTTCTGCACTAGATCATGTGCATATTGTTATTAAAGTGAATGGTAATAAAATATAAAAACTTGATGAAGTGACAACAATTCATAATTCATGGGTGGTACAAGTCAAATCAAGCAACTATATTGTATATCATGTGCCTCGAGAATAGTAGTAATATGATAATTAAAGTTTATACATTAGATCCAAGTTTGTTGAGGGGATCTAACGAGGACCGTGCTAGTGTTTGTGCCCTAGAGACAAGACCATGATGTTTTAGTTAAAGACATTTGGATTATTAATGTTTATGTTCTATTGATTATTCCCTTTATAATTTATTAATTCTTAATTTACTGCGATATAAATGTTAGATTAATAAATGTCCTTGGAATATGATATGCAATTCTATATCTCTAAGTACGTGACTTAGAAATGAGATTATGAGAATAGTATCAATATTCTTAAAGGTCCCTAGTCGAGTATTTTTATTAAGCGACAATAATAATGCATTAAGACTGGTGTGTTTGTTGACTAATGATCACATCTCATTGATCATAGGTATAGTCATACTAAAATCAAAGACACATGAAGATGTATATGTACATGGTGCTCGACAGACCCGATGTGAGATTTTACATGTCTGTTGTATCATAAGTAATTCTCACAGTGATAATGATGTAATGATCCTTAGAGCTGAAGTCATTATATTTCTATACGAGAATTAGTATACATTGATTCCATTAAAAGTTATCATTGACCGTGTAATGATAAAAGTGGACATTGGATATATTATGAATCCTATGAGAAATATGAATGATATAGAAGGGATTTAACCCTCCTGTTTTAGGAGTGATATTATTGGCCTCTTGTGTGAGCTAGACTACGAAATGCGTGGTCACGCTCAAATGTTAATTTGATATAATAGTCTACCCATTAATTAAGGAAACCTGGATTAAATATTGATGAGGATGACACATTACATGCCTCTAGTTTAATCTATAATATGTGGATAAAAGGATTATATTCCATTATACATTATTCACGAAATGTTTAATCGATCACCGATTCAATTATTATTACTTGGGTAGATATGATGTATTACTTGATGTCGCTCATTGTTTACGATTTTAACTTAGATTTAAAATTTGGTGCCAATGTAATAATAACCTATAGGGTCACACACAAAGAATGCTTGAAGGATTATTTAATTTAAATTGGATTTAAATTAAATTAAAGTAATTTGAATTATTTATAATATTAATTAAGTTTGACTTAAATAATTAGATAAATATTTACTTTATAAATAATTAGATAAATATTATTTACCGGCCCTCTAGGTTGGGGATTCCGCCCCTGATCGTCTTGGTCCCTCCTACGATCTTCAAAGTTCGTCCTTCACTATTATTCTTGTCCCCTCCTTCCCCAGTATACTTGTTCAATCTTCCTTTTCGAATCAAAAACTCAATTTCGTCTTTCAATTGCTTACACTCATCGGTGTCATGGCCAACATCTTTGTGGAATCTGTAATACTTGCTCTTATCTATCTTGGCGGGATCAGCCTTCAAGGGCTTAGGCCAACGAATATCTCGATCTTTCTCGATTTTCATCAAGATCTGGCTTCTAGGAGCATTCAACTTAGCGTATTCGGTGAATTTTTGCCCAGGTCCACCCTTCTTGGGGGTTGAATCAGGGTTTTGTTCGGTTCTAGGATACTTGTCCTTAGCGATATACTCCAGATCAGTTTTTCGCTTCTTGCCTCCAGTCGGCTCATTACTTATTACGGTCTTCCTCATGCTTTCTTCACCCTTGATATACTTCCCTGCCCTCTCTTGGAGCTACAACATGCTTTCAGGGGGGTGTTTTGCCAAGGACATCTTGAAAAACTCATCCTTAGTTCCTTGTTGCAGTGCTATCATGGCTACCTTATCATCAAGGTCTAGGACTTTTAAAGCCTCCTTTGTAAAACGATTCATGTAATCTCTCAAAGATTCCTTAGCTCCCTACACAATACTCATAAGAGATGCTGAACATTTCTCATGGACTCTCCCACTGATGAACTGCTTAATAAAAGTCTGACTTAACTCTCTGAATGATCCAATAGAGTTTGGGGGCAAGCGACCGTACCATCTTTGAGCCATACCAGACAGGGTTTGAGGGAAGGCCCGACACTTTATAGCATCATTCACGGGTTGCGGCAGCAGTGCATTAGAGAATATCCTAACATGATTAGCGGGGTCTCCCGTGCCATCATAGGCTTTGATAGTGGGCATCTTGAATTTCCTTGAGATATGGGCATTCATTATCTCTTCTGTGAAAGGTGGAGTTGGATCATCAGGATCTCCAAGGGGAAGGAGATTGCTTGGATCAGTTCTTGGGACGACAGCCCTTCTTCGTACCGTACCATCCAGGTCTATGACAGGAGGAGGATTTCTCCCCCTATGAGGTATCTGGGGTCTGGTGAGCCTCCAAGTCACACCTCAGCCTTTGGATCTTAGCCTCATGAGCCCTGATCCTTTCCTGCACTTCTTGGGGATTTGCCCCTTGGGTGCTTTAAGGGCGTTGCCTTCCATCGGCCATTGGCTCTTTGCCAGGACGCCTCCTTCTTGGGGTCACTTCATCATCCGAAGATTCGGAGTCTCTCTCAGTGTAAGGACCGGAAAATTCCCGATCCTCGGGGATAGGAGCCAAACCTCGTATATAGGGGGGCGATTGCCCTCGTGCTTCACTTCGCCCAGCATATCCACTTCCTCCAACCTCAGGGTGAAGGGGCATCCTATAAGGGGGGTTAGTAGTAACAACAGTTGAATATTCATACCCGACGGGTCGAGAATTCACAGGTATATATACTTGTTGAACTTGAGGATTCGTACATTGAATAGTCGGGGGAGTCATCCCTTGTGGCTGAGGTTGAGTTGCCCCTATCTGGGTTTCAGCTTGAGTAGATGCATAAGTTGAGCGGGGAGATATCTCCACGGTGGACGAAATCATCTTGGTTGTTCCCGATGGTGTTCCTTCCTCCAGAACTCTAGTTGTTCTCCGTGTTATCGCCATGGTTGTTGTTGTGCTTTCCCACAGACGGCGCCAAATGTTATAGATTAAAACTAATATATTTAATTGTTGTATTTAATACTAAGGAACGTGAGCTTCAAGGCTCAATTTTGACTGCTCTTGTGTTTCGTGACTCAATCTGCCTTAACAAGATGCCTACGTACCTTGCTGATTGCCAAGGATCAAGTCAAAAAATGTAGTTCTGATCTGTGGGGTGAGACCCCTTATATAGATGTTGGGAGTCCTTGAATTGGACTTGGTATAGGAGACTTGGTTGTCAAGTCTCTGAATTAGGATAGACTTAGGAGTCCTAGGGAGTAGGAAGCTGATTCCTTATCCTATGAGGTTCCTTGGAGGCCAATCTACAAGGATTTATATCCTCACTAGGACTTATCTTAATAGCTGTTTTTCTCCCTTATTTATTAATTACGAAATTAATAAATAATCAGGGGTTTTGGGCCTTCTTTGTTCCATCAGACCTGATCGACATGTTAACCTTTCTGGTCTGAATGTCATACATCTTCTTATTGGGCCTAGGAGCCCATACCTTGTACAATTAATGCAATATTTAATTATACATTCAGGATTTATTTATCCCTATGAAATAATAAAATATAAATATTAAAATATAGGAATATTTGGACAAAGCGGGAAGTTATTTTGGGCTGGGAAGCGATAAAATTATTGGGCTCTAGCCGCCCAATATTTCAGCCCATTCGGAATTTTTCCATAAACTAAGACACTCTCTCTCGCTTTCTCACAATTCACACACTCAAATTCTCTCTCTCTCTTTCTCGTTAAACTCTCTCTCACTGAACTCTCTCTATCATTATCAATCTCGATCAATTTTATCTGTCACTCGCCATCGTTATCATTTTCTGGTAAGTAAATGGGATATGTTTTTTTAATTAGGGTGCATTTGAATTTGGGATTGAGGCTTTTTGCTTCAATTAGAGTTTTAAACATTATTTATTTATCTAATCGCTCTCCATCTCTTCGATTTCAGGTGCTCGTGTTTGGGTTTGCAGTTGAAGGCATTATTTTAAGGTACTTTTAAGTTAGGCTTTGTTTTATTTGAATTTTGTGTGCTTGTGTGTGTGCGCAGTTGTGTGTTTAGTTTCTCTCTCTCTCCC
This sequence comes from Apium graveolens, assembly GCF_009905375.1. Lineage (NCBI taxonomy): Eukaryota > Viridiplantae > Streptophyta > Magnoliopsida > Apiales > Apiaceae > Apium > Apium graveolens. The sequence goes on along the minus strand of NC_133651.1, from coordinate 209,807,309 downwards.
TCCCTCCATGTCTCTCTCTCCCTGCCTCTCACTCGGTCTCTCTCTGTCTATGTCTCTCTATCTTTCTCTGAATCTGTCTCTCTCTGTCTCTTTCTTTGTCTCTTTATCTATGTACTGCATTAGCAGATTGATATACTAAATCAAATTCAATCTTTTATCTTACTGTCTTTGATTTGAGTACTTTATCTGTGGATGTGATTCATGCTGTTTATAATTCAGTTTCGTTTAAAGGTGAATGCCTTTGTTTACCTTTGTTCTCATGTTGTGTATTCGATTTTCTATACCATGATATAAGATAAACATATTTTTGTTGTCTCTCATTGTCTGGGGTTTCAAATCATTTTTCACCAGGTCTCCTCTCTCTGTCTCTCAAATCATTGTAATTATGTAATGTTTATTGATTTATTTTTTAAGCTGATTTAACATTATATGTATTTGCGAATTGCAACCATCTGATGGAATAAGTAAGGTCATGCTAGGAGGACAAGTCACTAATGAGGAAGTTGAGAGCTTGATGAAGAGGTTTAAGATCTCTCTCTCTCTCTCAATTGTATTGTTTCTTTAATTGGAGTGGATTACTGATTTTCTATTGTTTAAACGGAAAAATTTAATTATATTTTCAAAAATTAAAAATGTTTAATTTTTTGAATTTGAATGTGATCTGTGATTGAGTTGATCTATTTTTATTATTCATGTTATGTGTTTGTTTATTTAAATGGTTTTTATTATCATTTTTCCAAAAGTGGTATGTGATTAGTTTGATCTGCTCAGTTTGGTTTTTAGATTGCTAGTTGGTAAAGTCATTTTAATATTCATATAATGTGTTTGATGGTTTGGAATGTTATCCTTTCAGAGATTGATTTATGATTTAATGATCTAACCTAATTTGGTTTAGTTAGTGGGTTACAGCTTGGTGAAGTAGTTTTTCTTATTTATATTTGTTTTAGTTAATTTTGAATTTGATTTCTGACTGATATGATATACATGATTTGATTAGTTGGTGACAAGTTGGTGAACTAATTTTACTATATATGTGGAAATTTTCAATGTGGTCATGTTTAGCCATTAGACTTTTTTGGTCATGCAGAATGTATACATAGTTGATAACATAAGCTGCGTCCTTCAAAGTAAAATAGACATGTTTTATCCCCTTTCTAAGTGATATTAAGATAGGACACAACATAACATCGGTCTTAGTGAACCTGCTTCCTAGTTCCGTAAGCATGTCTGCATAAATGACTTTGTGGTTTTTTTCCTCTTACTGTAATTTCCAATGATCAGATATTTGCCTTAAATGCACAGTTTTAGAAGGTTTGCCAGGTCTATGGAACTTAGTGTAGATTATACTAAACAGTTTATGTTTGCTTAAACACCTGATCTTTCTTGCTTTAGGAAGCCTTGTTTTGGTTATAAATTGAAGGAGATTACGGGCAACATCTTTGCGGCTGATGCAGAGAGTGATACAGTAGAATAAGATGGTGTTGATCCAACTAACAAATATAATTAAGGCTCATCAAATGTATCATATTGAACCTTGGTTAATATTACATATGTGTTGAACCTTAATGGTTCTCATGCTTCTTGTGTTTTTTGGTTTTATTCAAAACAAACCATTTATCTATATGTGTGTGTGCCTTCCGCTTGGTACAGGGTTTTTCTTATTCTCCAACTCATATTTGTGATCGAGTTCATCACTTAGTGGAATTCTTATTGGAGGCCTGAGGGATAAAAGCAAAGGTATTATTGTTGGAAGCCTCGAAACAATACTACTAAAAATAACTTTCTGCATCTATGTTATTTCTCTTACTCTTTTTCTATAAGCTTCATGTTTGAGCTCAGAGATATATATTTGCAGCCGCTTTCTTGGCATATTCATGTCAACTATGTTCTATATATGTTAGGAATGTATGTGCATTAGTTTGATGATATGTTTAACAAAATACTTAAGTAGAAATTTAGTGTCTGTAGCCTCAACGGATAAGACCACTTTGGCTATCCGTTGATGGTGTAGCTTTACTTAGAAATAAGTCTAGTGTTGTAGCATATTTCAGTCTCTGTATTTAAAATGTAATTCTTGGAAGTTGAGAGAAACTATGAGTCATGTTGACTACTAGATGATATGCAGATAGGAAGGCCAATTGTAAATACTTCATGCCTTGTAATTTTGTATAAGTGAAGTGGTATCAACGGATGACTTAAAGACCTTCAACGGATGAGAAGCTAAGCTTCAACGGATGTCTCTAAAGCTTCAACGGATAAAGTCATCAACGGATAACATCCTTCAACGGATGAGTGCATCAACGGATGAAAGCTTCAACGGATAACATCCTTCAACGGATGAGTGCATCAACGGATGAAAGCTTCAACGGATGTTCTGATGATTAGCCGTTGATAAGGGGTAGTTGTACCTACAAACAGAGGCACATGGGTTGATAGAGACAACTGAGATGTGGTAGCCGAATTTCAGGAACAACAGAAAAAGCAGCCGTTCTTCTCTAGTACAAAGATGCAATAGTCAACAAAGTACTGGAGTGAACAGGAAAAGAAGCAAGTGAAGATCTTATTTTATTACTGTATTTTATATTGTTCTTCACTTGTACACTTGGTAATATATAAACCAAGTAGAAGCTAGTAATTAGATGAGAGATTTTCCAGAGCTGTTTAGAAAAATATTGAGAGAAAATTCATCTAGTTTGTACTAGGATGCAGCTGTGATCAACATTGTTTAATCACAGATTTTCTAAAATACCATCTCTGGTGGAACAACAAATCCACCAGAAAAGTTTTTAAGGTCTGTTGTGTTCTTTACATTTATGCTTGAATATATATCTGTCTGTATTAGCTTAAAGCAATTCACACACTTGTTCTTCTTGAACACACAACTTTCATAAACTGCTCAAAACTTGAAAAAGTTTTGAGATTTACATTCAACCCCCCTTCTGTAAATCTCATTGTTAGTCCACTAGGAATAACAATTGGTATCAGAGCAGGCTCTTGACATACAAAGAGTTTAAAGATCTTGGAATCTAACAAAGATGAGTAAGAAGGATATTGGAGTAAAGATCCCAGTTCTTGACAAAGACAGTTATCACCATTGGAAGGTGAAAATGCACCTTCATCTACTCTCCCAAGATGAAGGTTATGTAAACTGCATTGAGAATGGTCCTCACATTCCCCATAAAGTAGCAACAGTTGCTACAGCCACAGTTGCTGTTGGTCAATCCATTCCAAAACCTAGAGCAGAATGGACAATGGAAGACACAGAAGAAGTCCACAAGGATAAGAAGGCTATGAACATTTTGTTTAATGGTCTTAACATGGATATGTTTGATAATGTGATAAATTGCACAACTGCCAAAGAGGTTTGGGACACAGTTCAACTACTGTGTGAAGGTACAGAACAAGTGAAAGAAAACAAAATGCAGCTTCTCATTCAACAGTATGAATACTTTCATTTTGAAGAAAATGAATCTTTAAATGAAACATTCAATAGGTTCCAAAAGCTGTTGAATGGACTGAAGCTGTATGGAAGAGTGTACCAGGTGAAGGATTCAAATCTTAAATTTTTAAGATCCTTGCCAAAGGAATGGAAACCCATGACTGTCTCCTTAAGAAACTCTCAAGATTATAAGGACTTCACTCTTGAAAGATTGTATGGAATCTTGAAGACTTATGAACTAGAGCTGGAACAGGATGAGGTATTGGAGAAGGGGAGAAAGAAAGGAAGTTCAGTTGCATTGGTAGTTGAAGATGAGAGGAAATGCAGACAAGAAACTGCGAGATCTACATCAAACTCCAAAGATGGTATAAGAAATCAGGAATCAAGCAAGGGGAAAGAGCAAGTTGCTGAAAATGAAGACAACTCCAGCCAAGATGACTCAGATGGTATTGATGACCATCTTGCATTTCTGTCCAGAAGATTTGCAAAGATGAAATTCAAGAAAAACACTAGAGCCACTAAACCTCACAAAAACACTGTGGACAAATCCAAGTTCAAGTGTTTCAATTGTGGTATAAGTGGACACTTTGCAGGTGAGTGCAGAAAGCCAACTTCTGAAAAGAAGAAATTTGAACAAGTAGATTACAAAAAGAAATATTTTGATCTACTCAAGCAAAAGGAGAGGGCTTTCATTACTCAAGAAAGGGACTGGGCAGCTAATGGAGATGAAGAGGATGAAGATGTGGAGTATGTCAACCTTGCTCTCATGGCTGATTCTGAAGAAAATGAAGTTAGTTCATCAAGCAATCAGGTAATCACTACTGACTTAACACAGCTTACTAAAGAAGAGTGCAATGATGCTTTTAATGACATGTCTACCGAATTGTATCATTTGCGTGTGTCTCTTAAATCTCTTGCTAAAGAAAATAATAGGATTAGAGAGAACAATCTGTTTTTAAGTAATAGAAATGCTTTGTTAGAAGATAAGATGATTGACCTAGAGAAAACAAAGTTGCATTGTATATCTGTTGAAAATGAACTAGCTGAATCTGTTAAGAAAGTAGAAATACTTTCCAATCAATTAGAGAAAGAGCAAGAGGTGATTAAAGCCTGGAAGACATCTAGGGATGTAAGTGCTCAAATTGCTAAGGTCCAAGGAATTGAATCATTCTGTGAAACTGCCTGGGATAAAAATAAAAAGAAACTGGAATTAATTGATGGGCTGTCAACGGATGTGGAATCAACGGATGATGAAAGTTATCCGTTGAAGGAAGAAAAGGAGCATCCGTTGAAGGTTCCTCAATCAAAACAGGCAGATGTTTCTAAAAGAGAGAATCTAAAGAAACTCAACAAAAAGTTTGGTTCAACTTCAAAGAACTTTGTCAAAGAAGAAGCAAGCACATCCAAAGATGTCAGTAAGGTGAATGTAGGGCACATGACCTTAGAACAGTTAAATAATAGGCTCAAGATGGTTGAGGATAAAAAGGAATCTAAAAGAAAATCCAATAGAAATGGGAAGGTAGGAGTTAATAAACACAACAATTACACACCTGATAGGTATGCTCCTAGAAAAAGCTGTGTGCATTGTAGTAGTGTTAATCATCTGTCTGCTAGTTGTAAATCCATTAAGAAGACTCCCATAAATGTACCCTCTTCTATGCCTAATATGTCTGCATCACCTCTGCATGCTATGCCTGTTATGTCTCAACAAAATCCTTATGCACATTTTGTAAACATGCCATATTTTAACAATCCTTATCTTGCTGCATTTAGTATGCCTCAAATGCCATACAATATGCCCATATGGAATAACATGTTTGCACAATCAATGCCTAATAATTTTACAAATGTGCTAAATGATTCTGTGACTAACCCTACACCTCAACCAACTACATCTAAGACCAAGGTTGACTCAAACTTACCTAAGTCTAAAGGTGCAGGAGGAATGAAGTCTAGGAGAAAGGCTAACAAGAATGGACCCAAGGAAACTTGGGTACCAAAATCAAATTGATTGATTTTATGGTGTGCAGGGAAATGGAAGAAATCTATGGTACTTGGACAGTGGTTGTTCAAGACACATGACAGGAGATTTCTCCCTGCTCACAGAGTTCAAGGAGAGAGCTGGCCCTAGCATAACCTTTGGAGATGACAGCAAAGGGTTTACTATGGGATATGGCTTGATTTCAACAAGGAATGTCATCATTAATGAAGTTGCATTAGTTGATGGTCTCAAGCATAATTTACTGAGCATCAGTCAAATATGTGATAGAGGGAATACAGTTTCCTTCAATTCTGAAGCCTGTGTTGTCACTAGTAAGAAAGACAACAAAGTGGTTCTAACTGGAGTTAGAAAAGGAAATGTGTATATAGCTGACTTCAACTCTACAGATGCAGAATCCATTACTTGTCTCTTCAGCAAAGCAAGCACAGTTGAAAGTTGGCTATGGCACAAGAAGCTATCTCACTTGAATTTCAAGACAATGAATGATCTAGTCAAAAAGGACTTAGTTAGAGGAATCCCTCTAGTTGAATTCTCAAGGGATGGTTTGTGTGATGCTTGTCAGAAAGGCAAACAAAGGAAAGCATCATTCAAAAAGAAGCTTGAAACAACAATTGATGAACCATTACAGCTGCTACATATGGATTTGTTTGGACCAGTCAATGTATTGTCTATTGCAAGAAAAAGATATTGCTTAGTGATTGTAGATGATTTCTCAAAGTTCTCATGGGTCTATTTTCTTGGATCAAAGGATGAAGCAAGTGAAATCATTATCAATCACATCAGGCAAGTCAACAATCATCCTGACTTGAAGGTTAGAAATATCAGGAGTGACAATGGAACTGAATTCAAGAATTTGACATTAAGGTTGTTCTGTCAAGAAAATGGAATCATGCATGAGTTCTCAGCTCCAAGAACACCTCAGCAAAATGGGGTTGTTGAAAGAAAGAACAGATCTTTAATTGAAGCTGCCAGAACAATGCTTGAAGAATCAAAGTTACTAACATATTTCTGGGCTGAAGCTGTTAATTGTGCCTGCTTCACTCAGAATATTTCTTTGATCAATCAAGCTAAAGGCATGACTCCTTATCAGTTGTTCAAGAGAAGAAAACCAACTCTAAACTTTCTTCATGTCTTTGGATGTAAATGCTTTATACTGAGGAATCAATCTGACCATAAAGGGAAGTTTGATGCAAAGGCTGATGAAGGGATATTTGTTGGTTACTCAGCTGGAAAATCTTATAGGGTCTACAATCTAAGAACCAACATTGTTATGGAATCTGTGCATGTTGTGTTTGATGATAAAAAGATTGATGGACTAACAGATGAGGGACATAATGAGAGACTCAAATTTGACAACATTGAGATATATTGTGATGATAGTGAAGAGGAGACTGATGGAGATGACACTTCAAAAGGGATTCAAAACATGCCCTTGGATAATGCACAAAATACTGCATCCGTTGATAGAGGCAATGCAGTATCCGTTGAAAGACATAATGCATCATCCGTTGAAGTACAAAATGCAGTATCCATTGAAAGACATAGTGCATCATCCGTTGAAGTACAAAATGAAGCATCCGTTGATCATAGTTCATCAACGGATAATCGATTTACATCATCAGTTGATAGAACTCCAAGTTCCCTGCAAAGGACCAACAACTCAGGGGGAGTTTCAACTAGTCAACACTCTGTCTCACATCATGACAATACTGAGGCCACCTCATCTAGAGCACATCTTCCACCACAAAGGAAATGGACCAAGAATCATCCCTTTGAACTGATCATTGGTGATGCATCATCTAAAGTGCAAACAAGAAAAGCCACTCAAGATGAATGTCTGTATAGTAGTTTTCTGTCTCAGGAGGAACCTAAGAAAGTGGAAGAAGCTCTATTGGATCCAGATTGGATATTAGCTATGCAGGAAGAGCTGAACCAATTTGAGAGAAGCCAAGTATGGAAGCTGGTACCCAAACCAAAGAACAAGAGTCCTATTGACACAAAGTGGGTATTCAGAAACAAGATGGATGAAAATGGCATTATCATAAGGAATAAAGACAGACTGGTTGCTAAAGGCTATTCTCAGCAAGAGGGAATAGATTTTGATGAAACATATGCTCCTGTTGCAAGACTTGAAGCCATCAGAATATTTCTAGCCCATGCAGCCCATGCCAATTTCAAAGTCTATCAAATGGATGTCAAGAGTGCATTTCTAAATGGGAAATTAGAGGAAGAAGTCTATGTAAGTCAACCTCCAGGATTTGAAGATCCAAATTTTCCAGACTATGTGTATTATCTGTTGAAAGCACTCTATGGACTGAAGCAAGCACCTAGAGCCTGGTATGAAACCTTATCAAAATTTCTTTTGGAGAATCACTTCACTAGAGGTACTGTTGATAAAACTCTCTTCTTTATGGATGTTAATGGCTCTAGTATACTTGTTCAAATTTATGTAGATGACATAATATTTGGCTCTATAGATGATAAACTTTGCAAAAAGTTTGCTAAGCTAATGCAAAGTAATTATGAAATGAGCCTAATGGGAGAACTAACCTATTTTCTTGGTTTACAAGTTAAACAAGTTAGTGATGGAATTTTCATTAGTCAAACTAAATATATTTATGATCTTTTAAAGAAGTTTGACTTAATGGAATGTTCATCTGCAAAAACTCCCATGGCCACTGCCACCAAACTTGAATTAAATAAGACTGAAAGGTCTGTGGATATTACAAGTTATAGAGGCATGGTTGGTTCACTTTTATATTTAACTGCTAGCAGACCAGATATAATGTTTGCTACATGTCTATGTGCTAGATTCCAAGCTGATCCTAGGGAGTCTCACTTAATTGCTATCAAAAGGATTTTCAGATATCTCAAGGGTACACCAAATTTAGGTATTTGGTATCCTAGAGAATCTGGCTTTGATCTAATTGGTTATTCAGATGCAGACTATGCAGGTTGCAAAATAGATAGGAAAAGTACAACAGGCTCCTGCCAATTCCTGGGAAACAAGCTTGTATCATGGTTTAGCAAAAAGCAAAATTCAGTCTCTACTTCTACAGCTGAGGCTGAATACATTGCTGCTGGAAGTTGCTGTTCTCAAGTGTTATGGATGAGGAACCAACTCCTTGACTATGGACTTCATGTTGATAGAATTCCTATCTTTTGTGACAACACAAGTGCCATAGCCATAACAGAGAATCCTGTGCAGCACTCAAGGACCAAGCACATTGATATCAAGTACCACTTCATTAGGGAGCATGTCATGAATGGTACAGTGGAACTACATTTTGTTCCAAGTGAACAACAAATTGCTGACATATTTACCAAGCCACTTGATGAATCAACATTCACAAGATTGGTAAGTGAGCTAGGTATGCTTAATTACTCTTAAAATTCATTTCTTTATTGCAATTTGAATTGAAGCCTGAAATATATTAGTTGCTAAGAACAAATTTGACTTTTAACATAGTTTATTCCATCAACGGATGTTCCCTATCCGTTGAAAGTCAAAATTGCTCTATCAACGGATAATCATTATCCGTTGAAAGACAAATACATTTCTGGAATTTTTATCCGTCAACGGATAAAACTGAAGTACCTTTCAAAGGATGACAATTTGCCTTATCCGTTGAAATGTCACATCAATCGATTCAGGTGTTTAACAGCCGTTGATTCTATTCTCTTAACCGTTGATACTCATACATACATCTGTATGTATTGGTTTTAAAGGTAGTTTTTAGAATACTTACAGTTTATTCTTAAAACGGCTGAAATTCACTAACGCATATTTATTGATAAATCTTTATTTTATATTTTTGTTTATTAATTTGAGAAAGCATATAAGTCCTTCTGATTGTTCATTTTTACTTTACGCTTTCTTAAAATTTCAAGCATTTACCATTTTCTCTCTGCAAAAACTTCAAGTTATTCTCTGCAATTTCTACTCACAACAATGGCACCAGTCGTGAAGATTATGTCTCAATCTGGGTTCATCTATGAAAAGAACAATTTCATAGCTTTGGTAGAAAAGAATGAAGCCCACTCAGACTATCACAAAATGATGGACTTCATCAAAAACTGTAAACTTAGCTATGCAATGCTGGAAGCCCCAACAATTTTCTGTGAAGTAGTTGAGGAGATTTGGACAACTGCTGAGTTCAACTCCATGGATATGACTATCTCCTTCACTCTCAAAGGTAAAACTCACTGTATTAACTGTGATGATTTACAAGCATGTTTTAAATTGCCTGAGAACAATGCCATGACACCACACACTGATAGTGATGTATCCAGCATGTTAGATTCCATAGGTTATTCTCTTAACTCTGCTAATTTAGGGAGTATTAGAAGAAAAGGCCTTAGGAAAGAATGGAGTTTCCTTGGGGATGCCTTTATAAAGGTTTTCTCTGGGAAAATTAGTAATTTTGATGCCATAACTTCATCTCTGGTTAATATGCTCTATATGCTTGTTTCTGATAGGTATTTTAACTTTAGCAACTATGTGATGCTAGAATTAGGTACTAGATTAGGTAACAAAGCTAATAGACCTAATAACATCTATTATGCTAGATTCTTTATGTTATTGGCTAACCATGTTGCTGAAGGTTTAGTCATAATCAATGAGAATAATAAACTCAAGTGCTGGGCACAAGAGAAAAGAGTTCTTGCAGACTTGATGAGAATGGATCTTAACAGCAGTGTGTCATTGGTATATTTACCAATCATGAATGCACCTCAGGTAGGTGAGGTAATTGCTTCTACAACTCCTACTTCTTCCAACCCCTCTATTTCTTTATCTTCTAGTGTGGCCATGAAATCTGTGATGCCCCAACAGATTTCTACCAAGGTCACCAAAACTAAACTTTCAAAATCAAAGACAAAGAAATCCACCTCTGTTGTTTCTCAAAAGACAACAGTTGTAACACCAACTATTAACCCTGAGGTGAGTGAACAGGGTGTGAGTGGTGAGGGGAGGGGTGAACATCAAAGAAACCCCCAGGATAAGGAAGGAAAGTTGAGTGCTTCCCAAGCTAGCCAAGCCACAGTTTCTCAAAAAGCTGTGGTGGTTGAAAAGGTATCTAGCACATCCCTAGTAGCATCCTCCCAAAAGGATGTTACTATTGAAAATAGTTCCAAACCAGGAACACAGAACAAACGAGGGAGGGACACTAAAGCCAAACACTCACCAACAAAAGCCTTTATTAGAAGAAAGAAGGCTAGAACCCAATCTTCTACACAGGGTGCACACACTGCACAGATACATCCATCTGTATCTATGCCTTCTCAAACTCAGTTTGATGTGACTCCAATAAATGTGGAGTCACAGCCCCATTCTCTCACAATAATCACACATCAATCACCAAACACTTCATCACCATCTCTGGATGTGGATATGTTATTCCCATCAATTCCTGATTCTCCCTCTTTACAACTCAGGGAGAAGCCCCACTCAAATACAGGTGATCATCATCTCTTGGATGATTTGTTGGATCACCCGCAAATTCTTTCAGATATAATTGAAGGATCTGTGTCACCATATCTCAAATCAATCTACACAGATTCAACAGTTATATCACTTTCAATTTCAACTTCTTTTCCTTCTTCAACGGATATCACTCATCCGTTGACAAGTGGTTGTTCTTCAACGGATAAGCTTAACAGCAGTTATCCGTTGATAACATCAGTTTCACCTTCAATGGATATTCCACATCCGTTGACAGTCTCTACACAAATAACTGAATTAATCCCAAGTGTAGAAGACATGAATACTGTGCAATCACTCTTAGGATTGAGGGAAGGGAGTGACAATTTGAGTGAGAGGCTGGGTTGCTCCCAGGCAAAAGGAGAGATTGAGAGCTCAAAAATGCATGCTATTTCTTCCAGCATGGCAAAAGTAAGTGAGTGGAGTACCACCTTAGTAGGTGAAGGTGAGGGAGTGAGTTGTGTGAGCCAGGGGGAGCCCCTGATGCAAGAACATAGAGAAAAAGAGAGAAAAGCAGGTACAGTAGATACAAGGGTGGAACCAGCCATTGCTAATGAGTCAATGATTGTGGATGATGCTGAAAAGGAAAGACAATTTCAGCAACATTACAAAGCTGTAATTGATAACATTTCCTTGGATGCTGACACTTTTACTCATCCTGTGACAGCCTATCAACTGTTGGCTGCTCAGGGCAATGAGAAAGCAGAAAGGTCACTACATCTAGTGCACACAACAGAATCTCTTCAAAGGGATAAAGCTGCCATTAACAAAATGCCTTCTACAGCTGGTGAGCCATCTGAGGAATTTGGAGCAAATTCTGATGATGATGACTCTATTTCTTTTGATGGAAGCATGAACTTAGGGGGAGATGAAGGCCCTAGTTCAATTCCAAATCTACCTGAATGGGCCTTGACTAAGGAGTACAGATCAGGGGAATTCAATGTCTCTTTAGTCAAACAAATCAACACTATTCAACAGGCCATTCAGAATACTTCACATGCAAGTATCAAGGCTATCCTTCAAGCTCACCTGGACTCACTGCATCTCATGAAGCTGCAGCAAGTGAAGCAGAATCTGAGTATGGATGATCTCAGGAAGGATATTGCTGACTTGAAAACCTATACTTCAGAAAAATTGGATTCAGTCATGCCCTATGGTACATTGCAGGACTTGGTTTTGAGATTGAAGAAAGAATCTGTTACTGAAAAACGGTTGGCCAAGTTAGAAGACAGAGTTCAAGTTATTGAAAATTCTGTGGCCACCATTCTTCACAATCAACAATCTCAAACCAGTCTCCTAATGCAGCTGGCAAAAGCACAGGGCTTGACCCCTCTCCTTGATGATAACAAAAAGGGGGAGAGTAAAAGGGAAGGGGAAGGAGAGCCATCTACAAAAGTGAACATATCTAAAGTGCTAGTTCCTGCCATCACTACTTCTCCAATCATTCAAATCAAGGGCAAGCCTGATGGAATTGATTTGATTCAGCTAGCAGCAGCTGAAATTCAAGTGAAAGAGCAAAGGAGGAGAATTGATGAAAGGTTGCAACTGTTGTTTGGTTCTACACAAGACAAATCAACATCTGTGAAATACAGCACAAAAATTGAACCAATCAACATGGAGCTCATGCCAGTAGGGAGTCATAAGGATGGAGAAGCTTCTTCCAAAGAACTACAAGCTATAATTCTCAAGCCCAATGAAAGATCCAATAAGGACTCAACAAAGAATCCTTTAAAAGAAGTGGACTTTCCTCCTCCAAAAGCTGATGAGAACAAGATTTTAGGCAGAAGTATTGCTTATCTCAAAAAGACCATGGATGAGGCTGTAAGGAGAAATAGAGCTATTATCATTAGAGAGGGAAAGAGCATATGTGTGATGCAAGGACATCCCAAATTCTCAATAGCCAAGAAGGAAGAAGACAAGCAATTAAAGGCTGACAAAAGAGCACAAGCAAAGCTTGAACAACAGCTAAAGTCAAGTCTAGTTGAAAAAGAAAAAGGGATTGAAGTCAGGGGTGAAGACAAGACTACAAACCTAGATGAGGTTTTAGGGAGTATATTTGGTGAGAGTGTGGAAGAAAGAGAGGAATGGCAGAAGGGAAACAGAAGAAAGGCCAAGGCACACAGAAGGAGTGGAGATAACACTGAAGTAACCAAATCTATATCTAAACCACTACCTTCCATACCTGAACCCCTTGTTGCTGATCCCACAATAAACATCCATGGTGAACCAATCATTCGAAAAGAGGAACCTATTGATTGGGACACTATCAAATTGTCTACCTTTCTAACCACTTTTCCACTACCAAAGAAACAGAAAAGAAAACCAAAATCTACACCTCCCATAACCTCTAAGAAATTCACTCAAAAACAAAAACCTAAGCCTAAGTCACCCATTTCTAAAGATGATTATGTTCACATCTGTGACATAAAAGAAATTTCAGACATTGAACTCTATCTGGATGAGCTGGAGGATGTAAGGGGAATAGCTGCCTACAGACAGTTACCAGAGAGATTAGTGTTCAGATATAAAGGAGCTGGGGAAAGAACATGGCCTCTCCACAGGATTCTGGATGAAGGCTACTCTACCTTGATTAGAGTCTATTCAGCTATACAAAAGGATTCTGGCTTTACCAGAACTGCCAAGACTGAAATTCTCAACAAGATAGCCAATATAAGGAAAACTTGGAGGGAGCCCAATGCTTTACCCAGGACTTTACTCATTCAAGAAAGGGAAATGAAAATTCTTAAATCACCTCATTGGTTGATGGAATTTAGAGATGATAAAGGAGTCAGAAGATTTTTCAGACTTGAAGACCAACTCAAGATTGCCAGCAATGAAACTCTCAAAGAAATGCAATCTAAGTTGGATGTCAGTGTTGAAGATGAAGCTGAATTCTTCAGACAACTCCAACTCCAAATTGAGGAAAATGACAAAAGGCTAGGAAAGAAAACCAGGGAACAAAGAAGAAAAAGATGATTTGCTCAGACTAAAGGAGTGTCCTTGGAAACACTGTAAATCTTCAATTATCTCCTAGTACATACACTTTTGCAGCATTTTTAAATTTCTACTTAGTTTCAATTCATATATCTGTTAAGTGTTTTGTTATCATCAAGTTAACCCTAAATTTATGCCTACAATTCTTATAGACATAAATAGGGGGAGATTGTTAGGAATGTATGTGCATTAGTTTGATGATATGTTTAACAAAATACTTAAGTAGAAATTTAGTGTCTGTAGCCTCAACGGATAAGACCACTTTGGCTATCCGTTGATGGTGTAGCTTTACTTAGAAATAAGTCTAGTGTTGTAGCATATTTCAGTCTCTGTATTTAAAATGTAATTCTTGGAAGTTGAGAGAAACTATGAGTCATGTTGACTACTAGATGATATGCAGATAGGAAGGCCAATTGTAAATACTTCATGCCTTGTAATTTTGTATAAGTGAAGTGGTATCAACGGATGACTTAAAGACCTTCAACGGATGAGAAGCTAAGCTTCAACGGATGTCTCTAAAGCTTCAACGGATAAAGTCATCAACGGATAACATCCTTCAACAGATGAGTGCATCAACGGATGAAAGCTTCAACGGATAACATCCTTCAACGGATGAGTGCATCAACGGATGAAAGCTTCAACGGATGTTCTGATGATTAGCCGTTGATAAGGGGTAGTTGTACCTACAAACAGAGGCACATGGGTTGATAGAGACAACTGAGATGTGGTAGCCGAATTTCAGGAACAACAGAAAAAGCAGCCGTTCTTCTCTAGTACAAAGATGCAATAGTCAACAAAGTACTGGAGTGAACAGGAAAAGAAGCAAGTGAAGATCTTATTTTATTACTGTATTTTATATTGTTCTTCACTTGTACACTTGGTAATATATAAACCAAGTAGAAGCTAGTAATTAGATGAGAGATTTTCCAGAGCTGTTTAGAAAAATATTGAGAGAAAATTCATCTAGTTTGTACTAGGATGCAGCTGTGATCAACATTGTTTAATCACAGATTTTCTAAAATACCATCTCTGGTGGAACAACAAATCCACCAGAAAAGTTTTTAAGGTCTGTTGTGTTCTTTACATTTGTGCTTGAATATATATCTGTCTGTATTAGCTTAAAGCAATTCACACATTTGTTCTTCTTGAACACACAACTTTCATAAACTGCTCAAAACTTGAAAAAGTTTTGAGATTTACATTCAACCCCCCTTCTGTAAATCTCATTGTTAGTCCACTAGGAATAACAATATAGCTTCTATGTGTGCAATAGGGGTAATGTATTCATTATATGCTCTGAGTGCCTCGTGAGTCTCAACATATTTTTCATCACCTAGACTGCAATTTTGTTATTAGTAATGATGTCTATGTCCTTATATTCTAAGGTGTGCATTTCACATTCCTTTTTCTTCTTCTTATTTCAACTTTTATGATGCGCAAGTTCATTAGATATTTTTTTAAAAAAAATTGAGAAAGAAACTGATGTGTATTTTTGACATTCTGATGATTAAAGCAGGTGAATAGAGGCCTTCTATCTTCTAGCATTATGGCTTCCTACATAGTTTTCCTCTGTTAGTCTCATATAAGAAGGTTAGGAAGAAAGACTAATCTCCTGATCTCCATTAACTAGCTCTATTTGTTCAACATTAAGCCTAGATTTTGTAATTCTCAGTGAACCTGTTAGTGAAAAATATGGCGCACGAACGCATGGAAATGGACACAGTGATTGGACCTCCACATTAGTAAGACTTTGACATATTCCCAAGAAACTTTTCCACTTGTAAGTTGAATTAAGTATTGTCTTTATTGGTCTTGAAATTAAATATAAATGTACTTCGTAGTGTATAACACTGGGCTCATGCATATGCAATAGATGTTATTCGTTTTTGTTAAAAGATTGATTAAGTAGGTGCTGGTAAATACTATAATTTATTTAACCATATGCTTTCATGGAGGATGTGCTAATATGAATATAGTGATTTTTTTATTTGATGTCGGGAAAACAACCATTTGTACCATCTTACTGGACTAAATAGGAGTAAGAGGCATGTACTTGGTCTGTAGTACAGACTAAAGAGGAATCTATATGTTTGATATGGTAGGAAGGTTTAGTCAGGTTGTGGTTAGGTTTCGGATATAATAAGATTTTCTATTAACTTATAAGATAGTTGTAATCCATAGGAACTACTAAATTTTGTCAAAAACAAGTAACTGTGTAATCCAAAATAATCTAATAATTTTCTTAAAATAAAGTTAAGCACATGAATAAGTATAGTCTGCTCTATTTGACTTGCTCCTAATTTAATGTACTAAAATACAGGGGAAGTATTTTGAATGTTGATAGAATTGTGCATAACAATATACAAGACACAAATACATCATGACAAAATTGTAGATCAGAGCTTGGAAGATCTCTATCACTCATTCATTTTCCCCTCGCTCATTAATCATCATCTATGTAACATATAACACGTAATAAGATTTAGAGTAGTCTTTAATGGTTTTGTTGAAGTCCAGAACTTTTACCCTTGTGTTTATATGTTTCCTGTAATATTCTTTTTCAAAACTATTAAAAGTTGCTACCTTTATGTGTTATAGTTCTTTTCAATTGTTAACCAGTTGGCAAATTTATTATTGCCTGAAAATCCTCCATGGTCATTGGAGGTATGTGGACAGGTTGCATTCAAATGTTCTAGCTCTTGCATTAGGAATCTTATCCGAGGCATCAACTCGGGGTTGGGCATGTGGCAGGGGACTGTTAAAAATGTTCTCAACACTTATAGTTTCAAGCAGTAGGTTCTAATATTATTTAGTTTATAATATTATGCCAATGTAACGTAAAGAACGTGACTTAGTTTGTTTAGTTAAGAATATTGTGGTTGTCATTTTATACTTGTGATGTTCAGTTAAGAAATGATAGATACTTTTAAATAATAGTTTTTCATTTTGTTCTTGTAAAATATTACAGTAGTTCATAAAGTCTTACAATAGCTTGTGAAAATGTTTCAATAGCCAAGGTACATATGTTACAAAATCTACTAAAATGTTACTCTAGGTACATAATTGATTCAAGAAAAAAGTGGGACCCACATGCCACGTCATCACTGTGGGCCCACATGTCATATCAGTATAGAGGCTGCAAGTCATGTCAACATTTTTGGACCCACAAATGCCACATCAATGCCATGTCATCATGCCACGTCATCACAGTATGGGGCCCATATTGGGTCCCATTTTTTAAAAAACTTTATGCCATTCTAAGGTAACATATTTTTAAGTTACAAAAGACATGTTTTATGTTACCTATGGGGTCTAGGGTAACATAAATATACATGTTACAGTAGCTGGATCATATGTTACCTTAGACCCCTAAGGCAACATTGAAAAACCTATCTTTAAAAACATGTTACCTTAGCTTAAAAGTGTGGCAAGAGCAACATATTTACCCCCTAATGTAATGTTTTTTTAATTTTATAGTAGGCATTTTATGGTGTAGTGAAACCTACTTAGTTTTCAAAAAATTTACCACCAATCTTAAACATTTCTAAAACTCTATCACTACAACCTTTGCATGTAAGTTCTTGAGTGAGTTTTTCAAAACCCTCTTTTTGATTATATCCAAGAAAAATACAATTTCTTGGTGTATGTTCATAAGGGTGTGTAATATATTAGTCAATATCGATGATGTGAATTAGAGGTTGAAAACTCGAAGGGAGACCCGTGAATGGGCACCCTCGAGTTCGACCACCACCAGCCATGACCAGATGGGAGCCGGTGGGTTTGTAAAAAATTTAATTTTTGAATTGATTTTGTGTAAATAGGATGAGATATGAAGTGCATGTTACTTGTTTAGGTTGCTTGAGTTTTTGGTTTTTAAATCAAGTTTTATGCCTAAAAGTTTGGATATAATGACTATTGGTAGTTGTTATTTGATTAGTTGAATAAAGTGTTAATGCATGTCACTAAATCTTGATGCATGTTATCAAAAATGGATGCATGTTGATTTCCTAAGTTTCATTCAGTATTTTTACATGTTTTTGTTTGATTTTTTGATAAAAATGCAAGGGAATGATTTTTAAAGGTAATTGATGTTTAGAAGTATGCATGTAAGTGTTAAGTGGTTGCATATTGATTATGTTTGATTTTTTCATATTGTTTTGGTTTGAATTTTTTATTAATTAAAGGGGGAAAGAGTTGTTTATCAGGGGTAATTGATGTTCAAGTGATATAAGAATAATTGGATTGAGATTTTATAAAAACTAAAGATTTTTGCATGTTAGAATTGTGAGTTGGGTTGAATTAGGGAACCTTTTAGTTCGATTTTTTATGAAAATGGTGAAAAGGAATGGTTTTAAGGATGATAAGGATTAACTCATAATTTGGATCATTAAAATAATATGCATCATAGTTTGTTAAGAAGATTATGTGTTATTTGTATTGAATATGCTAAATTCGAATTGCATGCGAAGTGGTATATGTTTATCATTAAGATGATCACAAGAATTTTTATTCGGTTTTAAAAGAACTAAGGATTGGAGTCTTGTATTGTAGTTTGATTTGTAATGTTAAGTCAATAGTTGTTAATCGTATGAATGGAGATTCTTGGCTTGTGTTAAAAGTCAAGTGTTAAAAAATGATTATAATATTTGATTATAATTGGCTGATATGGTTGATTGTATTAGAAGGGTAAGAGTAATTACAAGTACGTCATGTCCGACTCTCGACGAGTTAGTGAATAGGTTGTTTATGTTATTGAGTTATTCGAATCGGTGATTATTTGCTAAATTTGTAGTATCGAGATATAAAAAGTATAAAGCTTTATCTTATTATGTATTATGTGTTATGCGTGTGTACATGAGATAAGTGTTTATCGCGTTCGGGGTAGAAGTTAGACATTAGCCTAAACGTCCAGAATTGATCAAGTCCCTAATTAGAATTTTGTTTGGATTGTAAATTTGGATAGCAAAGGCATTCAGGCTAGTAAAGGGAAAGAAATCTTAGGTGGCTGTAGCTCAGGTTCCATTAAACCGGAAAGCTTTTTGAGGCAAGTAACTTTGCCTTATATTATAAATTGATTACAGAAATATTATTGTTGATGTCATGATAGAGTAAAGGATTCTTGTGAAATTTGTTATTGATTCTTATGAAACCCCTCTTATTGTCCCTTATGATAAACCTGTTATCAATCCTTGTGATGAACCATAATAGTAACCCCTTTATTTCAAGTATGTATACCCTATCTCTATATTTTTTTAACTTATGATCATTTGACCTTAACCCTAATGAAATTTTTACATGTTATATCTTGTTAACCAAGATCCCTCATATCCTTTATGTCTTGTTACGTATCGTTCTTTGGAACTATCCTTATTACGAACTTATACACTTGTTCAACGTTTGATCAATATCTCTGGCCTATGATCCCTGCTTACTTTGATTTGTTCTCTTTCCTTGAATTCTTAAATTGGACTTAAGAATGACTTTCGACTTGAACGAGTCCAAACGATTTCATTTATCGGTAATGTTAAAACTGATTTAGATAAACTTCCTCATATTGCAACATAAAGGTTTTCCAAATGAATTCCTTGAAGATTGGATAGAGACATAAGAGACTAGTGGGACTAGTCCAGTCATATAAGAGGCTAGTGGGGCTAGTCCACTACAGTTCGGGCTGATCACCCGTATTATATTTAAAAGATGGATATTCCAATCAAGGGTTCTTTAATATTTTATAAACAAGGAAATGTATATCTTTATTCAAGCAATTTGCCTAATTATTTAAAAGGAAACAAAATGAGTAGTATGTTCTGTAAAGTTATGAGACTTGGTCGAGAACCCTGCCACTATACTTTGTTATTGATTCTCGAAACTTGATTGATCTCTTCCTTTGAAATGAGAACTTGCTTGAGAACCCTATTATTGATCGTGATGAATGTCGGCTTTCTCCCAAACTTTAAATCCTGAAAGCCCGTAACCTTTTTCAATACTTTTACTTAGTCGTTAAAAGAATACTACCACCTAGTTTAGTTTTGTTCATAAATAAAATGCCTCAGTTACTATTGTTTATGTTGATATTTAGAACTGCTATATAGTTACTTGTTGTGCGTCTTTGCTCATTTATTTGCTTTGATCTAACCATGAAAGACAAGCAAGAAGATGGCCAGGCATAGGCGCACCGCTCGCAAGAGCGTCCCTATCGTGTTGAGGGATTTCATATGCCAGATTAGGTAGTTGTTATGTGAGCAAGCGATGGGGGAGAAGTAAATTAGCTAAATCAGATACTTTTGGGTTATCTGTTGTTCTAAGTCGAAATCGAATAATATGAAATTTTTTCTGATTTTGGGTTGTAATAATATTATCTTCTGGTTGGTAGTTGTAATCTTCTCTCATACTTTATCCTGTTGGGATCCTGTTAGTATCAGGGTTTATTATATTTCTTCTATTATGGTATTAGTATATTGGTGTGTGGGTCCTCATTTCCTAACCCTGAGATTGAAAGCGTCACACCGTAATATGATCCACACAAAACAATAGTTTACAGAAACCGTTGTGCTAAATCCAAAATTTTATGTTTTTTAACAATGGTTCATAAAACCGTTGTATGAAATCTGGCTGAGATAGTGGTTATTTGTGGGAAACAAAAACCCGTTGTCTGTTATTTTATGATAACGGTTCTTTTGTCAATTGTTGTCTAATTAGTGTTGTTTGAAGCTGTTTTTCTTATAGTGTCATAAGTATGAACCTTTACACAATTAGAAATTTTAGTAATCTTTTTATATCTGCAAAACAAATAATAAGTTATTTGCTTCACAAGAAAAATAATAAGTTATTCTATGCATAAATAGTAACTAATAATTGACAATTTTTGCATTGGTGCATTTGACAATCAAATATTCATATTTTGTTTCAATAAGTATTTTTCTTTTTTAGGATTTGAATAAGTATTTAAATTGTACATTAATAATAATTTTAGTAAATTCCATGCAAAAGAAATAAATTATTCAATATTGTTGTAGATACAAGTACTAACAACAAGCAACTAGCAAGTAACTAAGATCAAGCACCTGAAATACTGATCAAGGACCAGAGACAAGTGACATACAACTCATCTCTCCTATACTCGTCTGTTATTTACTGTAACTGAATTCTGTTACAGAAAGGTTCTAGAAGCTAGTCTAATCTCTATACATAAAAATAATGAGTTTGTATCTTTTATTCTCTGAGCTTGAATAAACAATTTTACTTTCACATTTGTGATATGGTATCAGAGAGATCATAATCTTTGTGCCTATCTAAGTAAATGCATTTATATGCTTCCGCTTTACGAGCTCCATCAGCATTAATGGTGACATCGTCCTCTACACCTGCAGATTTATTTATTGATAATAATCATCTATAATATCTCAGTGCAAGATATTCACAGAAAAATGTGCCACGTCTATTCAACAACGGGAAAGAACTAGCCTCATTGACTCAAGGTAACAAATATGTTACCTCCTATTTCACAAATGTTAGAGGTTTAATGACTATTGGTAGTTGTTATTTGATTAGTTGAATAAAGTGTTAATGCATGTCACTAAATCTTGATGCATGTTATCAAAAATGGATGCATGTTGATTTCCTAAGTTTCATTCGGTGTTTTTGTTCGATTTTTTGATAAAAGTGCAAGGGAATGATTTTTAAAGGTAATTGATGTTTAGAAGCATGCATGTAAGTGTTAAGTGGTTGCATATTGATTATGTTAGATTTTTTCATATTGTTTTGGTTTGAATTTTTTATTAATTAAAGGGGGAAAGAGTTGCTTATTAGAGGTAATTGATGTTCAAGTGATATAAGAATAATCGGATTGAGATTTTATAAAAACTAAGGATTTTTGCATGTTAGAATTGTGAGTTGGGTCGAATTAGGGAACCTTTTAGTTCGATTTTTTATGAAAATGGTGAAAAGGAATGGTTTTAAGGATGATAAGGATTAACTCATAATTTGGATCATTAAAAAAATATGCATCATAGTTTGTTAAGAAGATTATATGTTATTTGGATTGAATATGCTAAATTTGAATTGCATGCGAAGTGGTATATGTTTATCATTAAGATGATCACAAGAATTTTTATTCAGTTTTAAAAGAACTAAGGATTGGAGTCTTGTATTGTAGTTTGATTTGTAATGTTAAGTCAATAGTTGTTAATCGTATGAATGGAGATTCTTGGCTTGTGTTAAAAGTCAAGTGTTAAAAAATGATTATAATATTTGATTATGATTGACTGATATGGTTGATTATATTAGAAGGGTAAGAGTAATTACAAGTACGTCATGTCCGACTCTCGACGAGTTAGTGAATAGGTTGTTTATATTATTGAGTTATTCGAATCTGTGATTATTTGCTAAATTTGTAGTATCGAGATATAAAAAGTATAAAGCTATATCTTATTATGTATTATGTGTTATGCGTGTGTACATGACATAAGTGTTTATCGCGTTCGGGGTAGAAGTTAGACGTTAGCCTAAACGTCCGGAATTTATCAAGTCCCTAATTAGGGTTTTGTTTGGATTGTAAATTTGGATAGCAAAGGCATTCAGGCTAGTAAAGGGAAAGAAATCTTAGGTGGCTGTAGCTCAGGTTCCATTAAACCGGAAAGCTTTTTGAGGCAAGTAACTTTGCCTTATATTATAAATTGATTACAGAAATATTATTATTGATGTCATGATAAAGTAAAGGATTCTTGTGAAACTTGTTATTGATTCTTATGAAACCCCTGTTATTTTAGGATAACGGTTCTTTTGTCAATTGTTGTCTAATTAGTGTTGTTTGAAGCTGTTTTTCTTATACTGTCATAAGTATGAACCTTTACACAATTAGAAATTTTAGTAATCCTTTTATATCTGCAAAACAAATAATAAGTTATTTGCTTCACAAGAAAAATAATAAGTTATTCTATGCATAAATAGTAACTAATAATTGACAATTTTTGCATTGGTGCATGTGACAATCAAATATTCATATTTTGTTTCAATAAGTATTTTTCTTTTTTAGGATTTGAATAAGTATTTAAATTGTACATTAATAATAATTTTAGTAAATTCCATGCAAAAGAAATAAATTATTCAATATTGGTATAGATACAAGTACTAACAACAAGCAACTAGCAAGTAACTAAGATCAAGCACCTGAAATACTGATCAAGGACCAGAGACAAGTGACATACAACTCATCTCTCCTCTACTCCTCTGTTATTTACTGTAACTGAATTCTGTTACAGAAAGGTTCTAGAAGCTAGTCTAATCTCTATACATAAAAATAATCAGTTTGTATCTTTTATTCTCTGAGCTTGAATAAACAATTTTACTTTCACATTTGTGATATGGTATCAGAGACATCATAATCTTTGTGCCTATCTAAGTAAATGTATTCATATGCTTCCGCTTTATGAGCTCCATCAACATTAATGGTGACATCGTCCTCTACACCTGCAGATCTATTTATTGATAATAATCATCTATAATATCTCAGTGCAAGATCTAAGTGCAAGATATTCACAGAAAAATGTGCCACGTCTATTCAACAACGGGAAAGAACTAGCCTCATTGACTCAAGGTAACAAATCTGTTACCTCCTATTTCACAAATGTTCGAGGTTTAATGAATGAATTGAAAATTTTGGTTCCAATTCCTAGATGCCCTTGTAATCTTACTACCTGCACATGTGGTATAAATATGAGATTAATTCGGTATGAACAACATATGAAGCTTAGTCAATTTTGTATTTTTACAAACACTCGAGGTTAAATTATGTTAATATGTCATTTGCCTGATATCAGTCAAGCTTATGCCATGCTCTTGTAAGATGAAAATCAACATAGTTCTGTTACTTTTATGACATATCTCTTGAGTCAGTTTCTACCAATGCATGATTTGGATCGTAATTTCAATCTAAGAACAAAATTGTTTCAAATAAGAAGGATGATAAGAAACTCAATGATGTTGTTTGTGATTACTGTCATCTCAAAGGACATGTGAGAGAAGTGTTTTGCTCTCCACGGCTACCCTGACTGGCACATGTTATATGGTCAACCCAAACCAAAACCTAGACCTGGAAACAACGAGAAGATTGGTGATAATATGATAAATTATGTTACAAAATCAGACTCTTCACAGCCTGATGATGGTAGTATTTCTGGTGGTAATCAAGTATGCACTAATAATTTGTCAGATGCTCGGTGTCATCAAATTTATACAGATGTTGCAAGGTAAATTAAAACTACTTCCATAACTCCTTGGTTGAAAACTATTGCTAATCATGTGGCAGGTATTCCTCACCATACTACTAATTATGTCATGTATGCATCACCAGTTCAATTTACACAACCTTAAAATGTTTGGATACTTGATTCTGGATCCACTATTCATATAACACCATACTTACATCTTGTTCATAATTTCAAACCTGTTAATTATGAATTGCATTTGCCAAATAGAGAAATTTCTATAATTACTCATATTGGTCAAATTCAATTAAGTTCAGATATCTTGCTTCAAGATGTGTTAGTTGTGCCTAAATTTCAATGTAATTTATTGTTCAGTCCATAACTAACAAGTAACTTTGCTATCAAAATTGTGTTTTCTCCTTCTAAATGTATCTTTCAGGACCCTGGTTTGATGATGGAGAAAGAGATTGGTAATCTGATAGATGGTCTATATAAACTTTATACAAATAAATTGTAAACTGCTTCTATGACATTTGTTCATTCTTCCCATAGTATTATCAAGTCTGATATCAACTAGAATTGGAGATTAGAGCATCCTTCTCATCCAGTCTTGAGTCATATTATGAGTATATATGTTCCCCTACAAATGTAAATACTCATTGTGATATTTGTCATTTTTCCAAACAAGTTAGACTACCCATTCTTGTTAGAGATTCTAAGAGTACTAGTGCATTTGATATTGTTCAATGTGATGTATGGGGACCTCACAAAAATTCTACACTTGACAATTGTACTCTTTTTCTTACTATAATAGATGACTTCACCAAATGCACTTGGGTTTACTTAATGTCCACAAAAATACAAGTGTTTAGTTTGATTAAAAATTTCATTGCTTATGTTTCCGCTCAATTCAAAACTTATGTTCAAATTCGTAGGTCTGATAATGGGACATAATTCACAGATTCTTATTTAACATCATATCTACAAACCATTGGAATTGTTCAACAGTTTAGTTGCTCTTATACTCAAAAAATAGAGGAGTTGAGAGAAAACATCAACACTTGTTAAATGTGGCTAGGTCCTTAAGGTTTCAGTTCAATTTGCCTATCTCCTTCTGGGTTGATTATGTGTTAACAACCACATATCTTATTAATATGTTGCCTTCTCACTTCAAGTCACCATATAAACTATTATTTCATAATTTACCAAATTATATTGCCCTAATAACATTTGGATGTATGTTCTACATCTCTAATCTTTATTCTCCTTTTGATAAATTTTCCTCAAGAGCACTTAAATATGTTTTTTTAGGATATCCTTTTAATAAGAAAGGATACATGGTCATGGACCTTATAAAGGTATGCAAAATTCAATTAATATTGTTATTAATTGAATTATTCTTATTTTATTCATAATAAAAAAACCGTTCATCCGTTTAATACGAAACAAAAGCATCTAGACTCAGAAAAATATTCTGCTTTTATTAAAAATACTTTCGAGAAATAAAATCTTTCATTTTGAAAGGTCGCTAGATTTTATAAACATTTCTATGTCGCGTAACTATCAAAGAGTTGTATTTAATTTTTTTTTAATTTTAAATGTACTCAGTCGAGTGTTGTAATAAACTGAGTTATATGTTATATGAATTATGTGATTCATGGAATAGGGGTTATATATTTTTAAAAAAAATCGGTAATCCAACCTTACCGATGATTAGACATATTGATTTTCGATATGTATGTAAAATATAGGATTTTTCAAAACTAAGCTCATATGTTTTTATAATAAATCTATAAAATAAAATGTTCAATTCCTGCCAGTATTGGTTGGAAATGACCAAAGCAAAGTAAAATGTGCATTTCGTGTTTTTTACTGATCGTTTGTCACATTTTGTTGAACAAACTGTAAAGACATAAAGATGTATTCATTTCAGTAGTGAAATTCAATAATATTAGTTGATTATATTTACATTCTCGTGTTTCTCTTATATTTAGATAAATTATAATTATTTTTAAAAAAATAATAAATATCGAAATGTTTCGATAAAATATAACTTCAAAAGTGAAAAGTCATTTTATAGCGAAAGGAAATTAGGAAAAATAGAACTTGAAGATGATTATTCTAAACCTTTTAAACATCTATTAATTATTGTAATTATTATTTCTAATACTGAATAATTGTTATGAAGATGTAATTTTAACTCTTATATTATGATAATGACATGTTCACGGATTGTGCTTTATGGGGATTTTTTCAATTTTAGTTATTGTTGTATGCTTATAATGTAGATATTATTTATGTACAATTTGTTCTACATTTATTTCAATAGAATATAATTTTTTTTTAAAGGTCCAACATTTCCTACCACATTCAAGCTATTTCCTACCACATTCAAGCTATTATCTACCGCATTCAAGCTAAACGGTAGTAGGAAATGACTAGTACGAAATGTCCATTTTCATGGCTTCTAGCATAAAACCTACCAATTCTCGTAGGTAAAAGGTCCTGACTGTGTAAATTGCCACGTGGTAGGAAACATCCCCTGGGTCCCACAAGACAACTCATCAAATGTGTCCCCAATTGTGTGATGTGGCAGCTGACGTGACAGCTGACGTGGCAGGTGATGTGGCCGACCATGCGGCATGCCATATGGGTAGCCACTTGTCAAGTGGGGGCCATTTGAGATACAAGAACTAATTCCTATCAAGGAGCAATTCTAACCTGAGCAATTTCTATCAAGCTCGTTGCTATGAATTGACCCCTTTTCCTATCAGATTTGTGACATTTCCTACCAAAACGCTGGTAGGAAATTACCGTTTTTCTTGTAGTGAAACAGTTAAAATAATTAATAGGCAAATCAACGATAAATTACAAATATTTTAGCAATCAAATTATTATGGAAACACCACAAATAAATTTGGATAACATTTAGAAACTATCTTATATATATACATGTAACTATAATTGCATAGATGAGAAGTCTATTTCGGGGAAGCCTAACCAAGTAACTTGATAATCACAATCGAAATGAGAATATACCGAAAAACATTAGGCCAACTATTAATACAAAAAAAATTTCCTTCCATTAAAATTAATAAAATATTATCAAATTCTATTGGGCCGATTATTAATATTAAATTAATTCGTCATTAATCATAAGATTATAAAAAGTGAAATATTAAATTATATCACCGTTCGGTAGAAAATAAATTAAATCCTACAAATTGAACTTTAAAATTTAGTTTACAAAGAAAATATATAAATCTTCCGTTAGGCCAATTTATGTAATAATTTTTACATACAATTATGTGATTTACCATTCTTATAAAAAATTAAAGTAAACAATTTTTGAGAATAGTATCAATATTCTTAAAGGTCCCTAGTCGAGTATTTTTATTAAGGGACAATAATAATGCATTAAGACTAGTGTGTTTGTTGACTAATGATCACATCTCATTGATCATAGGTATAGTCATACTAAAATCAAAGACACATGAAGATGTATATGTACATGGTGCTCGACAGACCCGATGTGAGATTTTACATGTCTGTTGTATCATAAGTAATTCTCACAGTGATAATGATGTAATGATCCTTAGAGCTGAAGTCATTATATTTCTATACGAGAATTAGTATACATTGATTCCATTAAAAGTTATCCTTGACCGTGTAATGATAAAAATGGACATTGGATATATTATGAATCGTATGAGAAATATGAATGATATAGAAGGGATTTAACCCTCCTGTTTTAGGAGTGATATTATTGGCCTCTTGTGTGAGCTAGACGACGAAATGCGTGGTCACGCTCAAATGTTGATTTGATATAATAGTCTACCCATTAATCAAGGAAACCTAGATTAAATATTTATGAGGATGACACATTACATGCATCTAGTTTAATCTATAATATGTGGATAAAAGGATTACATTCCATTATACATTATTCACGGAATGTTTAATCGATCACCGATTCAATTATTATTACTTGGGTAGATATGATGTATTACTTGATGTCGCTCATTGTTTACGATTTTAAATTAGATTTAAAATTTGGTGCCAATGTAATAATAACCTATAGGTCACAAACAAAGAATGCTTGAAGGATTATTTAATTTAAATTAGATTTAAACTAAATTAAAGTAATTTGAATTATTTATAATATTAATTAAGTTTGACTTAAATAATTAGATAAATATTGATATTCAAATTTACTAATATTAATTATGAAATTTATTTGTTAAATAATTAAGTGATACTTAATTATAATACAAATAGGAATTTCTAATTAATAATAACTCTTAATTAGTTAAGAGTTATCATTCATTTTTCTACTCTCTATATAATATCTCTTGTGTAGCTGATTTTTTGGGGGTACAAGACTTTTACTAAAACCCTAGCCACCAAGAGAGAGGATGGAGAGAGCAAGAAGAAACGGGTTTGTGCTAGTACACATCCAATCCTTGAGTTCAAGCATTCGTGTGGATACTGATAGAGCATAGATCGCGAGAGCGGGATGCGTGGTGATTGAACAAGCTTTGGATCTCCATTAGTCAACCAATTGGTAAAGCTTCTTAAGGTAAACAATCAGATCTATGAATTAAATATATGTTTTTCGCATGGATCCTGCGGTGGGTTTCAAAAATTCTAATTTTTTTTACATTTTTAATTATTGTTTCCGCTGCGTTTATGTGCTCGAAACCCAACAGATCACACATGTGAGTAATATCAAAATAGTATCTTTACGATCGCTTATGTAAAACCAGTCGAATTAAATTATATAAAAACAAATTTGATTGATCTGAAATTTTGATTCTACTCAAAGAATTAATCTTTGTGTCTGCTCTGATAACAATTGTTATACTAAATCATCTATATAAATATGACGAAATATATATACATATTTCTCTAGATCAAAACTATGAGTATAGATTAATAGTGGAAGCATACATGACTGTTATGTATGCAATTTTGTATGTTTTACATGTTGTTATATTTATATATCTGTATATATATATATGTTTTGAATATATGATATTCATGAGAGTGGTATAATCATATGATGATTATATAATCTGTATATATACTAATATATAAATGTTTTGTGTTTGTTCTTATTATAAGAATCGTATTTGATACGTTTCTGAATCGGATGCAGCGGATTTGCTGAAATCTGTGTCTGGTGTCAGATTTTGGCGAACGAATATGCTCTTTAATATGTAATCGAGCCTCAGAATTGTTGAAATCTGTAAGGCATTTGACGTCGTTTAGGCCCTGTAATCTGCGATTGAATGTTATCAGATTTAATTTCGCATTTTTTGATTTTTTTCAATATTTGATTTTTATGATTAGATCATGATGGGTATGACATGTTAAGATCAGATTATGTGTTTTAACATCTTATTTTTTGTTAATTGAGCATGGTGGATGGTTATGGCTTATGACCTTAGGTTAATGGTTTTGGTTTTTCAAATACGGCTTGCATGTCATTTAATCTTGTAATTATTAAATCTCGAATGTAACTCGAGTTCTTCTTGTAAGTTCATTAGAATAGTTTTCATATTTCATTCTTGTAATGTATATGAAGACATGAAGATTTGAAGATCAAGGGTAATCTCACACGGAGGCCATCCAAGGAAGCAATACAAGAAAGAAGACATGTAATAATTAGCTTGACCTAAATATTTATCATTAGCTTGATAAAGATCACATAGGATGAAGCAATAACCAACCATGTTTATTTATTACACTTTACATATATATGCGCATATGATGAATGTATGTGTAGAGTAGTTTATAAAGATGCATACTTAATTAGATTAAGGATGTATGTATTAGATATGAGACCCATGTCACGATTCAAGATTTTAAAATGAAAAAACGATTATGAGATTCTCGTGTTTATGAAACAAGGAATAAAATAGAAATTTTCATTGTTTCTGACATAGGGCAATTTTGTTAAAAGCAAGTTTATTGAACTTGTAAGGTTGTGGGTTTTAAGCGAGACTGTTGTGACACCCTCACTACCTGAAAATTAAACCATTGACGAATATTGATCTGAAGTATCTTATTCAAGGAAAAATTGGGAATCTCTTTATGATGTGATCATGATTATTTCAAAATTAACAAAACCCTAAAGTTAATATTAAGTTGATCAGATGCCTTCCAATGAGTCCAATGCGTTAACCCCTAGATCAACCAAGAATGGGTTCGCCAAAGCGAAGTACTCCTATCTATCGTGGGTGATGTATTGAAGTATATTGATACATTTTGACTATTGGGTTTGACTTAACTATGTTATCACAATAGGATTGTGAACTTAGAGGCATAAAGTTTAGCGAGATTTATTAGATAAATATGAACAAATGTTGTTCCACCAAGCTATCCAAGAGTTATATAGTTGATATAATTGACAAATATTGTCTACCTAAATAATTATGTTTTAGGAGAAAAGCCAAAGCTGACCTAACGCGTGGTGAAATATGGATCTTGACTCACTAGAAAGGATATAGAACATATTTTATCCGAATTAATAGTTAGGGATATGGATTTGATAAAAATAGTGCGAGATATATATTGTGAATATATATATAAATAATCACTTGAACATAATTTAATGATCTTTTGTAGACTAAGTCATTTTATGCACTTTAATATTGTAGATATCAAATGACAAATAACACAAATAACTTCTCTATGTAATATTCCTTGAGAAGGACAAGCTGACATGAAATAATTTCCTCGATTGACATGGGAACTTGAGGGTTGTCCTCGGGTTCAAGGATGTCACTCAAACCCCTCCCTTATTTCTTCTAGCTGAGAATGAAACATGTGCAGAACAAAATGCTTACCGAAAGCAAAGTAACTATGCAACTGATATTTCATATCTCATGCTTGTAATTATGAGTGTTGAGCTTTAGAAGCAACAAGAGCATAATGATGCTTATGATATGATTGAGCACCTTCAAAAGATGTTTGAAGGATAGGCTCGTCAGAAAGATTTGACAATAATTATAGAATATGATCAAGTCTTAGTGGCTCACCTATAGAAGTCATAACAACGGTCTTAGGATCACAATAACTATCCTCAAGTTGAGTTTCATGCTCTGAACAAATGCCATTCAATTCGTCAAACATCTCATCGCAAGTGAAGTTCCTATATAACTCATGAAGTTCTCTATTTCTCCCATACTCATTTGAAATATCTTCCCCAAGAAGAGACTCAATTTCACTATCCTCAAGATTCGACCAAGACACAACCTTATTTATCAAAATAACTCATACATGTCGTTCAAAAAGCTCATTAGGTAGATTTCCTACATTAAAGACATTAAAATATATCGATATGTTTCCAAATGTGAGTTTCATCGAACCATTTCTACAGTTAATCAAAACATTAAAGGTGGAAAGAAAAGGCCTTCCTAAAATGATGGGAATTTGATTTTTGAGATTTTTTACAGGTTCTATTTCAAGAAAAATGAAATCAACGGGAAAAACAAAATCACTAATTTTAATCAACACATATTCCACTATACCCATTGGAGTTTTGACAGAGCGGTCAACTAACTGAAGAGTGAAACTAGTCTTTTTAAGTTCACTTAAACCCAAGGCTTAATAGACAGATAGAGGAAGAAGATTCACACTAGCTCCTTTATATTAATGGGAGAATCATATCCGGTTGGACCACATGTTCTAAAGGTGATAGGCATATGTGCCTTGATATTTTAGGTTTCAAGAATGGTCTAGAGACTCAGCTTGATTTGATCAAACAATCTTTGAACAATTTCTTTTCTCAGTTTGTTAAGAACAAAAGGAATGAGATAGACAGAACACTCACTGAGTTACGTCCATATTGATGCTGTACAAATGGAATGCAAATGGGAAAGGAAAGTGGACAGGTGAGGTGAAGATTTGATCTTATTCGCTGCCAAACCAAAGTACAATTCTAAAGGGATTTTGAAGCCTAAGTTGCTAAAGAAGATGATTGTCATTTCTGTGGAAATAACTGGATGAATGGAAGTTAAATTGTCGAGCTTACTGGAAGATCTAAAGAAGGAGACTACCAATGGTCAAGCTTCAGGTATAGGGTTAGAATTGGAGCAAAAGTTGTTGCTCTAGTTGAAAGAACTCGATACCTAATGTTGCCCATAAGGCGAGATTGAGAACTTGATAAATTGTTATTACGTGCCTGCCTTTAGCGGATACATTAAGTCAATTTCTTGCCATGACAAGAAACGTTTTCATTTTAATTAAATAAATAATAGTTGTTTATTCTATTTTAATGGTAAGACTTATAATGTTGCACAATTAGTTAACAATTTACATGTTCTAAGTTGACTCAAATCAAACATTACCTCTAGCATTGTCGTTAAGCCATAATAATGAGAAACACATTTATGGGTTACATATACATGAATACTTGGATAAGTTTGATTTTGAATCATATAGAAGATGTGAACTTTGTCTCATTGGCACACTACAAGGAAAATAGGGTGACACAACGGTTCTTAACCATTGTCTGATACCCCTCAATACCGTTGAGTATTGAGGCGCCGTCTGATGCAACGGTACCCAATCGTTGTCTGTCTCACTGCAAGACAACAGCGCAGATACAAGAAAACGTTGTTACAAGGTTGGTATACACAACAGTTCTGTTATAACATAGTGTTGTGAGAGATTGTGGTATTCATGCATTTCTTAGATGCACACCACATGTCTGATATGTTTAACACAATGGGTCCGCTTAGACGAAATATTGTCCTTCTTTCCTATAGTCAACAGTTTTAAAAACAAAATATATTGTCTGAAATGACTCCATACAACGGCGTAGTTATAAAATAATATTGTAATATGATGTGTTAGTCAATAATTCCCGTGAGACAAAGTGTTGTCCTTTCTCCATTCTCACAACATTTTCTGTAAAATGATGTGTTGTCTTATATTAATAGAGTCAATGGTGTGCTAAAAGAGAAAGTATTGTTTGAAATTTATGTTGCAACGCTCTAGTAAAACTCATATTTTGTGTATTCCATATAGACAAATCTTTATTCATTTGTAACATTTGTATAAATAGCAACATACAACAGTTTTATTTGTAGGAATAGCAACATACAACATTTTTATTTTCAACTGCTTAAAGCAATTTCTTCATGCTATGTCAACTACTCAAGCCCTGCTCTTGATCCAATTATTTTCCGACAACTCCTATATGTTGCATTAGTCGTCCCACTTGAAAATAACTGGGTAGCCTAGCATATGCTGAAAAAATAGAAGGAAAAAAAGAACAACATATTCAATGACTCCATATTTTTTTCTTAAAAAACAAAATCAATAACTGAATGAAAAATGCCAAAGATAGTTTCATAACAGAGGGTACCTACTTAGAGCTTAAATGGTTTTTATCTAGCAATCCATGAGCAATATAAGCATAAAAACTCTTAAAAGTATATAATATATTTGAAACTTTATGAAGCAAATAAAATAATACTGTAGTAGTAAATACAATCATTATCAGAGTATAAAGTGTATAAAAGGATTTATATTAATGGTTCACAATGCTTATATGGCTATACACGAATACGACCATGAATGTAAGCCAAGGCATTTGCAGGTAATAAGGATTCTTGTGAGCAATTTTGTAGAACATTGGGATCCACTACCTGTATAAACTCATCGTGGCTCTCCATAGACACGTGTAATGACACATTATAATGCATTACTATGTAATATAACAAAAATTAAGCAAGTGAGTTTAGTAGCTGAAAGACCATAGTTGATAATTAAGCAATTATCATTAGTATCTGAGTAGGTACCTACTAGTACTAGTAGTGACGAGATTAAAACAAGTAGTAGGAGTGTGGACACAAGTGAGTTTGGAATGTATAGCAGCGGCACAATTACTGGTGCTAAAATTTATGGCGGCTTACACCCTCGTCAGTTTGCTACTACTCCAAGAGCATGTATAAGTATAAACTCATACCGAATGACACATTACAATGTATTATACTGTCATATAAACATATACACCAAATATAAACTGTGAATAAAAAATTATACCTGCTTTGATTGACCCTAAAAAAATGGTTATGACAATAATATGACCCATCCCTATCCCATTGCCATTTAAAACAGTTGCTTCCATTTCCTGGAAAAGAGAAAAGGCAACAAGTTAAACAAGTGTTAGTAGTTTATCAAATTAAGTAACCATTTGCGCAGGGGAAACAACTTAAACAAGAGGTATTCATAGACACAAAGAGACCAAAGATGAACTTACAATGACAACTACCAACAAAAATATTAATTTCTGACAAGTGTACTTAACCAACGCACAAGACAATAGTACCATTACAAGGAAAAATTAATCATATGACAATTACAAATTTATCCAAATCACACGGCACATGTAATGAGTCTAAATTTTTCAATCATCGTTTAAAAATTACAAATTAGAAAAGTAACAAATACAAAAACAACCAAACAGAGTTATATGTTATTATACAAACATATATACAAAATATGTGAAATATAGATGAAAATTACCAAATCGAAAGTGGCGACAAAGGGGTAAAGAGCGGCTGACAAGTTTATGAATAGTTTATATGGTTCCAACAATCAGATGCATCTTACAAATATAGGGTTCAATTTAGGGGTTTTTATTTAGGGATTTGATTTCACGGGTTTGATTCACAAAGTCTAGGGTTTTGATTTAAGGATTTTGATTTAGAGGTGTGATTTAAGTGATTCAGAGTGAGAGTTTGAAGTGGTGGAAGAAGTACGGAGAGATGCTTGAATCGTAGTGGTTGAATGACACTCAAAAAATGCCAGTAAGAGAGATCTTAAGGGGTGGGGGGAATATTTGGGGGAGGCGGGGAATTGGAAATATGAAGGGAGGGTTTCTTTTTGTAGTATTATGCGGGGAACAAAGTAGTGCATATTATTTTTATTCTTTAATCGGAAAATAAAATAATATTAATAAAACAATGATGTGAAAAAGTAAATAAAAAAATTATTTGTGAATTAAAAAAAAATAAAGCAGATGAGATCATGTGATTTTAGTCTTCTATAAAAAATAAAAAAATCAAGGTAATCTTGTACGATTTTATAAAGAAAATTCATTAAATTTACCATATAAGAGCATCTCCAGCTAAAATATGGCCGGCCAAAATTTTAGTGAACCTCTAAGCACTTTTATATTAGCTAAAATCATTATGTATATTTAAAATAGTATTTTTATTAAATTAAAATATATATTAGTGAAATAAAATTATAACATTTACTAAAATATATATAATTATTTTTAAAAAATATTATTGATAATTTTACTAAATATTAGTCATATTATCTTATTTTCCTTATAAAATTATGCAAGGTAAGTTTACAATTTTTTTATAATTTTTTAACATGACTAAAATCATTATACTTTAACATGTGTAAGGTTAGATTGTCAAAAAAATTAGTTAAAAAAATAATATTGATGATTGTGAATAAATCTCGTGTAGGGAGTAATACTTTTACATGATTTTTTTATAAAGTCATGCAATATAAATTTGAATTTTTTTATAATTTTTTCACATTTCTAAACTCAAGATATTTACCATCAGTACGGTTGGATATTTTAATTAAAAACATAGCTTTGTTATCGGGGAAAGAATCTCGTTTAGGGTACTGGTAGTTTTACCGATTTTTTCTTTTAAAGTCATTCAAGCTAAGTTTGGATCATTCAAAAAATTATTTAAAAAATATTTTTTTGATCGGGAACGAATCTCAACATACGGAATAGTACTTGTACTGGATTTTACTTACAAAGTCATGGAATATAAGTTTGATTTTTTAATAATTTTTTCACATGACTAAAATCAATATAATTTAACATCTCTACGATTGTATTGTCTAAAAATAATTTTAAAAATTTATTTTGTTATTCTGGAAAGAATCACGTTTAGGTAATTAGTACCTTTATCGAATTTTTCTTATAGAGTCATTCAAGATAAGTTTAATTTTTTTTGTAATTTTTTTACATGACTAAAATATATATACTTTAACATCTCTAAGGTTGAATCTTTCAAAAAATCATTTAAAAAATAATTTTGTTGATCATGAACCAGTCTCGTCATAGAAAAATAGTACTTTTACCAGATTTTTCTTATAAAGTCATCCAAGATAAGTTTTATTCTTTTATAATTTTTTCACATGAATAAAATTAATATAATTTAACATCTGTACGGTTGGATATTTCAAAAAATCATTTAGAAAAAAAAATTGCTCATCGGGAATGTAACGATCCACACTTCCAGACCATTAATTCTAAACCAGAACTAAAATAAAATACAATTTACTAATACGAAAATCTATTACAAAGGTGTCTATTACAAAAGCGCAGCTAACGGAAGCCCAAAATTTAATATACTCCAATCCTAAGTCCTCGAACTCCAATGATTTCCAACTCGAATCTTATACGAAACCTGAAATTGTAAGTAATGAGCTATACAGCCCAGCAAAAAAACAATCGATCTAACTAGTTGGCCAAGTAACATGAACACATATAACAAAATACGATAATCTATACGATACGATATACGACATACGAAACAAACACTTTCGATACATATTCCTATTCTTATTCGATACACACAATACACATACCACATAAACAATAATAATTCAAAATTAATAACTCATGCCACGACCACTACAACCCGGTGATAACGGTCCTAAATTTTCATGAAGCTTTCACTACAATCCGGTGAATGCGGTCCTAAGTTCTTATTCGATATTTTCACAAACCATGGCACAAATCAAAGATCTCAAATTATCGTCTAGACATCACATATATACATCGATACATATACCGTAAAAATCATACTTTCAAATATATAATCAATTAGCCCAAAATTTGATAATCAAATATAAACACACAACACACAATTTTGAAAACACTAGCAATATCGATCGAAAACTTACCTTAAAATCTGACCAGATCTGAATATAGCCTTTTTGACCCACTAAACGATGTTTTCTTGGAAAACACAAAGCATGAAAGTTGTAGATAACGAAAAGACCTTTTTGAAAAGTCCAGGATCACTAAATTCTGACTTACGATGAATTTTCTATGAATTTTACAAAACAGCTGATTTTTGCTGAGAAGAGTCCAACGAATTTTAATGATTAAAACGAGAAAGACGAATATGATGTATTTATAACGATACAAAACCCTATATCTTAACCTACAAGTTATTCATAATAGAATCTGATCCAAATTCAAACTCAATAATCAAAATCATAAAAATAGAGACGCAGCTCCACAAATCCGATAATAATTGTCTAACAGATAATTAAATTTATTCTCTAAAAACAAAATCTTTATTCTAATTCAAATAGCACAAAACGAAGCAGCACAGATCTCCACATAGTTCTCATTCCTTAATCTTAATATGCTCCAAATTCCGAACCTGAAATATTAAAAGGGGTGAGCTACACAGCTCAGCAAGTACAAATTGACTAACTTTTAAACAGAAAAACAATGGGTGTTTTGATAAAACGATTTTTCTTAAAACAATAATAATTTTGTAAAACATTTTCTAAAATAAATCCAACCCAAAGTTTTATATTTTAAAATTCAGAATTTAAAACAGAACAGAGCAGAATTTATAACAGTACAGATTTTATAACAGATCTGAGCAGAATAAAACAGAACGAAACGATAATTCTTATAAATACCACAGTCTTGATCTACGGCCACACTTTGCCAGTAGCCGGCATCTAATTCTTATTCTTATTCTTTATATACCACACTTTGCCAGTGACCGGCATCTAAAGTTCAATAATTACGCGCCCTTAATAGGTATCTAAAGTTGCACATGCGTGCGCCTACTAAGGGTATCTAAGACTAGTTCCGGAACTATAGCGTAAATTACGAACGGGTTCGAAAACGTAGAGACTGGGTTTCAAAAGATTCTCGTATCTTATTTCTTATACAGTTCGAAACAGAATTCTTTTATCTATCGAATTCTAAAAAATTGCGGGATATTACATAGAAAATACGAAACACGAAAGCTGAAATTGTAAGTAATGAGCTATACAGCCCAGCAAAAAAACAATCGATCTAACTAGTTGGCCAAGTAACATGAACACATATAACAAAATACGATAATCTATACGATATGATATACGACATACGAAACAAACACTTTCGATACATATTCCTATTCTTATTCGATACACACAATACACATACCACATAAACAATAATAATTCAAAATTAATAACTCATGCCACGACCACTACAACCCGGTGATAACGGTCCTAAATTTTCATGAAGCTTTCACTACAATCCGGTGAATGCGGTCCTAAGTTCTTATTCGATATTTTCACAAACCATGGCACAAATCAAAGATCTCAAATTATCGTCTAGACATCACATATATACATCGATACATATACCGTAAAAATCATACTTTCAAATATATAATCAATTAGCCCAAAATTTGATAATCAAATATAAACACACAACACACAATTTTGAAAACACTAGCAATATCGATCGAAAACTTACCTTAAAATCTGACCAGATCTGAATATAGCCTTTTTGACCCACTAAACGATGTTTTCTTGGAAAACACAAAGCATGAAAGTTGTAGATAACGAAAAGACCTTTTTGAAAAGTCCAGGATCACTAAATTCTGACTTACGATGAATTTTCTATGAATTTTACAAAACAGCTGATTTTTGCTGAGAAGAGTCCAACGAATTTTAATGATTAAAACGAGAAAGACGAATATGATGTATTTATAACGATACAAAACCCTATATCTTAACCTACAAGTTATTCATAATAGAATCTGATCCAAATTTTAGGCCCAATAGTCTAACCCAATTTTAAATCATAGTCCTTATCTAATTTTAATCCTTTTTATTCTATTATTCTTTTATCAATCGAATTCTAAAAAATTGCGGGATATTACAGGGAACGAGTCACATTGTAGGAAATAGTACCTTTACCGGATTTTCCTTATAAAGATATGCAAGATAAATTTTATTTTTTTTATAAATTTTTCAGATGACTAAAATTAATATATTTTTACATCTGGTTGGATCTTTCAAAA
Source organism: Apium graveolens (assembly GCF_009905375.1). Lineage (NCBI taxonomy): Eukaryota > Viridiplantae > Streptophyta > Magnoliopsida > Apiales > Apiaceae > Apium > Apium graveolens. The sequence continues at coordinate 209,768,086 of NC_133651.1, read as the reverse complement.
AATCATTTAAAAAATAATTTTGTTCATCAGGAACGAGTCTTATTATAGGAAATAGTACTTTTACCCGATTTTTCTTATAAAGTCATCCAAGATAAGTTTTATTTTTTTATAATGAATAGGTATAGAACCATTGTTATTTTTCTTACTGTTATCCGAAATAAATAGAATAGGTATAGAACCATTGCTATGTTGACAGACAATTGTTTAGTAAAATAAAAGAACCTATTATGCTAAGTTATACTAGAAAACAGTTAGTACATAAGTAAACCATTGTTCTAAGCTATATTAGACAATATTTGGTACAAAAGTAAACCATTGTGCTAAAGATATTCGACAATGATGTTTTAAAAGGCATACACTTGTATGAACCAAACTTATACAAGTGATTAACAGAATTTAAACATTGTGCCTTAATGATTTGCACAATAGATCAAATATTAACACCATTGTATGTACAAATCCTAACAATACTCTGGGATCACTACATACCATGACTAGATTAGCTTCTAATATCTTGGTCATTACAAAAGTTGTTGTGAGCATAGCTAAAACACAATACCCAAAAAACAAAAAACCGTTGCCTAAAGTATCTCATACATTTGTTTTCTTTGAAAAAACCATTGTGCAACTAGATGAAATAAATACATAAACTGTCGTAGGAGTCAATTCACATAACACTATTTTTAACTATTGTGCCTTTAAATTGTTACAACGGCTAGAAAACTGTTGTTTGTACAATATTAGAAAGGGTCATATGCGTTGTGTGAATAAAATGAGACAAAGGCTTTATATTCAGTTGTGTGATGTATTTGTTACAATGGTGCGTAACCATTGTATGAGTGCCAAACACACCGCCCCCGGATAGACAATGAAAAATTCATCTTTTAGACAATGGTGTAGTGCTCCTACACTACCTATTATTTCTTACAATGAGCATGCTCACATAAGCTTAGAGGTTCAAAGCGAAAGCTAGTCAAGCCCTTTTATGGAATATATAAGGTTCCTCTTGCATTTAAATGGCTACAAGGAACCGGGGGTTAGTGGATGGTATGTTGTATGCTGCCCAAGATGGTGTCTTGAAAGTGATGGATTTTCAAGCAAATTGGAATTTTCAAACAGTTAATGGATCGGGGTAATGGAATTTTCATAAAACCCCTAATAGGGACTAATCGCATGGGGTAAGAACCCCTAATGGAAATTGATTTTTAAATATTTCAAGGAATCTTGGTCAGGGATTATGTACAGATTGGATTTAGCTTTCATGGATTTCTCTGGATATGCTTTTGTGGATGAAACTGGTTTTCATTGATTTCTTGGAATTGGCTTACACGCCACAGATTGGATTTGACTTTCATGAATTGACTTTCACGCCATGGTATGGAAAATATATGGTTTATATATGAATTAGAATGGATAATATATGGATTATATTGGAATGTATTTGGAAAACCCTAGGGATACTAGGGCTATATGGATTTTTAACTTGGTTAAGGTTTACAAAAGGTTTGGGAAAGCCGAAAATATGTAAAACCCGGGATAAAGTAGATTTACATCAATCATCCGAACCACGAGAGCCCTAAAGATTAGGTGGAAAACCTTAAAGTATATGGTTATTTCAAGACACTATGGAAGCTAGGTATATGGATAACCTAGGTTGGGAACAAGTGTGGATTATACTTAAAAAGGATATTGGAAATGTATGGATTATACATAAATTTGGGAAGGATCCCAATTATTTAACCTATGTAATTCCCTTTGGGTGGTAAGGTTTAACTTATGGAAGAGAACATATATATATATTATGGATGAGTTTGTATGGATGTATAATTCCTTATTTAGGTGCATATAGGAATTTGAACCTCATTGGATAGATTCATAAAAAAATATGAATCTCTGGTTAGGGTAGGATCCCTTTCCACAGGTGCATGTCGATCTCAGGGAAACTGAGCTAGTGTAGATCTTGTAAAGTCTTGCATAAATATGGTTGGAATTGGAGTGTAAGGACCTTGCATAGGGAATAAGAACTTATAAGGATGACGTAAGTTCAGGTTCCAGTGTGAACCTTGGAATTGGAATTGAATACATGATAAGGAAGATAATCAAAGAGTATAGAGGTAACCCTATCACTTTTATAGTTCACATCCGCCTTTAACTATTTGACCCTTTCAGCTATATATTAGAGGAAGAGACATCCAGAACTTTGGGAATTTGGCTTCAGCTGCCTTAAGGATTGAGAGCCATAGCCAAATGAGGTTTTAGCCATTATCCGTAAACCCCTCTTTTGGGATAGCCCGACTAGTTACTCTTGCGAAATGTATAGAGCATATGCCCATAATATTGGAGTTACGAACAAGGGGTATCAATGACATTTACCTGATGGTTGTGGGTTCTTTGGAATTTACGTGTTCCTTGTGGGTTTCTTGGCATTTACCCATTGGATATGGATTTCTTGGCATTCACCCACAGGCTATGGGACAGTTTGGAATATACCTTCGAGATGCAGGTTCTTTGGCATTTACTTCTTGGTTGTAGATTCATTAGTATTTTACCTATAATTGGATGGGTACGCACTGACATTCACTTATTGCTACTGGTAAATAAACAAGTATGGATTCCTCAAAAGGCAAAGTTGGAGGTATGTCTTTCAATCCTTGAATTCACCTATCACAACAATATTGTACGGAAATGTAAGTATAATCTTACAACTTCTTATAATTTTATGTGTTGGATATACATTACATGATTATGGTTAATTATGTGGCTGGATATTTGATATTATATGCTTCATGCTTTGTGTGATTTACTTTTGTTCTTCATTTAGGGGGATGTTTGATATATTTGAGATGTCATGTCTAATATAATTTGTGTTTAGTTTTCAGAACTTAACAACAGGACATATTAGGACTTAGTGAAATCAGGAATTACTGTAGTCAGAACTTAATATCAGAACCTAAGGTCATATCAGAACTTAAGTGCGGGAAGAATTTTAGTTAAGTAATGAAGCTGATTTACAGGAGAAGATCACGACTAAAACAATAGAAGATATGCATGGAAAGAGTTAGAGGACTAGAAGACTTGTAGAAGATATCTGATTGATATATTTTAGGAGACATAATTGTATTCCAAATCAATTAGAATATATCTTGTAACTATGTACTATATAAACACAGACTTAGGGTTTACACTTAATGTGTTATCATTATCGAGTAGATTAGACATTGTAACCTAGTAGCTCTTAGTGATATTTGTTCATCACTGAGAGAGAACAACAGCTCATATTGTAACAGAGTTTATTAAATATACTTGATCTTTGTTACATACTTGTTTTAAATTGATTTGATTGTATAAACACTGTATTCAACCCCCTTCTACAGTGTTGTGTGACCTAACAATTGGTATTAGAGCTTTTCTGTTAACACACATACAGTAAAGATCCAAACAATCATGTCTCAAGAAACACAAACCACAACTAAGCCCACCAAAACTCAAGAAACTCAAAACACCCAAACCCACAGTCGATATGAGACTATTAGGGTTACCATACTGACACCATCTAAGTATCCCATATGGAGATAGCATAGATCATGGGGGAGGATCCAGTTCTAGAAATCAACTTCCATTTGCAAGGAAGTGGACAAAATCATATACACCTGACTTAATAATTGGAGATCCTGAAGCACGTGTTAGAACTAGAACAGCAACATCAAACACTATACCATATATGGGCTATTGCAACTCCAAGAAACTGTAGCATAAGACCCCAAATATGTTACAATAGAAGTTTTTGTAATGTTTTTGCTAAAATTCAGCGTTGCATTTGTTGCCGTTGCAATAGACCCCTATAGCAACATTTTTTGGAGTTATTGCAACATTTTCAAAGTATTACAAAAATCATTTTATTGCAACACTTTTCTCTGTTTTAGTAACACATTTATGATGATACAATAGACTACTGCAACATTTTTTTATAACATTTATTGAGGTAAAAGTGTTGCACGGTAATTTATTATAACATTAGCTGTAACATTTTTTTGCCTATTGTAATGCTTTTTAATTTTTAGCAGTATTTATCTGCAACACATTATTTTCTATTTTAATATTTTTATGTTTTATTAGCATATGTGCAACACTTTTATTAGTCCAAATTTTGGTATCATATTTTTTTCATATACGTTCATAAAATTATACCAAAAACACATTCACATTCCAAATTTTGTTTGATATCAAATCTAATAAAACAAATATTAATACATCCCAGACAAACTCGGCTTATAAAATTAAATCACCTTATATATAGTACTTGAATATAAATTTTAATGACAAAAAAATAAAAACTTGGGTTGTTGGCTACAACTAGCTTGTCATGTGGTAAGAAACTCCCTTAAAATGACTTCTCCCATTGAGCAGCGACATGGCCAACTTGCCAAATTCTTTGGTACAAAGCTATTGCTCTCCATTTCTCCAATGCGAAGATCTCTTACTTCTACAATATTACATAGAAATAAGCTAAGTAAAAATGATTATTGGAACCGTACATATATTAGAATTTAGGAGGAAGAGAATGTCCACATATATAGCAGGATCAAGTAAATAATTGAAAATTAATAGTATCCGGCCTTGATGACCAAATGGGATTACTAGTTAACAGAATAAAGAAATGATTAAGAATAAGAACTGTTCCTAATTATCAATACAGAGAAATTTAAAAAACAACGTTTCCATTAGTTAATGTCAAAATCTACAATTATATAGCAAAATAATGATTTGGAACTTACGTTGGCATTTGCATTGTGCTTTATCAGTCAGACATCTCCTGCGTATGTGAGAATAATTTTTATAAACGGAATTAAAGCAATGGGTATAATTCTTATAAAAAAAATTAAAACAAACTTCACATCCTCAGTAATGCTTGCCTTTGACATATAAAGAAAAGCATCATCAAACTAAAATTCTAGAAGAGGTTTGTACTTTTGGAGACCATGTTTGGTTATAAGGATGTAAAATTGTACAATTTTCTTATTATTTTGTTTAACAACGTTCTCTTTCCAAGTTCTATACCTGGCAGAAATAATAACAGCTATAAAATTAGCATAATTGGTCTCCTTGATCTTTTCCCCCTTTTCCCCTTGCAATTTCTGTATATTTGAGAATATGGATTCTACATGTAAAATTCAAGTCAGTGTCTGACACCTCTTTATATTATCTTACAACAACGAATCTCATAGGTATGCATGTATCATATTAGATAAAGATACTAGGTAAGCGTGAACTTTTACAATTCAAATTTTTCAAGTGTAGATTAAGAGAATACTAAATACTCTGTCGCGTAGTGTACAATTCAGTTAAGTAATTTATACATAAGAGTCCAGAATTGCCACTCATTTGCCAACCTTATTTGTAACTCATATGTATGATATAGAAAAATGTTCAAAGAAGGCTAACCCAGATAATCCAATACAGTAAAGTCTAGCATGACATTTAGCTTCGATATGTTGTCAATTAGCTGGTTTCTTAATATTTTGGACCGCGACATTTAGATTCCTTCCAGGTCCACCATGACCCTGCAAAATAACAATCGGCCATCTCAAATAAAGACATTTCATAGATAAAAGTGAATTATAAATATATATATATATATAATACTCAAAACTTTTACCACTACAAATTTTAGGTAATTGTATTCATTTAGATCCTGCAAAGTGCTGCATTAATATGAAAACCAGTTGACTAAAGAAATTAGTACATCTACTCTAGAAAATAGTACAAATCTTCTCTTTTATGTGGTATGGCCGATAATTGTGTAACCTATGCATGGAGATATGTATAGAATTTTAGACAAAATAATAATGGTGAACGACAAACCTTTTTCAAGATCAATCCTGTAATTATTTTTCCAACACCTACTCCATCTCGATCCCGCCCTAGTACTATCTAGAAGGTGTTCCTGCAATGCAACTTAAATTATGTTGATGAAGCAAAAATGAGAAGCAAATACATATTAAAAAAAATTATAACAAGAGGTGACTTGAAAAGCATATACTAGTGTCTTAATTTACAAACACCACAAACAACTAAATTAATGATAAATTAATAAAGAATATGAGCACCATCTGTAAAATCATGTAAAAAGGTCTTATCACATTTTAAACACCTATATTAATGACATTAACAATTTCCTTTTGGGAAAGAGAAAGCAAAATCACATTGGACTTGCATGTGGTAGCACTATACTGGCCTGTAAATCAATTTAGCATTTTAGTCTGTCATTCCTTAAAAGCACGGGACATGATCATATATATTACATACCTAATATTAGTCATCCTAAATCTACACAAATGACTAGTAAAATTTGGATATAATCGAGTAAACCAAAGCTTTCTAATTATTATAAATTAATATTACAACTTGCACAAAACACAAGCAATGAAAGTAGGGGTTCACCACATCAATTATATGTACACAAATATAGAGTTATACAGTGGTACAAAAAGATTCAAGCTTGAGGAATGCAAAAAATAGAAAATTACACATAAATAAATCACCTAACACTATAATCACACGTCTCACTCCTATACTTTTATGAAACTCAACCACATACCACTCAACAGGTTTACAATGCCCAGATGAAAACAGTACATTTTTTAGAACTAAAACAAAATTGCATTCAAACACAATTATATGTAAAAACAGAATTATATATTTGAACTCTTTAACACAAGTAGATAAATCTGAAGAGCTTAATATGATACTCAGCTTCTTATTCAGCCAAAGAGATTACAAGAAGTACTTAAATAGAAACAAGAGTTGTTGGTTCCTACAAAATAGCGACTACAATTCTACTCCTCATCTACTACTCCACGATACTATAAAACAGGAAACAAACACCTAACTAAGCCTTAGCTGCAGTCCTGACTTAACAGCTTATTTATTTAAATACAAACTTCAAAATATGAAAACCAAATTTAAATTAAAACCAACAAATACCCCCTTAATCTAAATTTGGTTTCTGCAAGTTCTTCATGCCAAGCAGTGCCCGTAGCCTCTCGAACTTGACAGTGGCCATAGCTTTAGTCAACACATCTGCACGCTGATTTTCAGTTCCAATATGCTCGACCTTTATCTCACCCCGCTCAACACATTCACGAATAAAATGGTATCGTATATCAATGTGTTTGCTTCTCCCGTGAAACACAGGATTCTTAGCTAAATCGATCGCTGACTTGTTGTCTATGTATAAGACTACAGGACCTACCTTCTCCCCTGTAATATTTCCCAGCAAATTTCGTAGCCATATACCTTGACAAGCAGCCGCTGTAGCTGCCATAAATTCTGCTTCACATGATGATAGAGCTATGCAGCGCTGTTTCTGAGACACCCATGTAATCAAGCTCTCATTTAAATAGAATGCCATTCCCCTAGTAGATTTGCTGTCATCTATTTGCCCCGCTAGATCACTATCAGAGTACCCCGACAATATGTTATTTCCACTTCCCTTTGAATAAATCAGACCAAAACCAAGCGTACCTTTCAAATAACGGAGAATTCGCTTCACTGCATTCCAGTGCATGACCGTGGGTCGCTCCATGTAACGGCTTAAAATCCCAACAGCATAGGAGATATCTGGTCGCGTATGAACCAGATATCTCAGACCTCCCACAACACTTTTAAACTCAGTTGAGTCTACTGGTTTTCCATTCACATCCTTGTGCAGCTGTAATGTTGGCTCCATTGGATATTTCGTAGGCTTACATTCGCCCATACCACACCTCTCTAGCAGTTTCTTTGCATGTGAAGTTTGCTTCAGCTCGATGAACTCCTTTCCTTGGCTCACTTCTATTCCGAGATAATGAGACAATCTGCCAAGATCACTCATATCAAATATATGACTCATCTGTTCCTTGAACGATTTTATAAGTGATAGGTCGGTTCCTGTAACCAACAAGTCATCTACTTATACTCCAATTATCACTGTTTTATTGCCTACCCGCTTCGTATATACTGCATGCTCATATGGGCATTTAGTGAAGCCCAGACTTTCCAAACACTTGTTTAATTTAGCATACCAGGCCCGTGGAGCCTGTCGAAGTCCATACAATACTTTCATTAACTTGTACACCATCTGTTCCTTGCCCGTTTGCACAAAACCCTCTGGCTGCATAACATATACATCTTCTTGTAGATCACCATTCAAAAAGGCTGACTTAACATCAAGATGGTGGACTTCCCAGCAGTTTTTTGCTGCTAACGCCAACAATAAACGCACAGTTTGAAGACGGGTTACTGGCGCAAATACCTCCTCAAAGTCAACTCCCTGTTTCTGCACATATCCTTTTGCGACAAGCCTCGCTTTATGTTTCACCACGTCTCCTTCCGTATTTTTCTTTAATTTGTAGACCCATTTTAAACCTATTGGTTTCTGGACAGTGGGAAGCTCGACTAACCGCCATGTATTGTTTCTTTCAATAGCTTCTATTTCAGTTCGCATAGCGTCATTCCAAGCCTGTTCTTTTGTAGCCTGAGTATATGTAACTGGCTCCTCGACCCCCAAGAATAACAAATGCTCATCCTCTGCCTCTATATCTTCTGTTGTGCCATAAATTGAAGACAACGTTCTGAAACATTTTGGTGTGCTACTTGCACCTGATGTCTGAGAGCTACTGCTACCTGTCGATATTGATCCATCTGATGGGAGTGCCTCACTCGACTGGACTGATATAGTCTGGGTAACTGGTGTTGCAGGTTCTTCAACCTCCTCTGTGTTAGCTTCACTAGAACTTTGTTCATGGGGCGTGTCGATAGTAAAGAACTGAGTATGGGCTTCATTTGTTTTGCCCATGATGTTCCAAGCCCACAATTTTGACTCCACGAACTTTACATCTCTGCTCACAGACACCTTCTTTTTGTCTGGGTCATACAGACGATGGGCTTTTGTGCCGGGTTCTCGTCCAAGGTACACAACATACTGACTGCGATCATCCAATTTTTGAGTATGCACCGATGGTACCTTCATATACGCACAACAACCAAACACTCTGAGATGAGAGATATCAGGTTTACGCCCTGTCCAAGCTTCATAGGGTGTGTGGCTTGACAGGGCTCGTGTAGGCAATCTGTTTAGCACATATACTGAGTGCCTTACAGCTTCCCCCCAGAATTCTGACGGTACGCCCTTCTCCTTTAAAAAACTTCGTGCCATGGCTACAACTGTTCTATTTCTTCGTTCCACCACACCATTCTGTTGTGGAGAATAAGGAGCAGTATATTGCCTAAAAATTCCAGCATCTTCACAGAATTTTTTAAATTCCAGGGAACAAAACTCACCACCTCTATCAGTACGAAGAGTTTTAATTTTCTTGTCTGACTCAGTTTCAACCAGTGCTTTAAATTTTTTAAAACCTTCAAAAGCTTCATCTTTTGTTGACAAAAAGAAAACCCACATCATACGACTGAAATCATCGACTAAAAGTAAGAAGTACCTCTTTCCAGATGGGGTCGGTGGAGAGATTGGTCTGCATAAGTCACCGTGGACCAGCTCTAACCCTTTGCTAGATGCATAGCTTGACTGAGATGGAAACGGAGTCCGTGTTTGCTTCGCCATGAGACATCCCTTGCATACTTCAGTAGGTTGAAGCAATCTGGGTAAACCTACAACCATATCATTTTCCTTCATGATGGACATTGCGTTAAAATTGACGTGGCCTAGGCGACAGTGCCATAGCCATGACTCTTCTTCCATCTTTGTATTCTGTGTAAATAAGCAGGCACCTGGTGACTCTTCCAGCATAAGTTTATACAGCCGATTCACAGACCTCTTAACTTTCATCAACGCCCTCCCATCTTTCTCATAAACCCACAATAGATCACCAAGCATTACCACCTTGTTACCTTCTTCCGACATCTGTCCAAGACTTATAATATTGTTGCACAGGCATGGAATATAGAATACATTAGCAAATATTCTTTCTTCTCCATTTTTACACTTAAAAGTGATTGACCCTTTCCCTTTTATATTCACGGTTGACCCGTCTCCAAACTTTACCTCACCTGTTATTCCTTCATCCAGTGTCGAGAATTTTGTTTTATCTCCGGTCATATAATTACTAGCTCCATTGTCCAAGTACCATACTTGTGACGTTCTCTTCGCTATTGGGTTTGTCTCCAATCTCGGGATTACTTTCTCCTCGTTCAGCAACACCATTTGTGTCTTACTTTCATCTAGCTCAGACAGCAATAATGCAGGCTCGTCATCTTTGATTTCCACCAGATTTGCTTCAGACTTTTGATTTCTTTCTCGACGAGGCCTCCTGCAATCTGCAGCATAATGCCCCAGCATATTACAATTGAAATACCTCACAGTGCTTTTGTCTCGACTCATGCCTTTGAAACCACGACCACCTCGCCAATTGTTAGTCCCATCAGTGTTGCCTGTACGTTTTAGCCAGTCCTCCCGTGTGAGTAAAAGTTTAGTGTCATTTTTCTCACGCCTGGACCACTCCTCCTCTGTCAACAACAACTTACTCCCTGCTGTCTCATTCTGCCCTTTCAATCTTTCCTCATGAGCTTGAAGCGAACCAACGGTCTCTTCAACTGTCATTTTCTCTAAATCTCCAAACTGCTCGATTGTTGAAGCTATTTGGAGAAATCTGGACGGAACTGCTCGAAGCAATTTCTTAACAACATATGATTCGTGCATTTCCTCTCCTAAAGCTCGAATGGTAGACACCAGACCATTGAGCTTCATATAAAAGTCATCAAGTTGCTCACCATCATTCATCCGTAAATTCTCGAACTCCGCCTTAAGTGTCTGCACTCTGGCCTTCTTTACACGATCAGCTCCCTGGCACATGACTTTAATGGCTTCCCACCCCTCTTTGGCTATTTTCTTTTCAGCGATGGATAATAACATGTCTTCAGGTATGCCCTGATAAATCATGGCCAAGGCAATCTTGTCACTCTTCTCATCTTTGGGGTCAGGCGCTTCTATCGCATTCCATACTCCCTGGGCCTGCATAAACACTCTCATTTTTAAAGCCCACGCCGTGTAATTTCCCTTGGCCAACATTGGGTAAGTTAGCCCAAACGATCCACCTTTGTTTTTCCCGTTATCCATCTTACAGTGCTGTCTCGAGAGTACTCTGAATATATGAGCTCTGATACCAAATGTAAAAACAGAATTATATATTTGAACTCTTTAACACAAGTAGATAAATCTGAAGAGCTTAATATGATACTCAGCTTCTTATTCAGCCAAAGAGATTACAAGAAGTACTTAAATAGAAACAAGAGTTGCTGGTTCCTACAAAATAGTGACTACATTTCTACTCCTCATCTACTACTCCACGATCCTATAAAACAGGAAACAAACACCTAACTAAGCCTTAGCTGCAGTCCTGACTTAACAGCTTATTTATTTAAATACAAACTTCAAAATACGAAAACCAAATTTAAATTAAAACCAACATTATACACCAGAATAGAGCATACAATACAAAATAGAAATTACACACACAAGAACTATGAACACAAACTATAAAACTAACACAAAGTAGTAGTAGTTTGTCACTAAAATATTTCTAAAAAGAAGAAGATTTAAAACTGGAGAATGATGCAAAATAGATAAATTAACACATTGTTCCACTAATTAACACAAAATTCTAAAACAATTGACACAAATCGTACTATTTAACATAAAAACCCAAAAAAATTAACAAATGACACTAGATCTTTAATCGAACAAAAATTATGAACACCTATAATCCAACATCTAATCAAAAAGTTTCACATGTATAATCTCATATGAAAAAAGATGGTTAGTGTACCTTTAATTGAAACTTTAATTGAAATCGCTCAAACCAATTTATCGATTTGAGTTTTTGCTCTATTCAAATATTAAGGGTTTAATAGAGATGTGAAAGATGAGTGACTGAGTTAACTGAGGAAGCTGAGTCGTAAATAGGTGAGACAAATGAACGAAGGAGATGGTTGAGAGAGATTAGAAAAGGGGATGGTGGAGAGAGATGAGCGGCAGAGAGAGGTGAGGGATATGAGTTTATGTTATTCCCAATGGACTAACAATGAGATTTACAAAAGGGGGGTTGAATGTAAATCTCAAAACTTTTTCAAGTTTTGAGTAGTTTCTAAGGCTAAGTGTTTTAGTGAGCAGATGTGTGTGAATGGCTTGAAGCTAATACAGACATATATATATTTAAACACAAATGTAGAGAACACAAAGAACTTAAAAACTTTTCTGGTGGATTTGTTATTCCACCAGAGATGTGTTATTTCAGAAAATCTGTGATTCAAAGAATTAAATTACAGCTGCTTCCTAGTACAAACTAGATGATTTTCTCTCTGGATTTTTCTAAACAGCTCTGGAAAATTCACATCTAATTACTAGCTGCTACTTGGTTTATATATCACCAAGTTTACAAGTGAAGACAAAACTGTAAAATACAATTAAAAAGGCTCTTCACATGTTTCTTCTCATTTCTCTATCCAATGCAATTTAGGCTTAGCTGTTAATCTTTGAATACTTCCTTGTTTGCACCAGAATGGAAATGCAGCATTTTCTTGATTCCTCCTAGAGGCTTCCACATTCCAGTTTGTCTCTGTCAACCCATGTGCCTCTGTTAGCTTATGAATTGTCACTATCAACTGCTAATGAACTAAGCATCTGTTGAAGCTTTCATCCGTTGATGCCTTATCCGTTGAGGCTTTATCCGTTGAAGCTTTATCCGTTGATGCATTAGCAGTTGAAGTCTTTATCCGTTGAAGCACTTATCTGTTGATGGATATTATCCGTTGAAGCTTTAGAGACATCCGTTGAAGCTTTATTTTTTATCCATTGAAGGTCTTCAATATCAGTTGATACTTCTTCACTTATACAAAATTACAAGGCATGAAATATTTACAATTAGCCCTCCTATTTGCATATCCACTAGTAGTCAACATGACTGATAATTTCCTACAACATCTAAGAATTACAACTTGAATCCACAGAATGAAATGTGCTACAATACTAAACTTATTGCTAAGTAAAGCTACTCCTTCAACGGATAGCCAAGATGGTCTTATCCGTTGAGGCTACAAACACTAGATTTCTACTTAAGTGTTTTGTATAACTTATCATCAAACTAATACACATATTCCTAACAATCTCCCCCTACTTTTTTCTTCTATATCATTATCAACCATGTCCCCCGTACCTTCATCTTCACTTTTGTCTTCAATTTCTTTCTTTTCTTCAGTTTGACTTAACTTTAGCTGTTTTTCAAGCTTTGCTTGTGCTCTTTTGTCAGCCTTTAGCTTTTTGGCTTCTTCCTTCAACCTTCTGGTTTCTTCCCTCTTGGCTATTGGGAATTTGGGATGTCCTTGCATCACACAAATGGTCTTTCCCTCTCTAAAGATAATAGCCATGTTCCTCCTTTCAACCACATCCATGGTCTCTTTATGCTTTATGATACTTCCACCCAAAACCTTGTCTTCATCAGGCTTTGGAAGAGGAAAGTCCACTTCTTTCAACTGAGCAAGGCTTAGAGGGTTCTTTGTAGAGTCCTTGTTGGATCTGTTGTTGGGCTTGAGAACCATAGGTTTCAGATTCTTGGAAGAAGTCTCTCGAACCTTATTCCTCCTTACTGGCTTGAGCTCCATAATAATTGGTTCCACCTTTGTGCTATGCTTCACAGATTGTGATTTAGAAGTTGTAGAACCAAAAATTTGTTGCATCTTTTCATTAATTTTCCTCCTTTGCTCTTTGACTTGCAATTCAGCTGTTGCTATCTGGATTAGATCAATTCCATCAAGCTTTCCTTTGATTTGAATAGTTGGAGAAGTGGTGATGGCAGGAACTAGCACTTGAGATATTTGAACTGTTGTTGATGGATCTCCTTCCCCTTCCCCTTTATTCTCCCCCTTTTTGTTATCATCAAGGGTAGGGGTCAACCCTTGTGCTTTTGCCAGCTGTATTAGTAGATTTGTCTGAGTTTGTTGATTCTGAAGAATGGTGACCATAGAGTCTTTAATGATCTGAACTCTGTCTTCCAACCTGGCCAGCCTCTTGTCAGCATCAGATGCTTTCCTCAGTCTCCCCAAAAAATCTTGCATAGTACCATAAGGCATGACTGAATCCATCTTCTCAACATTGTAGGATTTCAGATCAGCAATGTCCTGCTTGAGTTCATCCACACTTAGATTCTGTTTGAAATGCTGCAACTGCAAGAGATGCAGAGATTCCAGATGAGCTTAAAGAATTGCCTTGGTACCAGCATATGTAGTCTCCTGAAGGGCCTTCTGAATAGTCATTACTTGCCTGACCAAAGTAACACCATACTCTCCTGGTGTAGATGCCTTTGCCCATGCCCAATCAGGGAGATCTGGAACAGAACTTGGGCTTGCTTCTCCCCCTAAGTTCATGCTCTCATCCAAAGAATCAGAATCATCATCATTAGAATTTACTCCAAATTCTTCAGATGGCTCACCAGCTTGAGAAGGGAGCCTGTTAACAGCAGCTTTGTCTCTGAGAAGAGATTCTGAAGTATGTACAATGTTTAAAGTCTCTTCTGCCTCCATATTGCCCTGAGCAGCCAATAATTGATAGGCTGGAACAGGGTGAGTAAAAGTGTCAGCATCCAAGGAAATGTTATCAATTATAGCTTTGTAATGTTGCTGAAATTGTCTTTCCTTTTCTTTATCATCCATTATCATTGACGCACTAGCAATGGCTGGATCCACCCTTATAGCTTATGTACCTGCCTTTCTCTCATTTTCTCTATTTTCTTGCATCAGGGGCTCCCCCTGGCTCACACACACCCTCACACCCTCACCCTCACCTTCTAAGATGGCACTCCCCTCACTCACTTTTGCCATGCTGGAAGAAATAGCATGCATATGATGACTCTCAACCTCTCCTTTTGCCTGGGAGCAACCCAGCCTCTCACTCAAATTATCACTCCCTTCCCTCAAACCTAAAAGTGATTATATAGTAACCATGTCCTCTACAGTTGGAATTGTTTCTGTTATATGTGTAGAAACCATCAATGGATGTGTGCCCCTTATGTGGAAACTAGGGTCTTGGCCTTCTTCTTCCTTGAAAAGGCTTTGATTGGTGAATGTGTGGCTTTAGTGTCCCTCCCTCTTTTGTTTTGTGTCCTTGGTTGGGGACTATTTTCAATAGTTGCACCCTTTTGGGAGGATGCAACTAGGGATGTGTTTTACTCCTTTTGCGCCACCACAGTCTTTTGAGAGACTGTGGCTTGGCTGGCTGGGGTACCACTCACCTCTCCCACCTTATCCTGGGGGAGTTTCTTGATGTTCACCCCTCCCCTCACCACTCACACCCTGTTCACTCCCTTCAGGGTTTATGGTAGTTGTTACAACTGTTGTCTTTTGAGAGACAACAGAGGTGGTTTTCTTTGGCTTGTGTTTTGAAATTTTAGTTTTGGTGGCTTTGGTAGGAAACTGTTTGGACAAAGACACAGATTCCATTGCCATACTGGAAGGCAAAGAAACAATGGGGTTGGAAACAGTAGGAGTTATAGAAATGTTTACCTCACTTACATGTGGTGCATTCATGATTGGCAAATATACCAATGGCACCTCGCTGTTGAGGTTCATTCTCAAAAGGTCTGCAAGGACCCTTTTCTCTTGTGCCCAGCATTTGAGTTTATTATTCTTATTAGATATAACCAATCCTTCAACAACATGGTTAGCCAATAACATAAAGAATCTAGCATAGTAGATGTTATATGGTCTATTAGCTTTGTTACCTAATCTGGAACCTAATTCTAGCATGACATGGTTGCTAAAATTAAAGTACCTATCAGAAACTAGCATATAGAGCATATTAACAAGAAATGAAGTTATGGCATCAAAATTGCTAATCTTCCCAGAGAAAACCTTGATAAAGGCATCTCCAAGAAAACTCCATTCTTTCCTAAGGCCCTTCCTTCTAATACTACCTAAACTAGCAGAATCAAAAGCATAGCCTATGGAATCTAACATAGCAGATACATCTTTATCAGTGTGTGGTGTCATGGCATTATTCTCAGGCAACTTAAAGCAAGACTGTGTATCATCACAGTTAATGCAATAATCCTTACCTTTGAGAGAGAAGGCACTAGTCATATATGTGGAGTTGAACTCTGCAATTGTCCAAATCTCCTCAATCACCTCGTAGTAGATGGTTGGGGCTTCCAGCATTGCATAGCTTAGTTTGCAGTTTTTGATGAAGCCCATCATCTTGTGATAATCAAAATGGGCTTCATTCTTTTCAACTAAGGCTACGAAATTATTCTTTTCATAAATAAATCCAGATTGAGACATAATTTTGACTACTGGTGCCATTGTTGTGAGTAGAGGTTGTAGAGAAAAACTTGAGAATTTTGGGAGAGAATGAGAAAAAAAATTGCAAGAAGCGTAAAGTGAAAATAAGAATTCAATGGGCTTTTATACTTTCTTGAATTAAAACGTAAATAAAATGATTAAATGATACTTTTAAACAAATTACAGCCGTTTAAGAATAAAGAAAACTGTAGAAATTTTGAAAACTGCCTTTAATACAAATAAATACAACAGTGTATATCTGTATCAACGGTTAAGGAAAAGAATCGTGACTCACTTAAAGTAACTGATGTGACACTTCAACGGATAAGGTAAATAGTTATTCGTTGATGATCAACACTATTTTATCCGTTGAGGGATAAAATTACCAGAAATGTATTTGTCTTTGAACGGATAATGAACATCCGTTGATTGAATAATTTTGGCTTTTAACGGATAGGGAATATCCATTGATAGAATAAGTCTTACTTAAAGCCAACTTTGTTCTTGCAGCAAATTCATTTCAGGCTTCAAGGCAGATTATATAGAGGACATAAATTTATGAATAATTAAGCATACCTAGCTCACTTACTAATCTTGTGAATGTTGATTCATCAAGTGGCTTGGTAAATATGTCTGCAATCTGCTTTTCACTTGGAACAAAATGAAGTTGCACTGTACCTTTCATCACATGTTCCCTAATGAAGTGTACTTGATGTCAATGTGCTTGGTTCTTGAGTGCTGCACTGGATTTTCAGTAATGGCAATGGCACTTGTGTTGTCACAGAATATAGGAATTTTGTCAACAGTTAGTCCATATTCAAATAGTTGATTCCTCATCCATAGTATCTGTGCACAGCAACTACCAGCAGCAATGTACTCAGCTTCAACTGTTGATGTAGAAACAGAATTTTGCTTCTTGCTGAACCATGACACAAGCTTGTTCCCTAGAAATTGGCAGGTGCCAGTTGTGTTTTTCCTGTCTATTTTACAGCCTGCATAATCTGCATCTGAGTAGCCAATTAGATCAAAACCAGACTCTCTAGGGTACCAAATTCCTAGATTTGGAGTCCCTTTGAGATATCTGAAGATTCTTTTAATAGCCACTAAGTGAGATTCTTTAGGGTCAGCTTGAAATCTAGCACGGAGACATGTAGAAAACATTATATCAGGTCTACTAGCAGTTAAATATAAAAGTGAGCCAAACAATGCCTCTATAACTTGAAATGTCCACAGACTTTTCAGCCTTGTTTAATTCTAGCTTGGTGGCAGTGGCCATGGGAGTTTTTGCAGATGAACAGTCCATTAAGTCAAACTTCTTTAAAAGATCATAAATATATTTAGTTTGACTAATGAAAATTCCACCACTAACTTGTTTAACTTGTAAACCAAGAAAATAAGTTAGCTCTCCCATCATGCTCATTTCATATTTACTTTGCATTAACTTGGCAAACTTTTTACAAAGCTTATCATCTGTAGATCCAAATATAATATCATCTACATAAATTTGAACAAGTATTGTAGAGCCATTAACATTTCTAAAGAAAAGAGTTTTTTCAACAGTACCTCATGTGAAGTGATTATCTAGAAGAAATTTTGACAAAGTCTCATACCAGGCTCTAGGTGCTTGCTTTAGTCCATAGAGTGCTTTCAACAGATAATACACATAGTCTGGAAAGTTTGGATCTTCAAATCCTGGAGGTTGGCTTACATAAACTTCTTCCTCCAATTCCCCATTTAGAAATGCACTCTTGACATCCATTTGATAGACTTTGAAATTGGCATGGGCTACATAGGCTAGAAAGATTCTGATGGCCTCAAGTCTAGCAACTGGATCAAATGTTTCATCAAAATCTATTCCCTCTTGTTGAGAATAGCCTTTAGCAACCAATCTGGCTTTATTCCTTATGACAATGCCATTTTCATCCATCTTATTTCTGAATACCCATTTTGTGTCAATAGAACTCTTGTTCTTTGGCTTCGGTACCAGCTTCCATACTTTGTTCCTCTCAAATTGGTTTAGCTCATCTTGCATTGCTAAAATCCAATCCGGATCCAATAGAGCTTCTTCCACTCTCTTAGGTTCCTTCTGTGATAGAAAGCTACTATACAGACATTCATCTTGAGTAGCCCTTCTAGTTTGCACTTTAGATGTAGCATCACCAAAGATCAGTTCAAAAGGGTGATTCTTGGTCCATTTCCTTTGAGGTGGTAGATTAGCTCTAGATGAGGTTGCCTCAGTATTGTCATGATATGAGATAGAATGTTGATTGGTTGAAACTCCCCTGAGTTGATGATCCTATGAAAGGAATTGGGAGCTCTATCAACTGATAAAGTGAATTGATTATCCGTTGACAGACTGTGATCAACGGATGCTTCATTATGAACTTCAACGGATGATGCACTTTGTCTTTCAACGGATGCTGCATTGCTTCTTTCAACGGAAGCTGAATTATGACTTTCAACGGATGCAGCATTCTGTGCATTATCCAAAGGCAGATTTTGAATTCTTCTTGAGATGCCTTCTTCATCATTCTCATCTTCACTATCATCACAATATATCTCAATATTGTCAAATTTGAGTCCTTCATGATGTCCCTCATATGTTAGTCCATCAATATTTTTATCATCAAATACAACATGCACTGATTCCATGATAATATTGGTTCTTAGATTGTAGACCTTATATGATTTTCCAGCAGAATAACCAACAAATATTCCTTCATCAGCCTTTGCATCAAACTTCCCTTTGTGATCAGATTGATTCCTTAAGATGTAACATTTGCAACCAAAGACATGCAGAAAGTTTAAAGTTGGTTTTCTTCTCTTGAATAATTGATAGGGAGTCATGCCTTTTGCCTGATTGATTAGAGAAATATTCTGAGTGTAACATGCACAGTTAACAGCCTCAGCCCAAAAATAAGTTGGGAGTTTTGACTTTTCAAGCATTGTCCTTGCAGCTTCAATTAGTGATCTGTTCTTCCTTTCCACCACACCATTTTGTTGTGGGGTCCTTGGAACTGAGAACTCATGCATGATCCCATTTTCTTCACTGAACAACTTCATGGTTGAATTCTTGAACTCAGTTCCATTGTCACTCCTAATATTCCTTACTTTGAAATCAGGATGATTGTTGACTTGCTTGATATGATTGTTAATGATTTCACTAGCTTCATCCTTTGATCCAAGAAAATAAACCCATGAATACTTTAAGAAATCATCTACAATCATTAGGCAATATTTTTTCCTTGAAATTGACAATACATTGACTGGTCCAAAAAGATCCATGTGTAGCGGTTGTAATGGTTCATCAATTACAGATTCAAGCTTCTTATTGAATGATACTTTCTTTTGCTTTCCTTTCTGACAAGCATCACACAGTCCATCCCTTTTGAATTCTACTAGAGGTATTCCTCTAACTAAGTCCTTTTTGACTAGATCATTCATTGTCTTGAAATTCAAATGGGACAGCTTCTTGTGCCATAGCCAACTTTCAACTGAGCTTGCTTTGCTGAGAAGACAAGTAATAGATTCTGCATCTGTAGAGTTGAAGTCAGCTAAGTACACATTCCCTTTACTAACTCCAGTTAGAACCACTTTATTGTCCTTCTTACTTGTGACAATACAGGCTTCAGAATTGAAAGAAACAGTATTCCCTCTGTCACATAGTTGACTAATGCTCAATAAGTTGTGTTTGAGACCATCAACCAATGCAACTTCATCAATGATGACATTTTCTTTTCAAATCAAGCCATATCCCATAGTGAATCCTTTGTTGTCATCTCCAAAGGTTATGCTAGGGCCAGCTCTCTCCTTAAACTCTGTGAGCAGGGTGAAATCTCCTGTCATGTGTCTTGAACAGCCACTGTCCAAGTACCATAGATTCCTTCTTTTTCCCTGCACACAACAAAATCAATCAAGTTGATTTTGGTACCCAAGTTTCCGTGGGTCCAGCCTTGTTAGTCTTTTTCCTAGACTTCATTCCTCCTGCATCTTTTGACTTAGGTAACTTTGGGTCAACCTTGATCTCAGATGTGGTTGGTCGAAGTGTAGGGTTAGTCACAGAATCATTTAGCACATTTGATTGAATTTGATAAGGCATAGATTGTGCAAACATGTTATTCCACATAGGCATATTGTATGGTATTTGAGGTATACTAAATGCAGTAAAATAAGGATTATTAATATATGGCATGTTTGCAAAATGTGCATGGGGATTCTGATGAGACATAACAGGCATAGCATGCAAATGTGACATAGACATGTTAGGCATGGAGGGATTTGAAGGCATGGGAGCATTTTTAACAGATTTGCAATTATCAGATAGGTGATTAACACTTTTACAATGCACACAGCTTTTTCTAGGAGCATACCTATCAGGTGTGTAATTGTTATATTTATTAATCCCTACCTTACAATTTCCTTTAAATTTTCTTTTAGTTTCCTTCTTATCCTCAACCAACTTAAGCCTATTTTTCAGCTGATCTAAAGTCATGTGTCCTATATTCACCTTACTGGCATCTTTGGATGTGCTAGCTCCTTCTTTGACAAAGTTCTTGAAAGTTGAATCATCCTTCTTATTGAGATTTTTATTTTTAAAATTACTTGTCTGTTTTAATTGATGAGCCTTCAACGGATGCTCTTTTTCTTCCTTCAACGGATAACTTTCATCATCCGTTGATTCCACATCCGTTGACAATCCATCAATTAATTCTAACTCCTTTTTGTTTTTCTTCCAGGCATCCTCACAGAATGATTCAATTCCCTGAACCTTGGCAATCTGAACACTACCATCCCTAGATGTTTTCCAGGCCTTGATTACCTCTTGCTCACTTTCTAACTGTTTAGAAAGAATTTCTACTTTCTTAACAGCCTCTCCTAGTTCACTCTCAACAGTCAAGCATCTAAGTTTAATCTTTTCAAGCTCAATTACCTGATCTTCTAACAAAGCATTCCTATCACTTAAAAACACATTATTCTCTTTGATCCTAGTGTTTTCTTTAGCTAGTGATTTAAGGGAAACTCGCAAATGATATAATTCATTGGACATATCATTTATGGCTTCATTGCATTCATTTTTAGAAAGCTGAGAGAGATCAGTAGTAATTACCTGGTTGCTTGATTAACTAGTTTAATTTTCATCAGAATTAGCCATCAGGGCTAGGTTGACATATTCCATATCATCATCTTTATTGACTCCATCTGCTTCCCAATCATCTTGAGTGAGAAAAGCTCTTTCCTTTTGTTTGAGCAAATCAAAATACTTCTTTTTGTAATCAACTTGCTCAAATTTCTTCTTATCAGAGGTTGGCTTCTTACACTTACTTGCAAAGTGTCCACTAATGCCACAGTTATAACATTTGAACTTGGATTTGTCCACCATGTTTTTGTTTGGCTTAGTGAATTTTATATTTTTCCTGAACTTCATCTTTGCAAACCTCCTGGACAGAAAAGCCAGATGTTCATCAACATCATCAGAGTCATCTTGACTGGAATTGTTTTCATCCTCAGCTACTTGCTCTTTACCCTTGCTTGATTCTGATTTGCTTGTGCCAATTTTGAGACTTGGCATTGTCTTCTCCTCATTCCTGGCTCCAACCTTCTCACTGTCAGCTACAAGTGCAACTGATCCTCCTTTTCTCTTTCCCTTTTCCAACAACTCATCTTGCTCCATCTCAAGTTTATATGTCTTCAAAATTCCATATAATCTTTCAAGTGTGAAGTCCTTATAATCTTGAGAATTTCTTAGAGAAACAGTCATAGGCTTCCATTCCTTTGGTAGAGACCTTAGAAATTTTAAATTGGAGTCCTTGACTTGGTACATTCTGCCATACAGCTTCAATCCATTCAACAGTTTCTGAAATCTGTTGAAGGTATCATTCAATGATTCTCCTTCTTAAAAATGAAAATATTCATACTGTTGAATGAGAAGCTGCATTTTGTTTTCTCTAACTTGCTCAGTACCTTCACAGATAAGCTGCACAGTATCCCAAATTTCCTTAGCAGTTTGGCTGTTAATGACATTGTCAAACATATCTTGATCTACGCCATTAAATAGAATGTTCATGGCTTTCTTGTCCTTGTGAACCTCTTCAATATCTTCAACAGTCTATTCTGCTTTTGGCTTGGGAATAGACTGTCCAACAGCAACTGTTGCAGTAGCAGCTGTGGCCACCTTGTGAGGGATGTGAGGACCATTTTCAATACAGTTGATGTAGCTTTCATCTTGAGAGAGAAGATGTAAATGCAACTTCACTTTCTAGTGATGATAGTTATCTCTTTCCAAGATTGAAATCTTTACACCAATATCCTTCTTACTCATGATGCTAGCAGAATAGATCTTTAAACTCTTTGTATGTTAAGAGCTTGCTCTGATACCAATTGTTATTCCCAGTGAACTAACAATGAGATTTACAGAAGGGGGGTTGAATGTAAATCTTAAAACTTTTTCAAGTTTTGAGTAGTTTCTAAGGCTAAGTGTTTTAGTGAGCAGATGTGTGTGAATGGCTTGAAGCTAATACAGACAGATATATATATATTCAAACACAAATGTAGAGAACACAAAGAACTTAAAAACTTTTCTAGTGGATTTGTTGTTCCACCAGAGATGTGTTATTTCAGAAAATCTGTGATTCAAAGAATTAAATCACAGCTGCTTCCTAGTACAAACTAGATGATTTTCTCTCTGGATTTTTCTAAACAGCTCTAGAAAATTCACATCTAATTACTAGCTGCTACTTGGTTTATATATCACCAAGTTTACAAGTGAAGACAAAACTGTAAAATATAATTAAAAAGGCTTTTCACATGTTTCTTCTTCATTTTCCTATCCAATGCAATTTAGGCTTAGCTGTTAATCTTTGAATACTTCCTTGTTTGCACCAGAATGGAAATGCTGCATTTTCTTGATTCCTCCTAGAGGCTTCCACATTCCAATTTGTCTCTGTCAACCCATGTGCCTTTGTCAGCTTATGAATTATCACTATCAACTGCTAATGAACTAAGCATCCGTTGAAGCTTTCATCCGTTGATGCCTTATCCATTGAGGCTTTATCCGTTGAAGCTTTATCCGTTGATGCATTAGCAGTTGAAGTCTTTATCCGTTGAAGCACTTATCCGTTGATGGATATTATCCGTTGAAGCTTTAGAGACATCCGTTGAAGCTTTGTTCTTATCCGTTGAAAGTCTTCAATATCAGTTGATACTTCTTCACTTATACAGAATTACAAGGCATGAAATATTTATAATTAGCCCTCCTATTTTCATATCCACTAGTAGTCAACATGACTGATAATTTCCTACAACATCTAAGAATTACAACTTGAATCCAGAGAATGAAATGTGCTACAATACTAAACTTATTGCTAAGTAAAGCTACTCCTTCAATGGATAGCCAAGATGGTCTTATCCGTTGAGGCTACAAACACTAGATTTCTACTTAAGTGTTTTGTATAACTTATCATCAAACTAATACACATATTCCTAACAGTTTATGTTATGAAATAAAAGTTTATTTTGTATAATAAATATTTGTTACCAATATCTATCCCGCCCAATAAAAAACTTGAACTCCCGCCTACACATTTCGGTCAATTGGATAAAAGTGTAATACATATTGTAACATTTTTTAAAACTATTGCAATTTTTTAAAAATGTCAAATTGGTCATTACGCTTGCAACACTTTCTCATCTTATATAACACTTTCGAAAGTTATTGCAATAAAATAACATTTTTTGTGTCTATAGCAACACTTTTTGTAAGACAAATACGTTTTGGGCTTGCAATAGGTCATATATGGTGTAGTGAAATTAATGTCCTTATCATTCTTTTGGGTCTTCTTTGTTCCATCAGGCCTGATCGACATGTTAACCTTTCTGGTCTGAATGTCATACATCTTCTTATTGGGCCTAGGAGCCCATACCTTGTACAATTAATACAATATTTAATTATACATTCAGGATTTATTTATCTCTATGAAATAATAAAATATAAATATTAAAATATAGGAATATTTGGACAAAGCGGGAAGTTGTTTTGGGCTGGGAAGCGATAAAATTATTGAGCTCTAGCCGCCCAATATTTCAGCCCATTCGAAATTTTTCCATAAACTAAGACACTCTCTCTCGCTTTCTCACAATTCACTCACTCAAATTCTCTCTCTCTCTCTCGTTAAACTCTCTCTCGCTGAACTCTCTCTATCATTATCAATCTCGATCAATTTTATCTTTCACTCGCCACCGTTATCATTTTCTGGTAAGTAAATGGGATATGTTTTTTTAATTAGGGTGCATTTGAATTTGGGATCGACGCTTTTTGCTTCAATTAGAGTTTTAAACATTATTTATTTATCTAATCGCTCTCCATCTCTTCGATTTCAGGTGCTCGTGTTTGGGTTTGCAGTTGAAGGCATTATTTTAAGGTACTTTTAAGTTACGCTTTGTTTTATTTGAATTTTGTGTGCTTGTGTGTGTGCGCAGTTGTGTGTTTAGTTTCTCTCTCTCTCCCTCCCTCCATGTCTCTCTCTCCCTGCCTCTCACTCGGTCTCTCTCTGTCTATGTCTCTCTATCTTTCTCTGAATCTGTCTCTCTCTGTCTCTTTCTTTCTCTCTATGTCTCTCTATCTATGTACTGCATTAGCAGATTGATATACTAAATCAAATTCAATCTTTCATCTTACTATCTTTGATTTGAGTACTTTATCTGTTTGTGGATGTGATTCATGCTGTTTATAATTCGGTTTCGTTTAAAGGTGAATGCCTTTGTTTACCTTTGTTCTCATGTTGTGTATTCGATTTTCTATACCATGATATAAGATAAACATATTTTTGTTGTCTCTCATTGTCTGGGGTTTCAAATCACTTTTCACCAAGTCTCCTCTCTCTGTCTCTCAAATCATCGTAATTATGTAATGTTTATTGATTTATTTTTTAAGCTGATTTAACATTATATGTATTTGCGAATTGCAACCATCTGATGGAATAAGTAAAATCATGCTAGGAGGACAAGTCACTAATGAGGAAGTTGAGAGCTTGATGAAGAGGTTTAAGATCTCTCTCTCTCTCTCTCAATTGTATTGTTTCTTTAATTGGAGTGGATTACTGATTTTCTATTGTTTAAACGGAAAAAATTAATTATATTTTCAAAAATTAAAAATGTTTAATTTTTTGAATTTGAATGTGATCTGTGATTGAGTTGATCTATTTTTATTATTCATGTTATGTGTTTGTTTATTTAAATGTTTTTGATTATCATTTTTCCAAAAGTGGTATGTGATTAGTTTGATCTGCTCAGTTTGGTTTTTAGATTGCTAGTTGGTAAAGTCATTTTAATATTCATATAATGTGTTTGATGGTTTGGAATGTTATCCTTTCAGCGATTGATTTATGATTTAATGATCTAACCTAATTTGGTTTAGTTAGTGGGTTACAGCTTGGTGAAGTAGTTTTTCTTATTTATATTTGTTTTAGTTAATTTTGAATTTGATTTCTGACTGATATGATATACATGATTTGATTAGTTGGTGACAAGTTGGTGAACTAATTTTACTATATATGTGGAAATTTTCAATGTGGTCATGTTTGGCCATTAGACTTTTTTGGTCATGCAGAATGTATACATAGTTGATAATATAAGCAGCGTCCTTCAAAGTAAAATAAACATGTTTTATCCCCTTTCTAAGTGATATTAAGATAGGACACAACATAACATCGGTCTTAGTGAACCTGCTTCCTAGTTCCGTAAGCATGTCTGCATAAATGACTTTGTGGTTTTTTTCCTCTTACTGTAATTTCCAATGATCAGATATTTGCCTTAAATGCACAATTTTAGAAGGTTTGCCA
Source organism: Apium graveolens (assembly GCF_009905375.1). Classification (NCBI taxonomy): domain Eukaryota; kingdom Viridiplantae; phylum Streptophyta; class Magnoliopsida; order Apiales; family Apiaceae; genus Apium; species Apium graveolens. Next base: position 209,741,930 of record NC_133651.1, on the reverse strand, counting down.
GGTCTATGGAACTTAGTGTAGATTATACTAAACAGTTTATGTTTGCTTAAACACCTGATCTTTCTTGCTTTAGGAAGCCTTGTTTTGGTTATAAATTGAAGGAGATTACGTGCAACATCTTTGCGGCTGATGCAGAGAGTGATACAGTAGAACAAGATGGTGTTGATCCAACTAACAAATATAATTAAGGCTCATCACATGTATCGTATTGAACCTTGGTTAATATTACATATGTGTTGAACCTTAATGGTTCTCATGCTTCTTGTTTTTTTTGGTTTTATTCAAAACAGACCATATATCTATATGTGTGTATGCCTTCCGCTTGGTACAGGGTTTTTCTTATTCTCCAACTCATATGTGTGATCGAGTTCATCACTTAGTGGAATTCTTATTGGAGGCCTGAGGAGGGATAAAAGCAAAGGTATTATTGTTGGAAGCCTCGAAATAATACTACTAAAAATAACTTTCTGCATCTATGTTATTTCTCTTACTCTTTTTCTATAAGCTTCATGTTTGAGCTCAGAGATATATATTTGCAGCCGCTTTCTTGGCATATTCATGTCAACTATGTTCCATATAGCTTCTATGTGTGCAATAGGGGTAATGTATTCATTATATGCTCTGAGTGCCTCGTGCAGTCTCAACATTTTTTTCATCACCTAGACTGCAATTTTGTTATTAGTAATGATGTCTATGTCCTTATATTCTAAGGTGTGCATTTCACATTCCTTTTTCTTCTTCTTATTTCAACTTTTATGATGCGCAAGTTCATTAGATATTTTTTTTAAAAAAATTGAGAAAGAAACTGCTGTGTTTTTTTGACATTCTGATGATTAAAGCAGGTGAATAGAGGCCTCTATCTTCTAGCATTATGGCTTCCTACATAGTTTTCCTCTGTTAGTCTCATATAAGAAGGTTAGGAAGAAAGACTAATCTCCTGATCTCCATTAACTAGCTCTATTTGTTCAACATTAAGCCTAGATTTTGTAATTCTCAGTGAACCTGTTAGTGAAAAATATGGTGCACGAACGCATGGAAATGGACACAGTGATTGGACCTCCACATTAGTAAGACTTTGACATATTCCCAAGAAACTTTGCCACTTGTAAGTTGAATTAAGTACTGTCTTTATTGGTCTTGAAATTAAATATAAATGTACTTCGTAGTGTATAACACTGGGCTCATGCATATGCAATAGATGTTATTCATTTTTGTTAAAAGATTGATTAAGTAGGTGCTGGTAAATACTATAATTTATTTAACCATTATGCTTTCATGGAGGATGTGTTAATATGAATATAGTGATTTTTTTATTTGATGTCGGGAAAACAACCATTTGTACCATCTTACTGGACTAAATAGGAGTAAGAGGCATGTACTTGGTCTGTAGTACAGACTAAAGAGGAATCTATATGTTTGATATGGTAGCATTGTTCATGTAACGGATCCGATTAGTTTTGCGGGGAAGGTTTAGTCAGGTTGTGGTTAGGATTCAGATATAATAAGATTTTCTATTAACTTATAAGATAGCTGTAATTCGTAGGAACTACTAAATTTTTTCAAGAACAAGTAACTGTGTAATCCAAAATAATCTAATAATTTTCTTAAAATAAAGTTAAGCACATGAATAAGTATAGTCTACTCTATTTGACTTGCTCCTAGTTTAATGTACTAAAATACAGGGGAAGTATTTTCAATGTTGATAGAATTGTGCATAACAATATACAAGACACAAATACATCATGACAAAATTGTAGATCAGAGCTTGGAAGATCTCTATCACTCATTCATTTTCCCCTCGCTCATCAATCATCATCTATGTAACATGTAACACGTAATAAGATTTAGAGTAGTCTTTAATGGTTTTGTTGAAGTCCAGAACTTTTACCCTTGTGTTTATATGATTCCTGTAATATTCTTTTTCAAAACTATTAAAAGTTGCTACCTTTATGTATTATAGTTCTTTTCAATTGTTAACCGGTTGGCGAATTTATTATTGTCTGAAAATCCTCCATGGTCATTGGAGGTATGTGGACAGGTTGCATTCAAATGTTCTAGCTCTTGCGTCAGGAATCTTATCCGAGGCATCAACTCGGGGTTGGGCATGTGGCAGGGGACTGTTAAAAATGTGCTCAACACTTATAGTTTCAAGCAGTAGATTCTAATATTATTTAGTTTATAATATTATGCCAATGTAACGTAAAGAACGTGACTTAGTTTGTTTAGTTAAGAATATTATGTTTGTCATTTATACTTGTGATGTTTAGTTAAGAAATGATAGATACTTTTAAATAATAGTTTTTCATTTTGTTCTTGTAAAATATTACAGTAGTTCATAAAGTCTTACAATAGCTTGTGAAAATGTTTCAATAGCCAAGGTACATATGTTATAAAATCTACTAAAATGTTACTCTAGGTATATAATTGATTCAAGAAAAAAGTGGGACCCACATGCCACGTCATCACTGTGGGCCCACATGTCATATCAGTATAGAGGCTGCAAGTCATGTCAACATTTTTGGACCCAAAAATGCCACGTCAATGCCATGTCATCATGCCACGTCATCACAGTATGGGGCCCACATTGGGTCCCATTTTTTAAAAAACTTTATGCCATTCTAAGGTAACATATTTTTAAGTTACAATAGACATGTTTTATGTTACCTATGGGGTCTAGGGTAACATAAAATACATGTTACAGTAGCGGGATCATATGTTACCTTAGACCCCTAAGGCAACATTGAAAAACCTATCTTTAAAAAAATGTTACCTTAGCTTAAAAGTGTGGAAAGAGCACCATATTTACCCCCTAATGTAATGTTTTTTTAATTTTATAGTAGACATTTTATGGTGTAGTGAAACCTACTTAGTTTTTAAAAATTTTACCACCAATCTTAACCATTTCTAAAACTCTATCACTACAACCTTTGCATGTAAGTTCTTGAGTGAGTTTTTCAAAACCCTCTTTTTAATTATATCCAAGAAAAATACAATTTCTTGGTGTATGTTCATAAGGGTGTGCAATATATTAGTCAATATCGATGATGTGAATTAGAGGTTGAAAACTCGAAGGGAGACCCGTGAATGGGCACCCTCGAGTTCGACCACCACCAGCCATGACCAAATGGGAGCCGGTGGGTTTATAAAAAAATTAATTTTTGAATTGATTTTGTGTAAATAGGATGAGATATGGAGTGCATGTTACTTGTTTAGGTTGCTTGAGTTCTTGGTTTTTAAATCAAGTTTTATGCCTAAAAGTTTGGATATAATGACTATTGGTAGTTGTTATTTGATTAGTTGAATAAAGTGTTAATGCATGTCACTAAATCTTGATGCATGTTATCAAAAATGGATGCATGTTGATTTCCTAAGTTTCATTCGGTGTTTTTACATGTTTTTGTTCGATTTTTTGATAAAAATGCAAGGGAATGATTTTTAAAGGTAATTGATGTTTAGAAGTATGCATGTAAGTGTTAAGTGGTTGCATATTGATTATGTTAAATTTTTTCATATTGTTTTGGTTTGAATTTTTTATTAATTAAAGGGGGAAAGAGTTGTTTATCAGGCGTAATTGATGTTCAAGTGATATAAGAATAATCGGATTGAGATTTTATAAAAACTAAGGATTTTTGCATGTTAGAATTGTGAGTTGGGTCGAATTAGGGAACCTTTTAGTTCGATTTTTTATGAAAATGGTGAAAAGGAATGGTTTTAAGGATGATAAGGATTAACTCATAATTTGGATCATTAAAAAATATGCATCATAGTTTGTTAAGAAGATTATGTGTTATTTGGATTGAATACGCTAAATTCGAATTGCATGCGAAGTGGTATATGTTTATCATTAAGATGATCACAAGAATTTTTATTCGGTTTTAAAAGAACTAAGGATTGGAGTCTTGTATTGTAGTTTGATTTGTAATGTTAAGTCAATAGTTGTTAATCGTATGAATGGAGATTCTTGGCTTGTGTTAAAAGTCAAGTATTAAAAAATGATTATAATATTTGATTACGATTGACTGATATGGTTGATTGTATTAGAAGGGTAAGAGTAATTACAAGTACGTCATGTCCGACTCTCGACGAGTTAGTGAATAGGTTGTTTATGTTATTGAGTTATTCGAATCGGTGATTATTTGCTAAATTTGTAGTATCGAGATATAAAAAGTATAAAGCTATATCTTATTATGTATTATGTGTTATGTGTGTGTACATGAGATAAGTGTTTATCGCGTTCGGGGTAGAAGTTAGACGTTAGCCTAAACGTCCGGAATTAATCAAGTCCCTAATTAGAATTTTGTTTTGATTGTAAATTTGGATAGCAAAGGCATTCAGGCTAGTAAAGGGAAAGAAATCTTAGGTGGCTGTAGCTCAGGTTCCATTAAACCGGAAAGCTTTTTGAGGCAAGTAACTTTGCCTTATATTATAAATTGATTACAAAAATATTATTGTTGATGTCATGATAGAGTAAAGGATTCTTGTGAAATTTGTTATTGATTCTTATGAAACCCCTGTTATTGTCCCTTGTGATAAACCTATTATCAATCCTTGTGATGAACCATAATAGTAACCCCTTTATTTCAAGTACGTATACCCTATCTCTATATTTTTTTAACTTATGATCATTTGACCTTAACCCTAATGAAATTTTTACATGTTATATCTTGTTAACCAAGATCCCTCATATCCTTTATGTCTTGTTACGTATCGTTCTTTGGAACTATCCTTATTACGAACTTATACACTTGTTCAACGTTTGATCAATATCTTTGGCCTATGATCCCTGCTTACTTTGATTTGTTCTCTTTCCTTGAATTCTTAAATTGGACTTAAGAATGACTTTCGACTTGAACGAGTCCAAACAATTTCATTTATCGGTAATGTTAAAACTTATTTAGATAAACTTCCTCATATTCCAACATAAAGGTTTTCTAAATGAATTCCTTGAAGATTGGATAGAGACATAAGAGACTAGTGGGACTAGTCCAGTCATATAAGAGGCTAGTGGGGCTAGTCCACTATAGTTCGGGCTGATCACCCGTATTATATTTAAAAGATGGATATTCCAATCAAGGGTTCTTTAATATTTTATAAACAAGGAAATGTATATCTTTATTCAAGCAATTTGCCTAATTATTTAAAAGGAAACAAAATAAGTAGTATGTTCTATAAAGTTATGAGACTTGGTCGAGAACCCTGCCACTATACTTTGTTACTGATTCTCGAAACTTGATTGATCTCTTCCTTTGAAATGAGAACCTTCTTGAGAACCCTATTATTGATCGTGATGAATGTCGGCTTTCTCCCAAACTTTAAATCCTGAAAGCCCGTAACCTTTTTCAATACTTTTACTTAGTCGTTAAAAGAATACTACCACCTAGTTTAGTTTTGTTCATAAATAAAATGCCTCAATTACTATTGTTTATGTTGATATTTAGAACTGCTATATAGTTACTTGTTGTGCGTCTTTGCTCATTTATTTGCTTTGATCTAACCATGGAAGACAAGCAAGAAGATGGTCAGGCATAGGCGCACCGCTCGCAAGAGCGTCCCTATCGTGTTGAGGGATTTCATATGCCAGATCAGGTAGTTGTTGTGTGATCAAGCGATGGGGGAGAAGTAAATTAGCTAAATCAGATACTTTTGGGTTATCCGTCGTTCTAAGTCGAAATCGAATAATATGAATTTTTTTTCTGATTTTGGGTTGTTATAATATTATCTTCTGGTTGGTAATTGTAATCTTGTCTCATACTTTATCTTGTTGGGATCCTGTTAGTATCAGGGTTTATTATATTTCTTCTATTATGGTATTAGTATATTGGTGTGTGGGTCCTCATTTCCTAACCCTGAGATTGAAAGCGTCACACCGTAATATGATCCACACAAAACAATAGTTTACAGAAACCGTTGTGCTAAATCCAAAATTTTATGTTTTTTAACAACGGTTCATAAAACCGTTGTATGAAATCTGGCTGAGATAGTGGTTATTTGTGGGAAACAAAAACCCGTTGTCTGTTATTTTAGGATAACGGTTCTTTTGTCAATTGTTGTCTAATTAGTGTTGTTTGAAGCTGTTTTTCTTATAGTGTCATAAGTATGAACCTTTACACAATTAGAAATTTTAGTAATCTTTTTATATCTGCAAAACAAATAATAAGTTATTTGCTTCACAAGAAAAATAATAAGTTATTCTATGCATAAATAGTAACTAATAATTGACAATTTTTGCATTGGTGCATGTGACAATCAAATATTCATATATTGTTTCAATAAGTATTTTTCTTTTTTAGGATTTGAATAAGTATTTAAATTGCACATTAATAATAATTTTAGTAAATTCCATGCAAAAGAAATAAATTATTCAATATTATTGTAGATACAAGTATTAACAACAAGCAACTAGCAAGTAACTAGGATCAAACACCTGAAATACTGATCAAGGACCAGAGACAAGTGACATACAACTCATCTCTCCTCTACTCCTCTGTTATTTACTGTAACTAAATTCTGTTACAGAAAGGTACTAGAAGCTAGTCTAATCTCTATACATAAAAATAATCAGTTTGTATATTTTATTCTCTGAGCTTGAATAAACAATTTTACTTTCACATTTGTGATATGGTATCAGAGACATCATAATCTTTGTGCCTATCTAAGTAAATGCATTTATATGCTTCCGCTTTACGAGCTCCATCAGCATTAATGGTGACATCGTCCTCTACACCTGCAGATCTATTTATTGATAATAATCGTATATAATATCTCAGTGCAAGATCTAAGTGCAAGATATTCACAGAAAAATGTGCCACGTCTATTCAACAACGGGAAAGAACTAGCCTCATTGACTCAAGGTAACAAATCTGTTACCTCCTATTTCACAAATGTTAGAGGTTTAATGAATGAATTGAAAATTTTGGTTCCAATTCCTAGATGCCCTTGTAATCTTACTACCTGCACATGTGGTATAAATATGAGATTAATTCGGTATGAACAACATATGAAGCTTAGTCAATTTTGTATTTTTACAAACACTCGAGGTTAAATTATATTAATATGTCATTTGCCTGATATCAGTCAAGCTTATGCCATGCTCTTGTAAGATGAAAATCAACATAGTTCTGTTACTTTTTTGACATATCTCTTGAGTCAGTTTCTACCAATGCACGATTTGGATCGTAATTTCAATCTAAGAACAAAATTGTTTCAAATAAGAAGGATGATAAGAAACTCAATGATGTTGTTTGTGATTACTGTCATCTCACTGGACATGTGAGAGAAGTGCTTTGCTCTCCACGGCTACCCTGACTGGCACATGTTATATGGTCAACCCAAACCAAAACCTAGACCTGCAAAACAACGAGAAGATTGGTGATAATATGATAAATTCTGTTACAAAATCAGACTCTTCACAGCCTGATGATGGTAGTATTTCTGGTGGTAATCAAGTATGCACTAATAATTTGTCAGATGCTCGGTGTCATCAAATTATAAAGATGTTTCAAGGTAAATTAAAACTACTTCCATAACTCCTTGGTTGAAAACTATTGCTAATCATGTGGCAGGTATTCCTCACCATACTACTAATTATGTCATGTATGCATCACCAGTTCAATTTACACAACCTGAAAATGTTTGGATACTTGATTCTGGAGCCACTATTCATATAACACCATACTTACATCTTGTTCATAATTTCAAACCTGTTAATTATGAATTGCATTTGCCAAATAGAGAAATTTCTATAATTACTCATATTGGTCAAATTCAATTAAGTTCAGATATCTTGCTTCAAGATGTGTTAGTTGTGTCTAAATTTCAATGTAATTTATTGTTCAGTCCATAACTAACAAGTACCTTTGCTATCAAAATTGTGTTTTCTCATTCTAAATGTATCTTTCAGGACCCTGGTTTGATGATGGAGAAAGAGATTGGTAATCTGATAGATGGTCTATAAAAACTTCATACAAATAAATTGCAAACTGCTTCTATGACATTTGTTCATTCTTCCCATAGTATTATCAAGTCTGATATCAACTAGAATTGGAGATTAGGGCATCCTTCTCATCCAGTCTTGAGTCATATTATGAGTATATATGTTCCCTTACAAATGTAAATACTCATTGTGATATTTTTCATTTTTCCAAACAAGTTAGACTACCCATTCTTGTTAGAGATTCTAAGAGTACTAGTGCATTTGATATTGTTCAATGTGATGTATGGGGACTTTACAAAAATTCTACACTTGACAATTGTACTCTTTTTCTTACTATAATAGATGACTTCACCAAATGCACTTGGGTTTACTTAATGTCCACAAAAATACAAGTGTTTAGTTTGATTAAAAATTCATTGCTTATGTTTCCGCTCAATTCAAAACTTATGTTCAAATTCGTAGGTCTGATAATGGGACAAAATTCACAAATTCTTACTTAACATCATATCTACAAACCATTGGAATTGTTCAACAGTTTAGTTGCTCTTATACTCAAAAAAATGGAGGAGTTGAGAGAAAACATCAACACTTGTTCAATGTGGCTAGGTCCTTAAGGTTTCAGTTCAATTTGCCTATCTCCTTCTGGGTTGATTATGTGTTAACAGCCACATATCTTATTAATATGTTGCCTTCTCACTTCAAGTCACCATATAAACTATTATTTCACAATTTACCAAATTATATTGCCCTAATAACATTTGGATGTATGTTCTACATCTCTAATCTTTATTCTCCTTTTGATAAATTTTCCTCAAGAGCACTTAAATATGTTTTTTAGGATATCCTTTTAATAAGAAAGGATACATGGTCATGGACCTTATAAAGGTATGTAAAATTCAATTAATATTGTTATTAATTGAATTATTCTTATTTTATTCATAATAAAAAACCGTTCATCCGTTTAATACGAAACAAAAGCATCTAGACTCAGAAAAATATTCTACTTTTATTAAAAATACTTTCGAGAAATAAAATCTTTCATTTCGAAAGGTCGCTTGATTTTATAAACATTTCTATGTTGCGTAACTATCAAAGAGTTGTATTTAATTTTTTTTAATTTTAAATGTACTCAGTCGAGTGTTGTAATAAACTGAGTTATATGTTATATGAATTATGTGATTCATGTAATAGGGTATATTTTTAAAAAAATTCGGTAATCCAACCTTACCGATGATTAGACATATTGATTTTCGATATGTATGTAAAATATTGGATTTTTCAAAACTAAGCTCATATGTTTTTATAATAAATCTATAAAATAAAATGTTCAATTCCTGCCAGTATTGGTTGGAAATGACCAAAGCAAAGTAAAATGTGCATTTCATGTTTTTTACTGATCATTTGTCACATTTTGTTGAACAAACTGTAAAGATATAAAGATGTATTCATTTCAGTAGTGAAATTCAATAACATTAGTTGATTATATTTACATTCTCGTGTTTCTCTTATATTTAGATAAATTATAATTATTTTTAAAAAAATAATAAATATCGAAATGTTTCGATAAAATATAACTTCAAAAGTGAAAAGTCATTTTATAGCGAAAGGAAATTAGGAAAAATAGAACTTGAAGATGATTAGTCTAAACCTTTTAAACATCTATTAATTATTGTAATTATTATTTCTAATATTGAATAATTGTTATGAAGATGTAATTTTAACTCTTATATTATGATAATGACATGTTCACGGATTGTGCTTTATGGGGAATTTTTCAATTTTAGTTATTGTTGTATGCTTATAATGTAGATATTATTTATGTACAATTTGTTCTACATTTATTTCAATAGAATATATTTTTTTTAAAGGTCCAACATTTCCAACCACATTCAAGCTATTTCCTACCACATTCAAGCTATTATCTACCGCATTCAAGCTAAACGGTAGTAGGAAATGACTAGTACGAAATGTCCATTTTCATGGCTTCTAGCATAAAACCTACCAATTCTGGTAGGAAAAAGGTCCTGACTGTGTAAATTGCCACGTGGTAGGAATCATCCCTGGGTCCCACAAGACAACTCATCAAATGTGTCCCCAATTGTGTGATGTGGCCGACCATGCGGCATGCCATATGGGTAGCCACTTGTCAAGTCGGGGCCATTTGAGATACAAGAACTAATTCCTATCATGGAGGAATTCCGACCTGAGCAATTTCTATCAAGCTCGTTGCTAGAAATTGACCCCTTTTCCTATCAGATTTGCGCCATTTCCTACCAAAACGCTGGTAGGAAATTACCGTTTTTCTTATAGTGAAACAGTTAAAATAATTAATAGGCAAATCAACGATAAATTACAAATATTTTAGCAATCAAATTGTTATGGAAACACCACAAATAAATTTGGATAACATTTAGAAACTATCTTATATATATACATGTAACTATAATTGCATAGATGAGAAGACTATCTCGGGGAAGCCTAACCAAGTAACTTGATAATCACAATCGAAATGAGAATATACCGAAAAACATTAGGCCAACTATTAATACACAAAAAATTTCCTTCCATTAAAATTAATAAAATATTATCAACTTCTATTGGGCCGATTATTAATATTAAATTAATTCGTCACTAATCATAAGATTATAAAAAGTGAAATATTAAATTATATCACCGTTCGGTAGAAAATAAATTAAATCCTATAAATTGAACTTTAAAATTTAGTTTACAAAGAAAATATATAAATCTTCCGTTAGGCCAATTTATGTAATAATTTTTACATACAATTACGTGATTTACCATTCTTATAAAAAATTAAAGTAAACAATTTTTGATGTTCCCTCTAAAACTTTAATAATCAAGAAATCACTATATTCATTAGCCCTTAAACTAAATTTAAAATTAACATTCATAAGGGACTATTATTAATTAAAGACACAAGTTTTCCTTTAAATATATATTAAATATAAATAATATAAACTAAAAGAACATAATTTTAGTAAATTTAATTTATAATAATAAAATTAACAATCACATTAACATGTTATAGACATAAGAACTCGTTTTATCTGACGACGGTACATACAATATTATGCATTTAAAATATTATAATCGAGATATGTACGAGGCTTTTAAGATATAGTATAAATAGTTTCTGCACTAGATCATGTGCATATTGTTATTAAACTGAATGGTAATAAAATATAAAAACTTGATGAAGTGACAACAATTCATAATTCATGGGTGGTACAAGTTAAATCAAGCAACTATATTGCATATCATGTGCCTCCAGAATAGTAGTAATATGATAATTAAAATTTATACATGAGATCCAAGTTTGTTGAGGGGATCTAACGAGGATCGTGTTAGTGTTTGTACCCTAGAGACAAGACTATGATGTTTTAGTTAAAGACATTTGGATTATTAATGTTTATGTTCTATTGATTATTCCCTTTATAATTTATTAATTCTTAATTTACTGTGATATAAATGTTAGATTAATAAATGTCCTTGGAATATGATATGCAATTCTATATCTCTAAGTACGTGACTTAGAAATGAGATTATGAGAATAGTATCAATATTCTTAAAGGTCTCTAGTCGAGTATTATTATTAAGGGACAATAATAATGCATTAAGACTAGTGTGTTTGTTGACTAATGATCACATCTCATTGATCATAGGTATAGTCATACTAAAATCAAAGACACAGGAAGATGTATATGTACATGGTGCTCGACAGACCCGATGTGAGATTTTATATGTCTGTTGTATCATAAGTAATTTCACAGTGATAATGATGTAATGATCCTTAGAGCTGAAGTCATTATATTTCTATACGAGAATTAGTATACATTGATTCCATTAAAAGTTATCCTTGACTGTGTAATGATAAAAGTGGACATTGGATATATTATGAATCGTATGAGAAATATGAATGATATAGAAAGAATTTAACCCTCCTGTTTTAGGAGTGATATTATTGGCCTCTTGTGTGAGCTAGACTACGAAATGCGTGGTCACGCTCAAATGTTGATTTGATATAATAGTCTACCCATTAATCAAGGAAACCTGGATTAAATATTTATGAGGATGACACATTACATGCATCTAGTTTAATCTATAATATGTGGATAAAAGGATTACATTCCATTATACATTATTCACGGAATGTTTAATCGATCACCGATTCAATTATTATTACTTGGGTAGATATGATGTATTACTTGATGGCTCTCATTGTTTACGATTTTAAATTAGATTTAAAATTTGGTGCCAATGTAATAATAACTTATAGGGTCACAAACAAAGAATGCTTGAAGGATTATTTTATTTAAATTAGATTGAAATTAAATTAAAGTAATTTGAATTATTTATAATATTAATTAAGTTTGACTTAAATAATTAGATAAATATTGATATTCAAATTTACTAATATTAATTATGAAATTTATTTGTTAAATAATTAAGTGATACTTAATTATAATACCAATAGGAATTTCGAATTAATAATAACTCTTAATTAGTTAAGAGTTATCATTTATTTTTCTACTCTCTATATAATATCTCTTGTGTAGCTGATTTTTTGGGGGTGCAAGACTTTTACTAAAACCCTAGCCACCAAGAGAGAAGATGGAGAGAGCAAGAAGAAACGGGTTTGTGCTAGTACACATCCAATCCTTGAGTTCAAGCATTCGTGTGGATACTGATAGAGCATAGATCACGAGAGCGGGATGCGTGGTGATTGAACAAGCTTTGGATCTCCATTAGTCAACCAATTGGTAAAGCTTCTTAAGGTAAACAATCAGATCTATGAATTAAATATATGTTTTTCGCATGGATCCTGCGGTGGGTTTCAAAAATTCTAATTTTTTTTACATTTTTAATTACTGTTTCCGCTGCGTTTATGTGCACGAAACCCAACAGATCACACATGTGAGTAATATCAAAATAGTATCTTTATGATCGCTTATGTAAAACCAGTCGAATTAAATTATATAAAAACAAATTTGATTGATCTAAAATTTTGATTCTACTCAAAGAATTAATCTTTGTGTCTGCTCTGATAACAATTGTTATACTAAATCATCTATATAAATATGACGAAATATACATACATATTTCTCTAGATCAAAACTATGAGTATAGATTAATAGTGGAAGCATACATGACTGTTATGTATGCAATTTTGTATGTTTTACATGTTGTTATATTTATATATGTGTATGTATATATATGTTTTGAATATATGATATTCATGAGAGTGGTATAATCATATGATGAATATATAATCTGTATATATACTAATATATAAATGTTTTATATTTGTTCTTATTATAAGAATCGTATTTGATACGTTTCTGAATCGGATGCAGCGGATTTGCTGAAATCTGTGTCTGGTGTCAGATTTTGGCAAACGAATATGCTCTTTAATATGTAATCGAGCCTCAGAATTGTTGAAATCTGTAAGGCGTTTGACGTCGTTTAGGCCCTCTAATCTGCGATTGAATGTTATCAGATTTAATTTCGAATTTTTTGATTTTTTTCAATATTTGGTTTTTATGATTAGATAAAGATCACATAGGATGAAGCAATAACCAACCATGTTTATTTATTGCACTTTACATATATATGCGCATATGATGAATGTATGTGTAGAGTAGTTTATAAAGATGCATGCTTAATTAGATTAAGGATGTATGTATTAGATATGACACCCATGTCACGATTCAAGATTTTAAAATGAAAAAATGATTATGAGATTCTCGTGTTTATGAAACAAGGTTTAAAATAGAAATTTTCTTTGTTTCTGACATAGGGCAATTTTGTTAAAAGCAAGTTTATTGAACTTGTAAGGTTGTGGGTTTTAAGCGAGACTGTTGTGACTCCCTCACTACCTGAAAATCAAACCATTGACGAATATTGATCTGAAGTATCTTATTCAAGGAAAAATTGGGAATCTCTTTATGATGTGATCATGATTATTTTAAAATTAACAAAACCCTAAAGTTAATATTAAGTTGATCAGATGCCTTCCAATGAGTCCAATGCGTTAACCCCTAGATCAACCTAGAATGGGTTCGCCAAAGCGAAGTACTCCTATCTATCGTGGGAGATGTATTGAAGTATATTCATACTTTTTGACTATTGGGTTTGACTTAACTATGTTATCACAATAGGATTGTGAACTTAGAGGCATAAAGTTTGGCGAGATTTATTAGATAAATATGAACAAATGTTGTTCCACCAAGCTATCCACGAGTTATATAGTTGATATAATTGCCAAATATTGTCTACCTAAATAATTATGTTTTAGGAGAAAAGCCAAAGCTGACCTAACGCGTGGTGAAATATGGATCTTGGCTCACTAGAAAGGATATAGAACATATTTTATCCGAATTAATAGTTAGGGATATGGATTTGATAAAAATAGTGGGAGATATATATTATGAATATATATATGAATAATCACTTGAACATAATTTAATGATCTTTTGTAGACTAAGTCATTTTATGCACTTTAATATTGTAGATATCAAATGACAAATAACACAAATAACTTCTCTATGTAATATTCCATGAGAAGGACAAGCTGACATGAAATAATTTCCTCGATTGACATGGGAACTTGAGGGTTGTCCTCGGGTTCAAGGATGTCACTCAAACCCCTCCCTTATTTCTTCTAGCTGAGAATGAAACATGTGCAGAACAAAATGCTTACCGAAAGCAAAGTAACTATGCAACTGATATTTCATATCTCATGCTTGTAATTATAAGTGCTGAGCTTTAGAAGCAACAAGAGCATAATGATGCTTTTGATATGATTGAGCACCTTCAAAAGATTTTTGAAGGATAGGCTCGTCAGAAAGATTTGACAATAACAAGGCACCATACTTTTATATTAATGGGAGAATCATATCCGGTTGGACCACATGTTCTAAAGGTGATAGGCATATGTTCCTTGATATTTTAGGTTTCAAGAATGGTCTAGAGACTCAGCTTGATTTGATCAAACGAACTTTGAACAATTTCTTTTCTCAGTTTGTTAAGAACAAAAGGAATGAGATAGACAGAACACTCACTGAGTTACGTCCATATTGATGTTGTACAAATGGAATGCAAATGGGAAAGGAAAGTGGACAGGTGAGGTGAAGATTTGATCTTATTCGGTGCCAAACCAAAGTACAATTCCAAAGGGATTTTGAAGCCTAAGTTGCTAAAGAAGATGATTGTCATTTCTGTGGAAATAACTGGATGAATGGAAGTTAAATTGTCGAGCTTACTGGAAGATCTAAAGAAGGAGACTACCAATGGTCAAGCTTCAGGTATAGGGTTAGAATTGGAGAAAAAGTTGTTGCTCTAGTTGAAAGAACTCGATACCTAATGTTGCCCATAAGGCGAGATTGAGAACTTGATAAATTGTTATTACGTGCCTGCCTTTAGCGGATACATTAAGTCAATTTCTTGCCATGACAAGAAAGGTTTTCATTTTAATTAAATAAATAATAGTTGTTTATTCTATTTTAATGGTAAGACTTATAATGTTGCACAATTAGTTAACAATTTACATGTTCTAAGTTGACTCAAAATAGAATAAACATTAGGCCCTCTAGCATTGCCGTTAAGCCATAATAATGAGAAACACATTTATGGGTTACATATACATGAATACTTGGATAAGTTTGATTTTGAATCATACAGAAGATGCGAACTTTGTCTCATTGGCACACTACAAGGAAAATAGGGTGACACAACGGTTCTTAACCATTGTCTGATACCCCTCAATACCGTTGAGTATTGAGGCGCCGTCTGATGCAACGGTACCCAATCGTTGTCTGTCTCACTGCAAGACAACAGCGCAGATACAAGAAAACTTTGTTAGAAGGTTGGTATACACAACAGTTCTATTATAACATAGTGTTGTGAGAGATTGTGGTATTCATGCATTTCTTAGATGCACACCACATGTCTGATATGTTTAACACAATGTGTCCGCTTAGACGAAATATTGTCCTTCTTGCCTATAGTCAACAGTTTTAAAAACAAAATATATTGTCTGAAATGACTCCATACAACGGCGTAGTTATAAAATAATATTGTAATATGATGTGTTAGTTAATAATTCTCGTGAGACAAAGTGTTGTCCTTTCTCCATTCTCACAACATTTTCTGTAAAATGATGTGTTGTCTTATATTAATAGAGTCAATGGTGTGCTAAAAGAGAAAGTATTGTTTGAAATTTATGTTGCAACGCTCTAGTAAAACTCATATTTTGTGTATTCCATATAGACAAATCTTTATTCATTTGTAACATTTGTAGAAATAGCAACATACAACAGTTTTATTTGGAGGAATAGCAACATACAACATTTTTATTTTCAACTGCTTAAAGCAATTTCTTCATGCTACGTCAACTACTCTAGCCCTGCTCTTGATCCAATTATTTTCCGACAACTCCTATATGTTGCATTAGTCGTCCCACTTGAAAATAACTGGGTAGCCTAGCATATGCTGAAAAAATAGAAGGAAAAAAGAACAACATATTCAATGACTCCATATTTTTTTCTTAAAAAACAAAATCAATAATTGAATGAAAAATGCCAAAGATAGTTTCATAACAGAGGGTACCTACTTAGAGCTTAAATGGTTTTTATCTAGCAATCCATGAGCAATATAAGCATAAAAACTCTTAAAAGTATATAATATATTTGAAACTTTATGAAGCAAATAAAATAATACGGTAGTAGTAAATAAAATCATTATCAGAGTATAAAGTGTATAAAAGGATTCATATTAATGGCTCACAATGCTTATATGGCTATACACGAATACGACCATGAATGTAAGCCAAGGCATTTGCAGGTAATTGAAATCACAACTGATAAGGATTCTTGTGAGCAATTTTGTACAACATTGGGATCCACTACCTGTATAAACTCATCGTGGCTCTCCATAGACACGTGTAATGACACATTATAATGCATTACTATGTAATATAACAAAAATTAAGCAAGTGAGTTTATTAGCTGAAAGACCATAGTTGATAATTAAGCAATTATCATTAGTATCTGAGTAGGTACCTACTAGTACTAGTAGTGACGAGATGAAAACAAGTAGTAGGAGTGTGGACACAAGTGAGTTTGGAATGTATAGCCGCGGCACAATTACTGGTGCTAAAATTTATGGCGGCTTACACCCTCGTCAGTTTGCTACTACTCCAAGAGCATGTATAAGTATAAACTCATACCAAATGACACATTACAATGTATTATACTGTCATATAAACATATACACCAAATATAAACTATGAATAAAAAATTATACCTGCTTTGGTTGACCCTAAAAAAATAGTTGTGACAATAATATGACCCATCCCTATCCCATTGCCATTTAAAACAGTTGCTTCCATTTCCTGGAAAACAGAAAAGGCAACAAGTTAAACAAGTGTTAGTAGTTTATCAAATTAAGTAACCATTTGCGCAGGGGAAACAACTTAAGCAAGAGGTATTCATAGACACAAAGAGACCAAAGATGAACTTACAATGACAACTACCAACAAAAATATTAATTTATGACAAGTGTACTTAACCAACGCACAAGACAATAGTACCATTACAAGGAAAAATTAATCATATGACAATTACAAATTTATCCAAATCACAGGGCACATGTAATGAGTCGAAATTTTTCAATCATCGTTTAAAAATTAAAAATTAGAAAAGTAACAAATACAAAAACAACCAAACAGAGTTCTATGTTATTATACAAACATATATACATAATATGTGAAATATAGATGAAAATTACCAAATCGAAAGTGGCCATAAAGGGGTAAAGAGCGGCTGGGAAGTTTATGAATAGTTTATATGGTTCCAACAATCAGATGCATCTTGCAAAGATAGGGTTCAATTTAGGGGTTTTTATTTAGGGATTTGATTTCACGAGTTTGATTCACAAAGTCTAGGGTTTTGATTTAAGGATTTTGATTTAGAGGTGTGATTTAAGTGATTCAGAGTGAGAGTTTGAAGTGGTGGAAGAAGTAGGGAGAGATGCTTGAATCGTAGTGGTTGAATGACACTCAAAAAAGGCTAGTAAGAGAGATCTTAAGGGGTGGGGGGAATATTTGGGGGAGGCGGGGAATTGAAAATATCTAGGGAGGGTTTCTTTTAGTAGTATTATGCGGGGAACAAAGCAGTGCATATTATTTTTGTTCTTTAATCGGAAAATAAAATAATATTAATAAAACAATGATGTGAAAAAGTAAATAAAAAAATTATTTGTGAATTAAAAAAAATAAAGAAGATGAGATCATGTGATTTTAGTCTTCTATAGAAAATAAAAAAATCAAGGTAATCTTGCACGATTTTATAAAGAAAATTCATTAAATTTACCATATAAGAGCATCTCCAGCTAAAATATGGCCGTCCAAAATTTTAGTGAACCTGTAAGCACTTTTATATTAGCTAAAATCATTATGTATATTTAAAATAGTATTTTTATTAAATTAAAATATATATTACTGAAATAAAATTATAACATTTACTAAAATATATATAATTATTTTTAAAAAATATTATTGATAATTTTACTAAATATTAGTCATATTATCTTATTTTCCTTATAAAATTATGCAAGGTAAGTTTATAATTTAACATGTGTAAGGTTAGATTGTCAAAAAAATTAGTTAAAAAAATAATATTGATGATTGTGAATAAATCTCGTGTAGGGAGTAATACTTTTACATGATTTTTTTATAAAGTCATGCAATATAAATTTGAATTTTTTTTATAATTTTTTCACATTTCTAAACTCAAGATATTTACCATCAGTACGGTTGAATATTTTAATTAAAAAATAGCTTTGTTATCAGGGAAAGAATCTCGTTTAGGGTACTGGTAGTTTTACCTATTTTTCTTTTAAAGTCAATCAAGCTAAGTTTGGATCATTCAAAAAATTATTTAAAAAATATTTTTTTGATCGGGAACGAATCTCAGCATAGGGAATAGTACTTGTACTGGATTTTACTTACAAAGTCATGCAATATAAGTTTGATTTTTTAATAATTTTTTCACATGACTAAAATCAATATAATTTAACATCTCTACGATTGTATTGTCTAAAAATAATTTTAAAAATTTATTTTGTTATTCTGGAAAGAATCTCGTTTAGGTAATTAGTACCTTTACCGAATTTTTCATATAGAGTCATTCAAGATAAGTTTAATTTTTTTTGTAATTTTTTTACATGACTAAAATATATATACTTTAACATCTCTAAGGTTGAATCTTTTAAAAAATCATTTAAAAAATAATTTTGTTGATCATGAACCAGTCTCGTCATAGAAAAATAGTAGTTTTACCTGATTTTTCTTATAAAGTCATCCAAGATAAGTTTTATTCTTTCATAATTTTTTCACATGAATAAAATTAATATAATTTAACATCCATACGGTTGGATCTTTCAAAAAATCATTTAGAAAAAAAATTGCTCATCGGGAACGAGTCACATTGTAGGAAATAGTACCTTTACCGGATTTTCCTTATAAAAACATGCAAGATAAATTTTATTTTTTTTATAATTTTTTCAGATGACTAAAATTAATATATTTTAACATCTGTACGGTTGGATCTTTCAAAAAATCATTTAAAAAATAATTTTGTTCATGAGGAACGAGTCTTATTATAGGAAATAGTACTTTTACCGGATTTTTCTTATAAAGTCATCGAAGATAAGTTTTATTTTTTTATAATAAATAGGTATAGAACCATTGTTATTTTTCTTACTCTTATCCAAAATAAATAGAATAGGTATAGAACCATTGCTATGTTGACAGACAATTGTTTAGTAAAATAAAAGAACCTATTATGCTAAGTTATACTAGAAAATAGTTAGAACATAAGTAAACCATTGTTCTAAGCTATATTAGACAATATTTGGTACAAAAGTAAACCATTGTGCTAAAGATATTCGACAATGATATTTTAAAAGGCATACACTTGTATGAACCAAACTTATACAAGTAATTAACAGAATTTAAACATTGTGCCTTAATGATTTGCACAATAGATCAAATATTAACACCATTGTATGTACAAATCCTAACAACACTCTGGGATCACTACATACCATGACTAGATTAGCTTATAACAATATCTTGGTCATTACAAAAGCTGTTGTGAGCATAGCTAAAACACAATACCCAAAAAAAAAACCGTTGCCTAAAGTATCTCATACATTTGTTTTCTTTGAAAAAACCATTGTGCAACTAGATGAAATAAATACATAAACTGTCGTAGGAGTCAATTCACATAACACTATTTTTAACTATTGTGCCTCTAAATTGTTACAACGGCTAGAAAACTGTTGTTTGTATAATATTAGAAAGGGTCATATGCGTTGTGTGAATAAAATGAGACAAAGGCTTTATATTCAGTTGTGTGATGTATTTGTTACAATGGTACGTAACCATTGTATGAGTGCCAAACACACCGCCCCCGGATAGACAATGAAAAATTCATCTTTTAGACAATGGTGTAGTGCTCCTACACTACCTATTATTTCTTACAATGAGCATGCTCACATAAGCTTAGAGGTTCAAAGTGAAAGCTAGTCAAGCCCTTTTATGGAATATATAAGGTTCCTCTTGCATTTAAATGGCTACAAGGAACCGGGGGTTAGTGGATGGTATGTTGTATGCTGCCCAAGATGGTGTCTTGAAAGTGAAGGATTTTCAAGCAAATTGGAATTTTCAAACAGTTAATGGATCGGGGTAATGGAATTTTCATAAAACCCCTAATAGGGACTAATCGCATGGGGTGAGAACCCCTAATGGAAATTGATTTTTAAATATTTCAAGGAATCTTGGTCAGGGATTATGTACAGATTGGATTTAGCTTTCATGGATTTCTCTGGATATGCTTTTGTGGATGAAACTGGCTTTCATTGATTTCTTGGAATTGGCTTACACGCCACAGATTGGATTTGACTTTCATGAATTGACTTTCACACCATGGTATGGAAAATATATGGTTTATATATGAATTAGAATAGATAATATATGGATTATATTGGAATGTATTTGGAAAACCCTAGGGATACTAGGGCTATATGGATTTTTAACTTGGTTAAGGTTTACATAAGGTTTGGGAAAGCCGAAAATATGTAAAACCCGGGATAAAGTAGATTTACATCAATCATCCGAACCACGAGAGCCCAAAAGATTAGGTGGAAAACCTTAAAGTATATGGTTATTTCAAGACACTATGGAAGCTAGGTATATGGATAACCTAGGTTGGGAACAAGTGTGGATTATACTTAAAAAGGATATTGGAAATGTATGGATTATACATAAATTTGGGAAGGATCCCAATTATTTAACCTATGTAATTCCTTTTGCGTGGTAAGGTTTAACTTATGCAAGAGAACATATATATATATATATATTATGGATGAGTTTGTATGGATGCATAATTCCTTATTTAGGTGAATGTAGGTATTTGAACCTCATTGGATAGATTCATAAAAAAATATGAATCTCTGGATAGGGTTGGATCCCTTTCCACAGGTGCATGTCGATCTCAGGGAAACTGAGCTAGTGTAGATCTTGTAAAGTCTTGCATAAATATGGTTGGAATTGGAGTGTAAGGACCTTGCATAGGGAATAAGAACTTATAAGGATGACGTAAGTTCAGGTTCCAGTGTGAACCTTGGAATTGGAATTGAATACATGATAAGGAAGATAATCAAAGAGTATAGAGGTAACCCTATCACTTTTATAGTTCACATCCGCCTTTAACTATTTGACCCTTTCAGCTATATATTAGAGGAAGAGACATCCAGAACTTTGGGAATTTGGCTTCAGCTGCCTTAAGGATTGAGAGCCATAGCCAAATGAGGTTTTAGCAATTATCTGTAAACCCCTCTTTTGGGATAGCCCGACTAGTTACTCTTGGGAAATGTATAGAGCATATGCCCATAATATTGGAGTTACGAACAAGGGGTATCAATGGCATTTACCTGATGGTTGTGGGTTCTTTGGAATTTACGTGTTCGTTATGGGTTTCTTGGCATTTACCCGTTGGATGTGGATTTCTTGGCATTCACCCGCAGGCTATGGGACAGTTTGGAATATACCTTCGAGATGCAGGTTCTTTGGCATTTACTTCTTGGTTGTAGATTCATTAGTATTTTACCTATAATTAGATGGGTACGCACTGACATTCACTTATTGCTACTGGTAAATAAACAAGTATGGATTCCTCAAAAGGCAAAGTTGGAGGTATGTCTTTCAATCCTTGAATTCACCTATCACAACAACATTGTACGGAAATGTAAGTCTAATCTTACGACTTCTTATAATTTTATGTGTTGGATATACATTGCATGATTATGGTTAATTATGTGGCTGGATATTTGATATTATATGCATCATGCTTTGTGTGATATACTTTTGTTCTTCATTTAGGGGGATGTTAGATATACTTGAGATGTCATGTCTAATATGATTTGTGTTTAGTTTTCAGAACTTAACAACAGGACATATTAGGACTTAGTGAAATCAGGAATTACTGTACTCAGAACTTAATATCAGAACCTAAGGTCATATCAGAACTTAAGTGCGGGAAGAATTTTAGTTAAGTAATGAAGCTGATTTACAGGAGAAGATCACGACTAAAACAATAGAAGATATGCATGGAAAGAGTTAGAGGACTAGAAGACTTGTAGAAGATATCTGATTGATATATTTTAGGAGACATAATTGTATTCCAAATCAATTAGAATATATCTTGTAACTATGTACTATATAAACACAGACTTAGGGTTTACACTTAATGTGTTATCATTATCGAGTAGATTATACATTGTAACCTAGTAGCTCTTAGTGATATTTGTTCATCACTGAGAGAGAACAACAGCTCATATTGTAACAGAGTTTATTAAATATACTTGATCTTTGTTACATACTTATTTTAAATTGATTTGATTGTATAAACACTGTATTCAACCCCCTTCTACAGTGTTGTGTGACCTAACAATTGGTATCAGAGCTTTTCTGTTAACACACATACAGTAAAGATCCAAACAATCATGTCTCAAGAAACACAAACCCCAACTAAGCCCACCAAAACTCAAGAAACTCAAAACACCCAAACCCACAGTCGATATGAGACTATTAGGGTTCCCATACTGACACCATCTAAGTATCCCATATGGAGATAGCATAGATCATGGGGGAGGATCCAGTTCGAGAAATCAACTTCCATCTGCAAGGAAGTGGACCGAATCATATACACCTGACTTAATAATTGGAGATCCTGAAGCACGTGTTAGAACTAGAACAGCAACATCAAACACTATACCATATATGGGCTATTGCAACTCCAAGAAACTGTAGCATAAGACCCCAAATATGTTACAATAGAAGTTTTTGTAACGTTTTTGCTAAAATTCAGCGTTGCATTTGCTGCCGTTGCAATAGACCCCTATAGCAACGTTTTTTGGAGTTATTGCAACATTTTCAAAGTATTACAAATATCATTTTATTGCAACACTTTTCTCTGTTTTAGTAACACATTTATGATGTTACAATAGACTACTGCAACATTTTTTATAACATTTATTGAGGTAAAAGTGTTGCACGGTAATTTATTATAACAGTAGCTGCAACATTTTTTTGCCTATTATAATGCTTTTTAATTTTTAGCAATATTTATCTGTAACACATTATTTTCTATTTTAATATTTTTATGTTTTATTAGCGTATGTGCAACACTTTTATTATTCCAAATTTTGGTATCATATTTTTTTCATATACGATCACAAAATTATACCAAAAAAACATTCACATTCCAAATTTTGTTTGATATCGAATCCAATAAAACAAATATTAATACATCCCAGACAAACTCAGCTTATAAAATTAAATCACCTTATATATAGTACTTGAATATAAATTTTAATGACAAAAAAATAAAAACTTGGGTTGTTGGCTACAACTAGCTAGTGCTCTGGTAAGAAACTCCCTTAAAATGACTTCTCCGATTGAGCAGCGACATGGCCAACTTGCCAAATTCTTTGGTACAAAGCTATTGCTCTCCATTTCTCCAATGCGATGATCTCTCATTTCTACAATATTACATAGAAATAAGCTAAGTAAAAATGATTATTGGAACCGTACATATATTAGAATTTAGGAGGAAGAGAATGTCCACATATATAGCAGGATCAAGTAAATAATTGAAAATTAATAGTATCCGGCCTTGATGACCAAATGGGATTACTAGTTAACAGAATAAAGAAAAGATTAAGAATAAGAACTGTTCCTAATTATCAATACAGAGAAATTTAAAAAACAACGTTTCCATTAGTTAATGTCAAAATCTACAATTATATAGCAAAATAATGATTTGGAACTTATGTTGGCATTTGCATTGTACTTTATCAGTCGGACATCTCCTGCGTATGTGAGAATAATTTTTATAAACGGAATTAAAGCAATGGGTATAATTCTTATAAAAAAAATTAAAACAAACTTCACATCCTCAGTAATGCTTGCCTTTGACATATAAAGAAAAGCATCATCAAACTAAAATTCTAGAAGAGGTTTGTACTTTTGGAGACCATGTTTGGTTATAAGGATGAAATTATACAATTTTCTTATTATTTTGTTTAACAACAGTTGAATATTCATACCCGACAGGTCGAGAATTCACAGGTATATGTACTTGTTAAACTTGAGGATTCATACATTGAATAGTCGGGGGAGTCATCCCTTGTGGATGAGGTTGAGTTGCCCCTATCTGGGTTTCAGCTTGAGTAGATGCATAAGTTGAGTGGGGAGGTATCTCCACGGTGGACGAAATCATCTGGGTTGTTCCCGATGGTGTTCCTTCCTCCAGAACTCTAGTTGTTCTCCGTGTTCTCGCCATGGTTGTTGTGCTTTTCCACAGACGGCGCCAAATGTTATAGATTAAAACTAATATATTTAATTGTTGTATTTAATACTAAGGAACGTGAGCTTCAAGGTTCGATTTTGAATGCTCTTGTGTTTTGTGACTCAATCTGCCTTAACAAGATGCCTACATACCTTGCTGATTGCCAAGGATCAAGTCAAAAAATGTAGTTCTGATCTGTGGGGTGAGACCCCTTATATAGATGTTGGGAGTCCTTGAATTGGACTTGGTATAGGAGACTTGGTGGTCAAGTCTCTGAATTAGGATAGACTTAGGAGTCCTAGGGAGTAGGAAGCTGATTCCTTATCCTATGAGGTTCCTTGGAGGCCAATCTACAAGGATTTATATCATCACTAGGACTTATCTTAATAGTTGTTTTTCTCCCTTATTTATTAATTACGAAATTAATAAATAATCAGGGTTTTTGGGCCTTCTTTGTTCCATCAGGCCTGATCGACATGTTAACCTTTCTGGTCTGAATGTCATACATCTTCTTATTGGGCCTAGGAGCCCATACCTTGTACAATTAATGCAATATTTAATTATACAATCAGGATTTATTTATCCCTATGAAATAATAAAATATAAATATTAAAATATAGGAATATTTGGACAAAGCGGGAAGTTGTTGTGGGCTGGGAAGCGATAAAATTATTGGGCTCTAGCCGCCCAATATTTCAGCCCATTCGAAATTTTTCCATAAACTAAGACACTCTCTCTCGCTTTCTCACAATTCACACACTCAAATTCTCTCTCTCTCTCTCGTTAAACTCTCTCTCGCTGAACTCTCTCTATCATTATCAATCTCGATCAATTTTATCTGCCACTCGCCACCATTATCATTTTCTAGTAAGTAAATGGGATATATTTTTTTAATTAGGGTGCATTTGAATTTGGGATCGAGGCTTTGTGCTTCAATTAGAGATTTTAAACATTATTTATTTATCTAATCGCTCTCCATCTCTTCGATTTCAGGTGCTCGTGTTTGGGTTTACAGTTGAAGGCATTATTTTAAGGTACTTTTAAGTTAGGCTTTGTTTTATTTGAATTTTGTGTGCTTGTGTGTGTGCGCAGTTGTGTGTTTAGTTTCTCTCTCTCTCCCTCCCTCCATGTCTCTCTCTCCCTGCCTCTCACTCGGTCTCTCTCTATCTATGTCTCTCTATCTTTCTCTGAATCTGTCTCTCTCTGTCTCTTTCTTTGTCTCTATGTCTCTCTATCTATGTACTGCATTAGCAGATTGATATACTAAATCAAATTCAATCTTTCATCTTACTATCTTTGATTTGAGTACTTTATCTGTTTGTGGATGTGATTCATGCTGTTTATAATTCGGTTTCGTTTAAAGTTGAATGCCTTTGTTTACCTTTGTTCTCATGTTGTGTATTCGATTTTCTATACCATGATATAAGATAAACATATTTTTGTTGTCTCTCATTGTCTGGGGTTTCAAATCACTTTTCACCAGGTCTCCTCTCTGTGTCTCTCAAATCATCGTAATTATGTAATGTTTATTGATTTATTTTTTATGTTGATTTAACATTATATGTATTTGCGAATTGCAACCATCTGATGGAATAAGTAAGGTCATGCTAGGAGGACAAGTCACTAATGAGGAAGTTGAGAGCTTGATGAAGAGGTTTAAGATCTCTCTCTCTCTCTCAATTGTATTGTTTCTTTAATTGGAGTGGATTACTGATTTTTTATTGTTTAAACGGAAAAATTTAATTATATTTTCAAAAATTAAAAATGTTTAATTTTTTGAATTTGAATGTGATTTGTGATTGAGTTGATCTATTTTTATTATTCATGTTATGTGTTTGTTTATTTAAATGTTTTCGATTGTCATTTTTCCAAAAGTGGTATGTGATTAGTTTGATCTGCTCAGTTTGGTTTTTAGATTGCTAGTTGGTAAAGTCATTTTAATATTCATATAATGTGTTTGATGGTTTGGAATGTTATCCTTTCAGAGATTGATTTATGATTTAATGATCTAACCTAATTTGGTTTAGTTAGTGGGTTACAGCTTGGTGAAGTAGTTTTTCTTATTTAAATTTGTTTTAGTTAATTTTGAATTTGATTTCTGACTCATATGATCTACATGATTTGATTAGTTGGTGACAAGTTGGTGAACTAATTTTACTATATATGTGGAAATTTTCAATGTGGTCATGTTTAGCCATTAGACTTTTTTGGTCATGCGGAATGTATACATAGTTGATAACATAAGCTGCATTCTTCAAAGTAAAATAGACATGTTTTATCCCCTTTCTAAGTGATATTAAGATAGGACACAACATAACATTGGTCTTAGTGAACCTGCTTCCTAGTTCCGTAAGCATGTCTGCATAAATGACTTTGTGGTTTTTTTCCTCTTACTGTAATTTCCAATGATCAGATATTTGCCTTAAATGCACAGTTTTAGAAGGTTTGCCATGTCTATGGAACTTAGTGTAGATTATACTAAACAGTTTATGTTTGCTTAAACACCTGACCTTTCTTGCTTTAGGAAGCCTTGTTTTGGTTATAAATTGAAGGAGATTACGGGCAACATCTTTGCGGCTGATGCAGAGAGTGATATAGTAGAACAAGATGGTGTTGATCCAACTAACAAATATAATTAAGGCTCATCACATGTATCGTATTGAACCTTGGTTAATATTACATATGTGTTGAACCTTAATGGTTCTCATGCTTCTTGTTTTTTTTGGTTTTATTCAAAACAGACCATATATCTATATATGTGTGTGCCTTCCGCTTGGTACAGGGTTTTTCTTATTCTCCAACTCATATGTGTGATCGAGTTCATCACTTAGTGGAATTCTTATTGGAGGCCTGAGAAGGGATAAAAGCAAAGGTATTATTGTTGGAAGCCTCAAAACAATACTACTAAAAATAACTTTCTGCATCTATGTTATTTCTCTTACTCTTTTTCTACAAGCTTCATGTTTAAGCTCAGAGATATATATTTGCAGCCGCTTTCTTGGCATATTCATGTCAACTATGTTCTATATAGCTTCTATGTGTGCAATAGGGGTAATGTATTCATTATATGCTCTGAGTGCCTCGTGCAGTCTCAACATATTTTTCATCACCTAGACTGCAATTTTGTTATTAGTAATGATGTCTATGTCCTTATATTCTAAGGTGTGCATTTCACATTCCTTTTTCTTCTTCTTATTTCAAGTTTTATGATGCGCAAGTTCATTAGATATTTTTTTAAAAAAAATTGAGAAAGAAACTGCTGTGTTTTTTTGACATTCTGATGATTAAAGCAGGTAAATAGAGGCCTTCTATCTTCTTGCATTATGGCTTCCTACATAGTTTTCCTCTGTTAGTCTCATATAAGAAGGTTAGGAAGAAAGACTAATCTCCTGATCTCCATTAACTAGCTCTATTTGTTCAACATTAAGCCTAGATTTTGTAATTCTCAGTGAACCTGTTAGTGAAAAATATGGCGCACGAACGCATGGAAATGGACACAGTGATTGGACCTCCACATTAGTAAGACTTTGACATATTCCCAAGAAACTTTGCCACTTGTAAGTTGAATTAAGTACTGTCTTTATTGGTCTTGAAATTAAATATAAATGTACTTCGTAGTGTATAACACTGGGCTCATGCATATGCAATAGATGTTATTCTTTTTTGTTAAAAGATTGATTAAGTAGGTGCTGGTAAATACTATAATTTATTTAACCATTATGCTTTCATGGAGGATGTGTTAATATGAATATAGTGATTTTTTTATTTGATGTCGGGAAAACAACCATTTGTACCATCTTACTGGACTAAATAGGAGTAAGAGGCATGTACTTGGTCTGTAGTACAGACTAGAGAGGAATATATATGTTTGATATGGTAGCATTGTTCATGTAACAGATCCGATTAGTTTTGCGGGGAAGGTTTAGTCAGGTTGTGGTTAGGATTCGGATATAATAAGATTTTCTATCAACTTATAAGATAGCTGTAATCCATAGGAACTACTAAATTTCGTCAAGAACAAGTAACTGTGTAATCCAAAATAATCTAATAATTTTCTTAAAATAAAGTTATGCACATGAATAAGTATAGTCTACTCTATTTGACTTGCTCCTAGTTTAATGTACTAAAATATAGGGGAAGTATTTTGAATGTTGATAGAATAACAATATACAAGACACAAATACATCATGACAAAATTGTAGATCAGAGCTTGGAAGATCTCTATCACTCATTCATTTTCCCCTCGCTCATCAATCATCATCTATGTAACATGTAACACGTATTAAGATTTAGAGTAGTCTTTAATGGTTTTGTTGAAGTCTAGAACTTGTACCCTTGTGTTTATATGTTTCCTGTAATATTCTTTTTCAAAACTATTAAAAGTTGCTACCTTTATGTATTATAGTTCTTTTCAATTGTTAACCAGTTGGCGAATTTATTATTGTCTGAAAATCCTCCATGGTCATTGGAGGTATGTGGACACGTTGCATTCAAATGTTCTAGCTCTTACATCAGGAATCTTATCTGAGGCATCAACTCGGGGTTGGGCATGTGGCAGGGGACTGTTAAAAATGTGCTCAACACTTATAGTTTCAAGCAGTAGGTTCTAATATTATTTAGTTTATAATATTAAGCCAATGTAACGTAAAGAACGTGAATTAGTTTGTTTAGTTAAGAATATTGTGGTTGTCATTTTATACTTGTGATGTTTAGTTAAGAAATGATAGATACTTTTAAATAATAGTTTTTCATTTTGTTCTTGTAAAATATTACAGTAGTTCATAAAGTCTTACAATAGCTTATGAAAATGTTTCAATAGCCAAGGTACATATGTTACAAAATCTACTAAAATGTTACTCTAGGTACATAATTGATTCAAGAAAAAAGTGGGACCCACATGCCACGTCATCAGGGTGGGCCCACATGTCATATCAGTATAGAGGCTGCAAGTCATGTTAACATTTTTGGACCCACAAATGCCACGTCAATGCCATGTCATCATGCCACGTCATCACAGTATGGGGCCTACATTGGGTCCCATTTTTTAAAAAACTTTATGCCATTCTAAGGTAACATATTTTTAAGTTACAATAGACATGTTTTATGTTACCTAAGGGGTCTAGGGTAACATAAATATACATGTTACAGTAGCGGGATCATATGTTACCTTAGACCCCTAAGGCAACATTGAAAAACCTATCTTTAAAAAAATGTTACCTTAGCTTAAAAGTGTGGCAAGAGCAACATATTTACCCCCTAATGTAATGTTTTTTTAATTTTATAGTAGGCATTTTATGGTGTAGTGAAACCTACTTAGTTTTCAAAAATTTTACCACCAATCTTAACCATTTCTAATACTCTATCACTACAACATTTGCATGTAAGTTCTTGAGTAAGTTTTTCAAAACCCTCTTTTTGATTATATCCAAGAAAAATACAATTTCTTGGTGTATGTTTATAAGGGTGTGCAATATATTAGTCAATATCGATGATGTGAATTAGAGGTTGAAAACTCGAAGGGAGACCCGTGAATGGGCACCCTCGAGTTCGACCACCACCAGCCATGACCAAATGGGAGCCGGTGGGTTTGTAAAAAATTTAATTTTTGAATTGATTTTGTGTAAATAGGATGAGATATGGAGTGTATGTTACTTGTTTAGGTTGCTTGAGTTCTTGTTTTTTAAATCAAGTTTTATGCCTAAAAGTTTGGATATAATGACTATTGGTAGTTGTTATTTGATTAGTTGAATAAAGTGTTAATGCATGTCACTAAATCTTGATGCATGTTATCAAAAATGGATGCATGTTGATTTCCTAAGTTTCATTCGGTGTTTTTGTTCGATTTTTTGATAAAAATGCAAGGGAATGATTTTTAAAGGTAATTGATGTTTAGAAGTATGCATGTAAGTGTTAAGTGGTTGCATATTGATTATGTTTGATTTTTTCATATTGTTTTGGTTTGAATTTTTTATTAATTAAAGGGGGAAAGAGTTGCTTATCAGGGGTAATTGATGTTCAAGTGATATAAGAATAATCGGATTGAGATTTTATAAAAACTAAGGATTTTTGCATGTTAGAATTGTGAGTTGGGTCGAATTAGGGAACCTTTTAGTTCGATTTTTTTATGAAAATGGTGAAAAGGAATGGTTTTAAGGATGATAAGGATTAACTCATAATTTGGATCATTAAAAAAATATGCATCATAGTTTGTTAAGAAGATTATGTGTTATTTGGATTGAATATGCTAAATTCGAATTGCATGTGAAGTGGTATATGTTTATCATTAAGATGATCACAAGAATTTTTATTCGGTTTTAAAAGAACTAAGGATTGGAGTCTTGTATTGTAGTTTGATTTGTAATGTTAAGTCAATAGTTGTTAATCGTATGAATGGAGATTCTTGGCTTGTGTTAAAAGTCAAGTGTTAAAAAATGATTATAATATTTGATTATGATTGACTGATATAATTGATTATATTAGAAGGGTAAGAGTAATTACAAGTACGTCATGTCCGACTCTCGACGAGTTAGTGAATAGGTTGTTTATGTTATTGAGTTATTCGAATCGGTGATTATTTGCTAAATTTGTAGTATCGAGATATAAAAAGTATAAAGCTATATCTTATTATGTATTATGTGTTATGCGTGTGTACATGAGATAAGTGTTTATCGCGTTCGGGGTAGAAGTTAGACGTTAGCCTAAACGTCCGGAATTGATCAAGTCCCTAATTAGGGTTTTGTTTGGATTGTAAATTTGGATAGCAAAGGCATTCAGGCTAGTAAAGGGAAAGAAATCTTAGGTGGCTGTAGCTCAGGTTCCATTAAACCGGAAAGCTTTTTGAGGCAAGTAACTTTGCCTTATATTATAAATTGATTACAGAAATATTATTGTTGATGTCATGATAGAGTAAAGGATTCTTGTGAAACTTGTTATTGATTCTTATGAAACCCCTGTTATTGTCCCTTGTGATAAACCAGTTATCAATTCTTGTGATGAACCATAATAGTAACCCCTTTATTTCAAGTACGTATACCCTATCTCTATATTTTTTTAACTTATGATCATTTGACCTTAACCCTAATGAAATTTTTACATGTTATATCTTGTTAACCAAGATCCCTCATATCCTTTATGTCTTGTTACGTATCGTTCTTTGGAACTATCCTTATTACGAACTTATACACTTGTTCAACGTTTGATCAATATCTTTGGCCTATGATCCCTGCTTACTTTGATTTGTTCTCTTTCCTTGAATTCTTAAATTGGACTTAAGAATGACTTTTGACTTGAACGAGTCCAAACGATTTCATTTATCGGTAATGTTAAACCTGATTTAGATAAACTTCCTCATATTCCAACACAAAGGTTTTCCAAATGAATTCCTTGAAGATTGGATAGAGACATAAGAGACTAGTGGGACTAGTCCAGTCATATAAGAGGCTAGTGGGGCTAGTCCACTATAGTTCAGGCTGATCACCCGTATTATATTTAAAAGATGGATATTCCAATCAAGGGTTCTTTAATATTTTATAAACAAGGAAATGTATATCTTTATTAAAGTAATTTGCCTAATTATTTAAAAGGAAACAAAATGAGTAGTACCTTCTCTAAAGTTATGAGACTTCACTACAAAAAAACAAGGGTAAATTTGACCGGCCAAATATGACTGCGGCTAAATTTGACCGTCAACGGTCATATTTAAGGTCAACTTTATTATATAGTTGGTCAGATTTAATTTTGACCGCAGACGGTCAAATTAAAGGCCAGTCATTTATTTGTAACTGGTCAAGATTTAATTTTGACTAACAGCGGTCAAAATTAATTCGGTCAAATTTACTCGGTCATATTTATTTTTTAGATCCCAAAAAAAAGAGAGGGAAAAATCCCGCTAAGATAACAAAATTTGATTGGTGCAAATTTGACCGCATTCGGTCATATTTAGGTGCAGTCTTATTTAACTTTTTGGCGCTAAATTTCCCGCCAAAGTTAAACGAAATTATCATAAATAAATTTGACTGACGGCGGCCATATTTATAAATGTGACTGCTAGTGGTCAATTTTAAATTTAACTATTTTTCTATAAATTTGAATCAATATTAAATAAAGTATTAAAATATTAAAAAATATTGGGGTACCGAAATTACATAAACAACATATTAAAAATTATTTTAGTCGTTAGTCAAATATATTTTAGAAGTAGTAATTAAAAGGTGACATTATATTTCTTCAAAAAAATTACAAAAACAAATAATAGTCACTAGATTTTAAAATTTACAAAATATTTTGTATATTTAGTATGACAAAACATAAAGTACAAATAATAAAAATAAAAGTAAGATACGTGTAAAAATAATATCAATAATAGATTTTATTGTTCAAATGCTTGTATGAAGTACATGATTTAAGAGTTGGATTTAGAGGTTAGAGTGTTAATGTATAGCATTAATAATTTTGTAAAACTTAAAGGATGTTAAGTATGTTAGGTTTAAAGGATATATGCGAAAATCGTCCAATTATAAACACATCATCTTAAAATAATAAGATGTCACATATCGATAAGTATAATGACTTATCGATATATTGAGTTCTCTACATGTGTCTTTGACTTGTCGAGGTCTCCAGTTTTCTATATGTAGAATGACTTGTCGATAGGCTTTTGACTTGTCGATATCTCTAGTTCTCTTCATGAAGATTTTCCTTGTCAATATCTCTAGATCTCTACATGAAAAAATGACTTGTCGATATCTCCAGTTCAGTACATAGACTTTTTGACTTGTCGATATATGAGATTTCTACATGCATTTTGACTTATCGATATCTCTTGGGACTTCTCTTTAGGTCATTTTGGACTTCTCGATATCTCTTGATCCGTGACTTGTCGATATTTGACTTGAAACAATTTTCCCAGAACAACATTATTCAAATTCAAGCTGCTACACTTATCTCTAAGGCATGATCATGATTTGATCTTTTTCCAGAGTTTATTCCAGTCTGATCTACTTAACATTTTTACAGACTCAAGAAGTACAATTACAGAATACCAATGTAGATTATCATACAACTTATCCTTAGGGTTGTCAATATGATTAAATCTTGTGGACAGCCTCTTGTTGCCCGAGTTGGTTTGATTTGGGCTAGTAGACTTTTACTTACTTTAGACTTTTACTAACTTCAATGTTATCCAAGCTCTACTACTCATGAACATATTACATCTTGAACAATACAAATTTAATGAAAAATACAACAAAAACTATGAACTCTATGTATATAAATATACATGTATATGTTAGATCTCAAAATAAAGAATTTTCAATGACTGTAAGGTTGTATTTTTCAGATGGTATGGTGTATATTTCGTGGATAAATTTTAAAAGAAAGTACACTCAAAAATATTTACAGGCTAAGTTAATGTTCGAACATATTCACAAGATTTAAGATCTTGACTCAGTCTCACACCTAATTTGTTATAATCTGAATGTAATATAATCTTAAAGTACGTTAATCAAAGATAAGATAGACTGACCACCAATATAGAAACGTATATCTTCAGTTTAAAATAAATCAAAATACACTAATTATAACTTATCTAAATATGTAGTACACATATATATGATTTATATAAGTGTATCTCGTTTCAACATATAAAAAAAATTAATTATATGTATAATTTTTTTTATAAAAAAATATATATTAAAAATGTATGAGACATACTTTTCAAATTAAATATTATTTAATAAATGAGGGAATGATCAGTTTATATACTATTCTTAACTTTATCTGACATTCAATTGTTCAAAACTAACTCTATAAATATTTTAGTAATCATGTTTAAAGTGAAATAAATTGTCGCTATTTACAACACGTACATATTATGTGTATGATAAAAAACTTAAGTAATAGGGTGTAGTGGTAAGGTGATGTGTTTGTGAATGTAAAGATTCGGGTCCAATTCCGCCCAACAACCTCTTTTATATAAATTCAAAGTACAGGGGTAAATTAGTCAGTTTAATGAGACTTTTTAATCTCATGAATATTATCAGCATTTTCTCTTATTATATATATAAAAGAAGTGTTACAACTTATAACATACTTGTAAAAATGTTTGATTAGAGTATCAAAATAAATATAATATATTTTTAA
This sequence comes from Apium graveolens, assembly GCF_009905375.1. Lineage (NCBI taxonomy): Eukaryota > Viridiplantae > Streptophyta > Magnoliopsida > Apiales > Apiaceae > Apium > Apium graveolens. Next base: position 209,706,923 of record NC_133651.1, on the reverse strand, counting down.
GTTGAAATATTACTTTAAATTACAAGAATTTGAAGTAAATTACAAACTGAATAAATAAGATACACGATTATATACGAATCTTTTACATAATGAAATTTAACAAATTAAAAAGAAGTAAAATAGTAATTATATAAATATTAAAAAGTAAAATAGTATATGTATAAGTTTTTTTAAAAATAATATTAAAAATGTAAACATAGGAATTATAAAAAATATAAATACAGATAAGTAATAAACTTTTTTTCTAAAATATTTATTAGGATTTTTTTAACTAAAATAATAAAGTATTTCACTCAAATTGGAGAATAATTGGACTCCAGCGTGTGATTTTTGGGTCAAAACAGCCGCCCAAAATTTCATACAATTTAAAAATTTGGTGTAGAAACACGCTACTCCATCTCCTTGTCCAATACACATTTTATGAGTACACACTCCATAATTATCTCTCTCACTTTCTCACTCTCTCACTAATCTCTTTGGTCTCTCTGTCTTATCTCTTAGTGGCCACTATTACCAATCTCTGCTATACAATTAGGGATTTACTTTCATAATTAGGGTTCAATTGAATTGGGGTTTCTTCAATTAGGGCTTGGTTTTTCAATTAGGGATTAACCTTCACTTATGTCTCTCTCTATCTCTCTCTCTGATTTTACCTTTTTCGTTTGGGTTTGCAATTACTGCTTATATTTTTGATTTTGTAATTGCAGATACGGCCCTTATGTTTGTGCCGATTGAAATTTTGTGTGTTAATGGCTAGTAGTAGAGAAATCGATCCTTTGTTGAAGGATTTGACTGAGAAGAATCATAGTTTTTGGCGTCCTAAATCCCATAACACTGGTGACGTCTCTGTAATGTCGTGTCGTTAGTACGGAGCAGACTTGCTACTTGGGAATAATCTTTTGTTCAAGAAACGTTGACTAGGCAGGTGAATCTGTTAATTTGTTTCTTGTTCGTATTTGGTAGATACTATTGGAAATCAAAGAAATTTTGGTGATGTGGAACTTCTATTGGAATTTGTTTTACTGTGTGACATTTGTGATTGAGATTTAATGGTGTTTTTTGTGGTTTTGCAGGAAGCGGAGAAATATGGAAGATGAGATAGATATGTTACATAAGAGCATGGATGAGAAAAATGTTCAGCTTCAGGCAACAGCCTCTACTGCTGAGAAGGTAAAAAGTAGACGAATTATTACGAGTGTATGAATGGTTATATCAGAGATCTTGATTTCTTATAGAACCGAGTTATGTAATTAGGCCTCTTTAGCTTATATACATTAACATAATCTACTCAAAGTTCTGTTCATCTGAATTTAGTGTGTTGGATATCTGAATTTATTATATGGTATGTCTGATATTAGTTTCTGACTTTTTGGGATATTGGTGTTTTTTTGTGTGAGAAATCATGTCCATTAATGTCACCCTGATATATTTCCCTTTCCATGGTTTCTCTCTCTAAATGTTGCACTATGTCTTTGCCTTAAAGTATGTACTCTGAAGTTACTGTTAATGTTGAAAGAAACTAAAAACTAGCCCCCAGATTACTTGTGGTTTATTCCTGGTAAGAATTCAATTACTATTTCTAGAAAACATAGTGAACTCATTAATTAATTTAGCTTATTAGTTAAAGTAACATTCGGCGCAAGCCTCAGAGTATATCAACCAAATTTTATGTTTTGTGTATCACTCTGAATAAGAGACTCCAGGACTGGTAATATTATTGTAAGTAGTTGAAGCCAGAAAGGTACTTCATTAGGATAACCTGTTGAAGTTGCAGGGGTATGTACCTGCATATGTCTTAATTGTTCAATTTGGAGATGGTCCACCATGCTGTAATTTTCATGATACATCATTAGGTTATTGTGCTTTACCAACCGATGGTCAGTATCATATGGGATATTGATAATCGGGTTAAGTATTTTTATAATAAGACTTGTATTTTCCTTTTGTCATAAGTTGGGACAAAGGTTGTTGGTGTTTCCAGAAAGACAAATACAACCACACATGAAGTTTTAGGAGTGATGACCAAATGAGACACTCAAATTGTATGTACCTATTGTTGAAGTGTCGTCTTAAAATTTTTATTTCAATTATCACTGCCAAACCTACATGTACATCTAATGATTATAGTTATGTTGGCCAAATTAGAATTTTGTTAGGTACTTATCTCTGGTATCCCTCTTCAACTTACTTGATGTCTCTGGAGCTGTGTTTCATGCGTAAGAAGTGTGTCAGGCAATTGAAATTTTTGTTTCTAGTGGGAAGTAATGGTTCAATTTGGATTTTTGTTTTAGAACGAGTTGTGAATGTATTAAAGGGATTGTATACTTTTATTAGGCTCTTATAGGACTGCTCAGTATGATTATTATAATTTTTCTTGATTTTATGTACAGTGTTTCTTTGAAACCCCAGGGCTTATATTAAAAAGAGGAGGATACCAATCCAAAGACATAAAAGTTTGGGTAGAATGTGCGTGGAGTGAAAATGGTCTTTATGATATTCTAATAGTTATTTTTGATGTTCATAGGCACCTTAACAGGTTAGTATTGGTTTGTTTATTTGCTATATTTTTTATGATTAATCGTATACTTCGATTGCTAACTGATATGTAGGAGAAGAAATTTTATAGAAGCAGGTTAAGTATTTTCACAATAAGCCTTGTAAATATTATAGGAAATCCCAAATGATATTGACCATGGGTTGGTAAAGAAGGAGAAGATGAAATATTATACGATACACAAGACCTCTGTTCACTCTCTCATCACCAGTTTAATTAATCCACACTCATGATCTTAATTAAAATCAATATTTAATTCATTAATTTACTATACCTGATATTAATTTAATCTACCAGAGAATTTACGCTTTCACTGCCTGTTTGCTCACTACTTTATTCCTCATGCTTTTGGTGTGACCTTTTAAATTAACTCTATTTGACCCTCATGTTTATGTTTATATATTTTACTTGCATTGTGATGACAAGTTGTATTGTTGTATAAAATATAGAGTTTTTATTGCCGATTATGTTAATTCAATGTTTGTGTAAGGAAATTTGGTTATAATATAATCGAGTACAGAGCCTAATATTGGAGGTCTCGAGTTTAAACCTAATGTTATTGTAAAATAGTATTCTGATTTACGATAATAAATTCTCAAACCTTAAAATGTGTTTTCAAATAAAGGGCGTATTAGAGATATGTATGATCCAATTGAGCCTATCTACTATTACTTTGGGTACGGTAGAGTTGATAGCTTTATGATGTAAAATTGGAGCTTTATTTAGATTATGCTTGGTTCATATTGTTTACATCAATGTGCTATATATGCCTTCTTTGGACTATTCACCCTAATCTAATTTTTAACATTTGATGTCTTTTTTGCAGTCATTCATTGTGTTTTCCAATCCGATCAAATTTGCTTTGCTGTTGACATTTGGCAACTTGATGGCTATTGGAAGGTGTTGGAAGTTGTGCTTCAGTGCTGCTTTTATGTTTTAAGTGTTGGTACATTCTTGTTTAAAGATAATTTGTGTTGTTATTTTTGTAAATTATCTGGTATGACACGTATGTAGAATGATTGTGGTTCCCTTGACATCCAACTATAACCAGAGACATGTAAATATAATGGAATTTTGTATCCTCTTAATCTATGTATGTATATTTTATATCATCTTATATTTGACTAAAACTAGTTACATTTGGCATTTTGCTTGTTAAATTTGACTTAAATCACTCGATTTTATAATTTGACCAGAAATTGAAAATATAATAATTTACCTACTAATTTTGACCAATGAATGTCATATTTATAAATTTGACCTGCAAAAATCAGGGTAATATTTATAAATGTGATTCGGAAATGAATTGGTCAAATTTATAAAATTGAGTGCGAGCCATTCGGTCAAATGTATAATTTTGACATATTTGACCGTAGTTGGTCATGTTTATGTATAAAGAGCGGGAAATTCAATTTTTTTAAAATTTTAAAGTAAGGAGTGAAAAAATATAAATGACTACCGTCGGTCAATTTTAGGCGGTCAAATTTAGTTAGTCAAATTTGAGCGGTCATATTTAGTCGGTCAAATTTAATTAAATTTGACCGATTTCGCTAAATTTGACCAGCCTAAAAAAGACCGACACATTTCGGTCATATTTAGTTAAATATGACCGCCAGCAGTCAATTTTAGTTAAATATGACCGAAAAATTTCGGTCAAATTTAGCCGTTTTTCTTGTAGTGCTTGGTCGAGAACCCTGCCACTATACTTTGTTATTGATTCTCGAAACTTGATTGATCTCTTCCTTTGAAATGAGAACCTTCTTGAGAACCCTATTATTGATCGTGATGAATGTCGGCTTTCTCCCAAACTTTAAATCCTGAAAGCCCGTAACCTTTTTCAAAACTTTTACTTAGTCGTTAAAAGAATACTACCACCTAGTTTAGTTTTGTTCATAAATAAAATGCCTCAGTTTCTGTTGTTTATGTTGATATTTAGAACTGCTATATAGTTACTTTTTGTGCGTCTTTGCTCATTTATTTGCTTTGATCTAACCATGGAAGATAAGCAAGAAGATGGCCAGGCATAGGCGCACCGCTCGCAAGAGCGTACCTATCGTGTTGAGGGATTTCATATGCCAGATCAGGTAGTTGTTGTGTGAGCAAGCGATGGGGGAGAAGTAAATTAGCTAAATCAGATACTTTTGGGTTATCTGTCGTTCTAAGTCGAAATCGAATAATATGATTTTTTTTCTGATTTTGGGTTGTAATAATATTATCTTCTGGTTGGTAGTTGTAATCTTGTCTCATACTTTATCCTGTTGGGATCCTGTTAGTATCAGGGTTTATTATATTTCTTCTATTATGGTATTAGTATATTGGTGTGTGGGTCCTCATTTCCTAACCCTGAGATTGAAAGCATCACACCGTAATATGAACCACACAAAACAATAGTTTACAGAAACCGTTGTGCTAAATCCAAAATTTTATATTTTTTAACAACGGTTCATAAAACCGTTGTATGAAATCTGGCTGAAATAGTGGTTATTTGTGGGAAACAAAAACCCGTTGTCTGTTATTTTAGGATAACGGTTCTTTTGTCAATTGTTATCTAATTAGTGTTGTTTGAAGCTGTTTTTCTTATACTGTCATAAGTATGAACCTTTACACAATTAGAAATTTTAGTAATCTTTTTATATCTGCAAAACAAATAATAAGTTATTTGCTTCACAAGAAAAACAATATGTTATTCTATGCATAAATAGTAACTAATAATTGACAATTTTTGCATTGGTGCATGTGACAATCAAATATTCATATTTTGTTTCAATAAGTATTTTTCTTTTTTAGGATTTGAATAAGTATTTAAATTGTACATTAATAATAATTTTAGTAAATTCCATGCAAAAGAAATAAATTATTCAATATTGTTGTAGATACAAGTACTAACAACAAGCAACTAGCAAGTAACTAAGATCAAGCACCTGAAATACTGATCAAGGACCAGAGACAAGTGACATACAACTCATCTCTCCTCTACTCCTCTGTTATTTACTGTAACTGAATTCTGTTACAGAAAGGTTCTAGAAGCTAGTCTAATCTCTATACATAAAAATAATCAGTTTGTATCTTTTATTCTCTCAGCTTGAATAAACAATTTTACTTTCACATTTGTGATATGGTATCAGAGACATCATAATCTTTGTGCCTATCTAAGTAAATGCATTCATATGCTTCCGCTTTATAAGCTCCATCACCATTAATGGTGACATCGTCCTCTACACCTGCAGATCTATTTATTGATAATAATCCTCTATAATATCTCAGTGCAAGATCTAAGTGCAAGATATTCACAGAAAAATGTGCCACGTCTATTCAACAACGGGAAAGAACTAGCCTCATTGACTCAAGGTAACAAATCTGTTACCTCCTATTTCACAAATGTTCGAGGTTTAATGAATGAATTGAAAATTTTGGTTCCAATTCCTAGATGCCCTTGTAATCTTACTACCTGCACATGTGGTATAAATATGAGATTAATTCGGTATGAACAACATATGAAGCTTAGTCAATTTTGTATTTTTACAAACACTCGAGGTTAAATTATGTTAATATGTCATTTGCCTGATATCAGTCAAGCTTATGCCATGCTCTTGTAAGATGAAAATCAACATAGTTCTGTTACTTTTATGACATATCTCTTGAGTCAGTTTCTACCAATGCACGATTTGGATCGTAATTTCAATCTAAGAACAAAATTGTTTCAAATAAGAAGGATGATAAGAAACTCAATGATGTTGTTTGTGATTACTGTCATCTCACTGGACATGTGAGAGAAGTGCTTTGCTCTCCACGGCTACCCTGACTGGCACATGTTATATGGTCAACCCAAACCAAAACCTAGACCTAGAAACAACGAGAAGATTGGTGATAATATGATAAATTCTGTTACAAAATCAGACTCTTCACAGCCTGATGATGGTAGTATTTCTGGTGGTAATCAAGTATGCACTAATAATTTGTCAGATGCTCGGTGTCATCAAATTATACAGATGTTGCAAGGTAAATTAAAACTACTTCCATAACTCCTTGGTTGAAAACTATTGCTAATCATGTGGCAGGTATTCCTCACCATACTACTAATTATGTCATGTATGCATCACCAGTTCAATTTACATAACCTGAAAATGTTTGGATACTTGATTCTGGAGCCACTATTCATATAACACCATACTTACATCTTGTTCATAATTTCAAACCTGTTAATTATGAATTGCATTTGCCAAATAGAGAAATTTCTATAATTACTCATATTGGTCAAATTCAATTAAGTTCAGATATCTTGCTTCAAGATGTGTTAGTTGTGCCTAAATTTCAATGTAATTTATTGTTCAGTCCATAACTAACAAGTACCTTTGCTATCAAAATTGTGTTTTCTCCTTCTAAATGTATCTTTCAGGACCCTAGTTTGATGATGGAGAAAGAGATTGGTAATCTGATAGATGGTCTATATAAACTTCATACAAATAAATTGCAAATTGCTTCTATGACATTTGTTCATTCTTGCCATAGTATTATCAAGTCTGATATCAACTAGAATTGGAGATCAGGGCATCCTTCTCATCCAGTCTTGAGTCATATTATGAGTATATATGTTCCCCTACAAATGTAAATACTCATTGTGATATTTGTCATTTTTCCAAACAAGTTAGACTACCCATTCTTGTTAGAGATTCTAAGAGTACTAGTGCATTTGATATTGTTCAATGTGATGTATGGGGACCTTACAAAAATTCAACACTTGACAATTATACTCTTTTTCTTACTATAATAGATGACTTCACCAAATGCACTTGGGTTTACTTAATGTCCACAAAAATACAAGTGTTTAGTTTGATTAAAAATTTCATTGCTTATGTTTCCGCTCAATTCAAAACTTATGTTCAAATTCGTAGGTCTGATAATGGGACAGAATTCACAAATTCTTACTTAACATCATATCTACAAACCATTGGAATTGTTCAACAATTTAGTTGCTCTTATACTCAAAAAAATGGAGGAGTTGAGAGAAAACATCAACACTTGTTAAATGTGGCTAGGTCCTTAAGGTTTCAGTTCAATTTGCATATCTCCTTCTGGGTTGATTATGTGTTAACAGCCACATATCTTATTAATATGTCGCCTTCTCACTTCAAGTCACCATATAAACTATTATTTCACAATTTACCAAATTATATTGCCCTAATAACATTTGGATGTATGTTCTACATCCCTAATCTTTATTCTCCTTTTGATAAATTTTCCTCAAGAGCACTTAAATATGTTTTTTTAGGATATCCTTTTAATAAGAAAGGATACATTGTCATGGACCTTATAAAGGTATGTAAAATTCAATTAATATTGTTATTAATTGAATTATTCTTATTTTATTCATAATAAAAAACCGTTCATCCGTTTAATACGAAACAAAAGCATCTAGACTCAGAAAAATATTCTGCTTTTATTAAAAATACTTTCGAGAAATAAAATCTTTTATTTCGAAAGGTCGCTTGATTTTATAAACATTTCTATGTCGCGTAACTATCAAAGAGTTGTATTTAATTTTTTTTAATTTTAAATGTACTCAGTCGAGTGTTGTAATAAACTGAGTTATATGTTATATGAATTATGTGATTCATGGAATAGGGGTTATATATTTTTAAAAAAATTCGGTAATCCAACCTTACCGATGATTAGACATATTGATTTTTGATATGTATGTAAAATATTGGATTTTTTAAAACTAAGCTCATATGTTTTTGTAATAAATCTATAAAATAAAATGTTCAATTCCTGCCAGTATTGGTTGGAAATGACCAAAGCAAAGTAAAATGTGCATTTCGTGTTTTTTACTTATCGTTTGTCACATTTTGTTGAACAAACTCCAAAGACATAAAGATGTATTCATTTCAGTATTGAAATTCAATAACATTAGTTGATTATATTTACATTCTCGTGTTTCTCTTATATTTAGATAAATTATAATTATTTTTAAAAAAATAATAAATATCGAAATGTTTCGATAAAATATAACTTCAAAAGTGAAAAGTCATTTTATAGCGAAAGGAAATTAGGAAAAATAGAACTTGAAGATGATTTGTCTAAACCTTTTAAACATCTATTAATTATTGTAATTATTATTACTAATATTGAATAATTGTTATGAAGATGTAATTTTAACTCTTATATTATGATAATGACATGTTCACGGATTGTGCTTTATGGGGAATTTTTCAATTTTAGTTATTGTTGTATGCTTATAATGTAGATATTATTTATGTACAATTTGTTCTACATTTATTTCAATAGAATATAATTTTTTTTAAAGGTCCAACATTTCCTACCACATTCAAGCTATTTCCTACCACATTCAAGCTATTATCTACCGCATTCAAGCTAAACGGTAGTAGGAAATGACTAGTACGAAATGTCCATTTTCATGGCTTCTAGCATAAAACCTACCAATTCTGGTAGGTAAAAGGTCCTGAATGTGTAAATTGCCACGTGGTAGGAAACATCCCTGGGTCCCACAAGACAACTCATCAAATGTGTCCCCAATTGTGTGATGTGGCAGCTGACGTGACAGCTGACGTGGCAGGTGATGTAACCGACCATGCGGCATGCCATATGGGTAGCCACTTGTCAAGTGGGGGCCATTTGAGATACAAGAACTAATTCCTATCAAGGAGCAATTCCGACCTGAGCAATTTCTATCAAGCTCGTTGCTAGGAATTGACCCCTTTTCCTATCAGATTTGCGCCATTTCCTACCAAAACGCTGGTAGGAAATTATCGTTTTTCTTGTAGTGAAACAGTTAAAATAATTAATAGGCAAATCAACGATAAATTACAAATATTTTAGCAATCAAATTGTTATGGAAACACCACAAATAAATTTGGATAACATTTAGAAACTATCTTATATATATACATATAACTATAATTGCATAGATGAGAAGACTATTTCGGGGAAGCCTAACCAAGTAACTTGATAATCACAATCGAAATGAGAATATACCGAAAAACATTAGGCCAACTATTAATACACACAAAATTTCCTTCCATTAAAATTAATAAAATATTATCAACTTCTATTGGGCCGATTAATAATATTAAATTAATTCGTCATTAATCATAAGATTATAAAAAGTGAAATATTAAATTATATCACCGTCCGGTAGAAAATAAATTAAATCCTATAAATTGAATTTTAAATTTTAGTTTACAAAGAAAATATATAAATCTTCCTTTAGGCCAATTTATGTAATAATTTTTACATACAATTATGTGATTTACCATTCTTATAAAAAATTAAAGTAAACAATTTTTGATGTTCCCTCTAAAACTTTAATAATCAAGAAATCACTATATTCATTAGCCCTTAAACTAAATTTAAAATTAACATTCATAAGGGACTATTATTAATTAAAGACACAAGTTTTCCTTTAAATATATATTAAATATAAATAATATAAACTAAAAGAACATAATTTTAGTAAATTTAAGTTATAATAATAAAATTAACAATCACATTAACATGTTATAGACATAAGAACTCGTTTTATGTGACGACGGTACATACAATATTATGCATTTAAAATATTATAATCGAGATATGTATGAGGCTTTTAAGATATAGTATAAATAGTTTCTGCACTAGATCATGTGCATATTGTTATTAAACTGAATGGTAATAAAATATTAAAACTTGATGAAGTGACAACAATTCATAATTCATGGGTGGTACAAGTCAAATCAAGCAACTATATTGCATATCATGTGCCTCCAGAATAGTAGTAATATGATAATTAAAATTTATACATGAGATCCAAGTTTGTTGAGGGGATCTAACGAGGATCGTGTTAGTGTTTGTGCCCTAGAGACAAGACTATGATGTTTTAGTTAAAGACATTTGGATTATTAATGTTTATGTTCTATTGATTATTCCCTTTATAATTTATTAATTCTTAATTTACTGCGATATAAATGTTAGATTAATAAATGTCCTTGGAATATGATATGCAATTCTATATCTCTAAGTACGTGACTTAGAAATGAGATTATGAGAATAGTATCAATATTCTTAAAAGTCTCTAGTCGAGTATTATTATTAAGGGACAATAATAATGCATTAAGACTAGTGTGTTTGTTGACTAATGATCACATCTCATTGATCATAGGTATAGTCATACTAAAATCAAAGACACAGGAAGATGTATATGTACATGGTGCTCGACAGACCCGATGTGAGATTTTACATGTCTGTTGTATCATAAGTAATTTCACAGTGATAATGATGTAATGATCCTTAAAGCTGAAGTCATTATATTTCTATACGAGAATTAGTATACATTGATTCCATTAAAAGTTATCCTTGACCGTGTAATGATAAAAGTGGACATTGGATATATTATGAATCGTATGAGAAATATGAATGATATAGAAGGGATTTAACCCTCCTGTTTTAGGAGTGATATTATTGGCCTCTTGTGTGAGCTAGACTACGAAATGCGTGGTCACGCTCAAATGTTGATTTGATATAATAGTCTACCCATTAATCAAGGAAACCTGGATTAAATATTGATGAGGATGACATATTACATGCATCTAGTTTAATCTATAATATATGGATAAAAGGATTACATTCCATTATACATTATTCACGAAATGTTTAATCGATCACCGATTCAATTATTGTTACTTGGGTAGATATGATGTATTACTTGATGTCGCTCATTGTTTACGATTTTAAATTAGATTTAAAATTTGGTGCCAATGTAATAATAACCTATAGGGTCACAAACAAAGAATGCTTGAAGGATTATTTAATTTAAATTAGATTTAAATTAAATTAAAGTAATTTGAATTATTTATAATATTAATTAAGTTTGACTTAAATAATTAGATAAATATTGATATTCAAATTTACTAATATTAATTTGAAATTTATTTGTTAAATAATTAAGTGATACTTAATTATAATACAAATAGGAATTTCGAATTAATAATAACTCTTAATTAGTTAAGAGTTATCATTCATTTTTCTACTCTCTATATAATATCTCTTGTGTAGCTGATTTTTTGGGGGTGCAAGACTTTTACTAAAACCCTAGCCACCAAGAGAGAAGATGGAGAGAGCAAGAAGAAACGGGTTTGTGCTAGTACACATCCAATCCTTGAGTTCAAGCATTCGTGTGGATACTGATAGAGCATAGATCGCGAGAATGGGATGCGTGGTGATTGAACAAGCTTTGGATCTCCATTAGTCAACCAATTGGTAAAGCTTCTTAAGGTAAACAATCAGATCTATGAATTAAATATATGTTTTTCGCATGGATCCTGCGGTGGGTTTCAAAAATTCTAATTTTTTTTACATTTTTAATTACTGTTTCCGCTGCGTTTATGTGCTCGAAACCCAACACATCACACATGTGAGTAATATCAAAATAGTATCTTTACGATCGCTTATGTAAAACCAGTCGAATTAAATTATATAAAAACAAATTTGATTGATCTGAAATTTTGATTCTACTCAAAGAATTAATCTTTGTGTCTGCTCTGATAACAATTATTATACTAAATCATCTATATAAATATGACGAAATATATATACATATTTCTCTAGATCAAAACTATGAGTATAGATTAATAGTGGAAGCATACATGACTGTTATGTATGCAATTTTGTATGTTTTACATGTTGTTATATTTATATATGTGTATGTATATATATGTTTTGAATATATGATATTCATGAGAGTGGTATAATCATATGATGATTATATAATCTGTATATATACTAATATATAAATGTTTTGTGTTTGTTCTTATTATAAGAATCGTATTTGATACGTTTCTGAATCGGATACAGCGGATTTTCTGAAATCTGTGTCTGGTATCAGATTTTGGCGAACGAATATGCTCTTTAATATGTAATCGAGCCTCAGAATTGTTGAAATCTGTAAGGCGTTTGACGTCGTTTAGGCCCTGTAATCTGCGATTGAATGTTATCAGATTTAATTTCGAATTTTTTGATTTTTTTCAATATTTGGTTTTTATGATTAGATAAAGATCACATAGGATGAAGCAATAACCAACCATGTTTATTCATTGCACTTTACATATATATGTGCATATAATGAATGTAAGTGTAGAGTAGTTTATAAAGATGCATGCTTAATTAGATTAAGGATGTATGTATTTGATATGACACCCATGTCACGATTCAAGATTTTAAAATGAAAAAACGATTATGAGATTCTCGTGTTTATGAAACAAGGAATAAAATAGAAATTTTCTTTGTTTCTGACATAGGGCAATTTTGTTAAAAGCAAGTTTATTGAACTTGTAAGGTTGTGGGTTTTAAGCGAGACTGTTGTGACTGCCTCACTACCTGAAAATCAAACCATTGACGAATATTGATCTGAAGTATCTTATTCAAGGAAAAATTGGGAATCTCTTTATGAAGTGATCATGATTATTTTAAAATTAACAAAACCCTAAAGTTAATATTAAGTTGATCAGATGCCTTCCAATGAGTCCAATGCGTTAACCCCTAGATCAACCAAGAATGGGTTCGCCAAAGCGAAGTACTCCTATCTATCGTGGGAGATGTATTGAAGTATATTGATACTTTTTGACTATTGGGTTTGACTTAACTATGTTATCACAATAGGATTGTGAACTTAGACGCATAAAGTTTGGTGAGATTTATTAGATATATATGAACAAATGTTGTTCCACCAAGCTATCCAAGAGTTATATAGTTGATATAATTGACAAATATTGTCTACCTAAATAATCATGTTTTAGGAGAAAAGCCAAAGCTGACCTAACGCGTGGTGAAATATGGATCTTGGCTCACTAGAAAGGATATAGAACATATTTTATCCGAACTAATAGTTAGGGATATGGATTTGATAAAAATAGTGGGAGATATATATTGTGAATATATATATGAATAATCACTTGAACATAATTTAATGATCTTTTGTAGACTAAGTCATTTTATGCACTTTAATATTGTAGATATCAAATGACAAATAACACAAATAACTTCTCTATATAATATTCCTTGAGAAGGACAAGCTGACATGAAATAATTTCCTCGATTGACATGGGAACTTGAGGGTTGTCCTCAGGTTCAAGGATGTCACTCAAACCCCTCCCTTATTTCTTCTAGCTGAGAATGAAACATGTGTAGAACAAAATGCTTACCGAAAGCAAAGTAACTATGCAACTGATATTTCATATCTCATGCTTGTAATTATGAGTGCTGAGCTTTAGAAGCAACAAGAGCATAATGATGCTTATGATATGATTGAGCACCTTCAAAAGATGTTTGAAGGATAGGCTCGTCAGAAAGATTTGACAATAATAAGGCACCATACTTTTATATTAATGGGAGAATTATATCCGCTTGGACCACATGTTCTAAAGGTGATAGGAATATGTGCCTTGATATTTTAGGTTTCAAGAATGGTCTAGAGACTCAGCTTGATTTGATCAAACGAACTTTGAACAATTTCTTTTCTCAGTTTGTTAAGAACAAAAGGAATGAGATAGACAGAACACTCACTGAGTTACATCCATATTGATGCTGTACAAATGGAATGCAAATGGGAAAGGAAAGTGGACAGGTGAGGTAAATATTTGATCTTATTCGGTGCCAAACAAAAGTACAATTCCAAAGGGATTTTGAAGCCTAAGTTGCTAAAGAAGATGATTGTCATTTCTGTGGAAATAACTGGATGAATGGAAGTTAAATTGTCGAGCTTACTGGAAGATCTAAAGAAGGAGACTACCAATGGTCAAGCTTCAGGTATAGGGTTAGAATTGGAGCAAAAGTTGTTGCTCTAGTTGAAAGAACTCGATACCTAATGTTGCCCATAAGGCGAGATTGAGAACTTGATAAATTGTTATTACGTGCATGCCTTTAGCGGATACATTAAGTCAATTTCTTGCCATGATAAGAAAGGTTTTCATTTTAATTAAATAAATAATAGTTGTTTATTCTATTTTAATGGTAAGACTTATAATGTTGCACAATTAGTTAACAATTTACATGTTCTAAGTTGACTGAAATCAAACATTACCTCTAGCATTGCCGTTAAGCCATAATAATGAGAAACACATTTATGGGTTACATATACATGAATACTTGGATAAGTTTGATTTTGAATCATACAGAAGATGCGAACTTTGTCTCATTTGCACACTACAAGGAAAATAGGGTGACACAATGGTTCTTAACCATTATCGGATACCCCTCAATACCGTTGAGTATTGAGGTGCCGTCTGATGCAACGGTACCCAATCGTTATCTGTCTCTCTGCAAGACAACAGCGCAGATACAAGAAAACGTTGTTAGAAGGTTGGTATACACAACAGTTCTGTTATAACATAGTGTTGTGAGAGATTGTGGTATTCATGCATTTCTTAGATGCACACCACATGTCTGATATGTTTAATACAATGGGTCCGCTTAGACGAAATATTATCCTTCTTTCCTATAGTCAACAGTTTTAAAAACAAAATATATTGTCTGAAATGACTCCATACAACGGCGTAGTTATAAAATAATATTGTAATATGATGTGTTAGTCAATAATTCCCGTGAAACAAAGTGTTGTCCTTTCTCCATTCTCACAACATTTTCTGTAAAATGGTGTGTTATCTTATATTAATAGAGTCAATGGTGTGCTAAAAGAGAAAGTATTGTTTGAAATTTATGTTGCAACGCTCTAGTAAAACTCATATTTTGTGTATTCCATATAGACAAATCTTTATTCATTTATAACATTTGTACAAATAGCAACATACAACAATTTTATTTGTAGGAATAGCAACATACAACATTTTTATTTTCAACTTCTTAAAGCAATTTCTTCATGCTACGTCAACTACTCTAGCCCTGCTCTTGATCCAATTATTTTCCGACAACTCCTATATGTTGCATTAGTCGTCCCACTTGAAAATAACTGGGTAGCCTAGCATATGCTGAAAAAATAGAAGGAAAAAAAACAACATATTCAATGACTCCATATTTTTTTCTTAAAAAACAAAATCAATAACTGAATGAAAAATGCCAAAGATAGTTTCATAACAGAGGGTACCTACTTAGAGCTTAAATGGTTTTTATCTAGCAATCCATGAGCAATATAAGCATAAAAACTCTTAAAAGTATATAATATATTTGAAACTTTATGAAGCAAATAAAATAATACGGTAGTAGTAAATATAATCATTATCAGAGTATAAAGTGTATAAAAGGATTCATATTAATGGATCACAATGCTTATATGGCTATACACGAATACGACCATGAATGTAACCCAAGGCATTTGCAGGTAATTGAAATCACAACTGATAAGGATTCTTGTGAGCAATTTTGTAGAACATTGGGATCCACTACCTGTATAAACTCATCGTGGCTCTCCATAGACACGTGTAATGACACATTATAATGCATTACTATGTAATATAACAAAAATTAAGCAAGTGAGTTTATTAGCTGAAAGACCATAGTTGATAATTAAGCAATTATCATTAGTATCTGAGGAGGTACCTACTAGTACTAGTAGTGACGAGATGAAAACAAGTAGTAGGAGTGTGGACACAAGTGAGTTTGGAATGTATAGCAGCGACACAATTACTGGTGCTAAAATTTATGGCGGCTTACACCCTCGTCAGTTTGCTACTACTCCAAGAGCATGTATAAGTATAAACTCATACCAAATGACACATTACAATGTATTATACTGTCATATAAACATATACACCAAATATAAACTGTGAATAAAAAATTATACCTGCTTTGGTTGACCCTAAAAAAATAGTTGTGACAATAATATGACCCATCCCTATCCCATTGCCATTTAAAACAGTTGCTTCCATTTCCTGGAAAACAGAAAAGGCAACAAGTTAAACAAGTGTTAGTAGTTTATCAAATTAAGTAACCATTTGCGCAGGGGAAACAACTTAAACAAGAGGTATTCATAGACACAAAGAGACCAAAGATGAACTTACAATGACAACTACCAACAAAAATATTAATTTCTGACAAGTGTACTTAACCAACGCACAAGACAATAGTACCATTACAAGGAAAAATTAATCATATGACAATTACAAATTTATCCAAATCACAGGGCACATGTAATGAGTCTAAATTTTTCAATCATCCTTTAAAAATTAAAAATTAGAAAAGTAACAAATACAAAAACAACCAAACAGAGTTATATGTTATTATACAAACATATATACATAATATGTGAAATATAGATGAAAATTACCAAATCGAAAGTGACGACAAAGGGGTAAAGAGCGGCTGACAAGTTTATGAATAGTTTATATGGTTCCAACAATCACATGCATCTTGCAAAGATAGGGTTCAATTTAGGGGTTTTTATTTAGGGATTTAATTTCACGGGTTTGATTCACAAAGTCTAGGGTTTTGATTTAAGGATTTTGATTTAGAGGTGTGATTTAAGTGATTCAGATTGAGAGTTTGAAGTGGTGGAAGAAGTAGGGAGAGATGCTTGAATGGTAGTGGTTGAATGACACTCAAAAAAGGCGAGTAAGAGAGATCTTAAGGGGTGGGGGGAATATTTGGGGGAGGCGGGGAATTGAAAATATCAAGGGAGGGTTTCTTTTAGTATTATTATACGGGGAACAAAGCAGTGCATATTATTTTTGTTCTTTAATCGAAAAATAAAATAATATTAATAAAACAATGATGTGAAAAAGTAAATAAAAAAATTATTTGTGAATTAAAAAAAATAAAGAAGATGAGATCATGTGATTTTAGTCTTCTATAAAAAATAAAAAAATCAAGGTAATCTTGCACGATTTTATAAAGAAAATTCATTAAATTTACCATATAAGAGCATCTCCAGCTAAAATATGGCTGGCCAAAATTTTAGTGAACCTCTAAGCACTTTTATATTAGCTAAAATCATTATGTATATTTAAAATAGTATTTTTATTAAATTAAAATATATATTAGTGAAATAAAATTATAACATTTACTAAAATATATATAATTATTTTTAAAAAATATTATTGATAATTTTACTAAATATTAGTCATATTATCTTATTTTCCTTATAAAATTATGCAAGGTAAGTTTACCATTTTTTTATAATTTTTTAACATGACTAAAATCATTATACTTTAACATGTGTAAGGTTAGATTGTCAAAAAAATTAGTTAAAAAAATAATGTTGATGATTGTGAATAAATATCGTGTAGGGAGTTATACTTTCACATGAATTTTTTATAAAGTCATGCAATATAAATTTGAATTTTATTTATAATTTTTTCACATTTCTAAACTCAAGATATTTACCATCAATACGGTTGGATATTTTAATTAAAAAAATAGCTTTGTTATAAAGAATCTCGTTTAGGGTACTGGTAGTTTTACCGATTTTTTCTTTTAAAGTCATTCAAGCTAAGTTTGGATCATTCAAAAAATTATTTAAAAAATATTTTTTTGATCGGGAACGAATCTCAACATAGGGAATAGTACTTGTACTGGATTTTACTTACAAAGTCATGCAATATAAGTTTGATTTTTTAATAATTTTTTCACATGACTAAAATCAATATAATTTAACATCTCTACGATTGTATTGTCTAAAAATAATTTTAAAAATTTATTTTGCTATTCTGGAAAGAATCTCGTTTAGGTAATTAATACCTTATCCGAATTTTTCTTATACAGTCATTCAAGATAAGTTTAATTTTTTTTGTAATTTTTTTACATGACTAAAATATATATACTTTAACATCTCTAAGGTTGAATCTTTCAAAAAATCATTTAAAAAATAATTTTGTTGAACATGAACCAGTCTCGTCATAGAAAAATAGTACTTTTACTAGATTTTTCTTATAAAGTCATCCAAGATAAGTTTTATTCTTTTATAATTTTTTCACATGAATAAAATTAATATAATTTAACATTCGGTTGGATCTTTCAAAAAATCATTTAGAAAAAAAAATTGCTCATCGGGAACGAGTCACATTGTAGGAAATAGTACCTTTAGCGGATTTTCCTTATAAAGACATGCAAGATAAATTTTATTTTTTTTATAATTTTTTCAGATGACTAAAATCAATATATTTTAACATCTGTATGGTTGGATCTTTCAAAAAATCATTTAAAAAATAATTTTGTTCATCAGGAAGGAGTCTTATTATAGGAAATAGTACTTTTACCGGATTTTTCTTATAAAGTCATCCAAGATAAGTTTTATTTTTTTATAATGAATAGTTATAAAACCATTGTTATTTTTCTTAATGTTATCGGAAATAAATAGAATAGGTATAGAACCATTGCTATGTTGACAGACAATTGTTTAGTAAAATAAAAGAACCTATTATGCTAAGTTATACTAGAAAACAGTTAGTACATAAGTAAACCATTGTTCTAAGCTATATTAGACAATATTTGGTACAAAAGTAAATCATTGTGCTAAAGATATTCGACAATGATATTTTAAAAGGCATACACTTGTATGAACCAAACTTATACAAGTGATTAACAGAATTTAAACATTGTGCCTTAATAATTTGCACAATAGATCAAATATTAACACCATTGTATGTACAAATCCTAACAACACTCTCGCATCACTATATACCATGACTAGATTAGCTTCTAACAATATCTTGGTCATTATAAAAGCTGTTGTGAGCATAGCAAAAACACAATACCCAAAAAACAAAAAACCGTTACCTAAAGTATCTCATACATTTGTTTTCTTTGAAAAAACCATTGTGCAACTAGATGAAATAAATACATAAACTGTCGTAGGAGTCAATTCACATAACACTATTTTTAACTATTGTGCCTCTAAATTGTTACAACGGCTACAAAACTGTTGTAGACAATGGTGTAGTGCTCCTACACTACCTATTATTTCTTACAATGAGCATGCTCACATAAGCTTAGAGGTTCAAAGTGAAAGCTAGTCAAGCCCTTTTATGGAATATATAAGGTTCCTCTTGCATTTAAATGGCTACAAGGAACCGGGGGTTAGTGGATGGTATGTTGTATGCTGCCCAAGATGGTGTCTTGAAAGTGATGGATTTTCAAGCAAATTAGAATTTTCAAACAGTTAATGGATCGGGGTAATGGAATTTTCATAAAACCCCTAATAGGGACTAATCGCATGGGGTGAGAACCCCTAATGGAAACTGATTTTTAAATATTTCAAGGAATCTTGGTCAGGGATTATGTACAGATTGGATTTAGCTTTCATGGATTTCTCTGGATATGCTTTTGTGGATGAAACTGGCTTTCATTGATTTCTTGGAATTGGCTTACACGCCACAGATTGGATTTGACTTTTATGAATTGACTTTCACGCCATGGTATGGAAAATATATGGTTTATATATGAATTAGAATGGATAATATTTGGAAAACCCTAGGGATACTAGGGCTATATGGATTTTTAACTTGGTTAAGGTTTACATAAGGTTTGGGAAAGCCGAAAATATGTAAAACCCGGGATAAAGTAGATTTACATCAATCATCCGAACCACGAGAGCCCAAAAGATTAGGTGGAAAACCTTAAAGTATATGGTTATTTCAAGACACTATAGAAGCTAGGTATATGGATAACCTAGGTTGGGAACAAGTGTGGATTATACTTAAAAAGGATATTGGAAATGTATGGATTATACATAAATTTGGGAAGGATCCCAATTATTTAACCTATGTAATTCCCTTTGGGTGGTAAGGTTTAACTTATGCAAGAGAACATATATATATATATATATATTATGGATGAGTTTGTATAGATGCATAATTCCTTATTTAGGTGCATATACGTATTTGAACCTCATTGGATAGATTCATAAAAAATATGAATCTCTGGATAGGGTAGGATCCCTTTCCACAGGTGCATGTCGATCTCAGGGAAACTGAGCTAGTGTAGATCTTGTAAAGTCTTGCATAAATATGGTTGGAATTGGAGTGTAAGGACCTTGCATAGGGAATAAGAACTTATAAGGATGACGTAAGTTCAGGTTCCAGTGTGAACCTTGGAATTGGAATTGAATACATGATAAGGAAGATAATCAAAGAGTATAGAGGTAACCCTATCACTTTTATAGTTCACATCCGCCTTTAACTATTTGACCCTTTCAGCTATATATTAGAGGAAGAGGCATCCAGAACTTTAGGAATTTGGCTTCAGCTGCCTTAAGGATTGAGAGCCATAGCCAAATGAGGTTTTAGCCATTATCCGTAAACCCCTCTTTTGGGATAGCCTGACTAGTTACTCTTGGGAAATGTATAGAGCATATGCCCATAATATTGGAGTTACGAACAAGGGGTATCAATGGCATTTACCTGATGGTTGTGGGTTCTTTGGAATTTACGTGTTCGTTGTGGGTTTCTTGGCATTTACCCGTTGGATGTGGATTTCTTGGCATTCACCCACAGGCTATGGGACAGTTTGGAATATACCTTCGAGATGCAGATTATTTGGCATTTACTTCTTGGTTGTAGATTCATTAGTATTTTACCTATAATTGGATGGGTACGCACTGACATTCACTTATTGCTACTGGTAAATAAAGAAGTATGGATTCCTCAAAATGCAAAGTTGGAGGTATGTCTTTCAATCCTTGAATTCACCTATCACAACAACATTGTACGGAAATGTAAGTCTAATCTTACGACTTCTTATAATTTTATGTGTTGGATATACATTGCATGATTATGGTTAATTATGTGGCTGGATATTTGATATTATATGCATCATGCTTTGTGTGATTTAATTTTGTTCTTCATTTAGGGGGATGTTAGATATATTTGAGATGTCATGTCTAATATTATTTGTGTTTAGTTTTCAGAACTTAACAACAGGACATATTAGGACTTAGTGAAATCAGGAATTACTGTAGTCAGAACTTAATATCAGAACCTAAGGTCATATCAGAACTTAAGTGCGGGAAGAATTTTGGTTAAGTAATGAATCTGATTTACAGGAGAAGATCACGACTAAAACAATAGAAGATATGCATGGAAAGAGTTAGAGGACTAGAAGACTTGTAGAAGATATCTGATTGATATATTTTAGGAGACATAATTGTATTCCAAATCAATTAGAATATATCTTGTAACTATGTACTATATAAACACAGACTTAGGGTTTACACTTAATGTGTTATCATTATCGAGTAGATTATACACAGCTCATATTATAACAGAGTTTATTAAATATACTTGATTTTTGTTACATACTTGTTTTAAATTGATTTGATTGTATAAACACTGTATTCAACCCCCTTCTACAGTGTTGTGTGACCTAACAATTGGTATCAGAGCTTTTCTGTTAACACACATACAGTAAAGATCCAAACAATCATGTCTCAAGAAACACAAACCCCAACTAAGCCCACCAAAACTCAAGAAACTCAAAACACCCAAACCCACAGTCGATATGAGACTATTAGGGTTTCCATACTGACACCATCTAAGTATCCCATATGGAGATAGCATAGATCATGGGGGAGGATCCAGTTCTAGAAATCAACTTCCATCTGCAAGGAAGTGGACCAAATCATATACACCTGACTTAATAATTGGAGATCCTGAAGCACGTGTTAGAACTAGAACAACAACATCAAACACTATACCATATATGGGCTATTGCAACTCCAAGAAACTGTAGCATAAGACCCCAAATATGTTACAATAGAAGTTTTTGTAACGTTTTTGCTAAAATTCAGCGTTGCATTTGCTGCCGTTGCAATAGACCCCTATAGCAACGTTTTTTGGAGTTATTGCAACATTTTCAAAGTATTACAAAAATCATTTTATTGCAACACTTTTCTCTGTTTTAGAACACATTTATGATGTTACAATAGACTACTGCAACATTTTTTTATAACATTTATTGAGGTAAAAGTGTTGCACGGTAATTTATTATAACATTAGCTGCAACATTTTTTTGCCTATTGTAATGCTTTTTAATTTTTAGCAATATTTATCTGCAACACATTATTTTCTATTTTAATATTTTTATGTTTTATTAGCATATGTGCAACACTTTTATTAGTCCAAATTTTGGTATCATATTTTTTTCATATACGATCACAAAATTATACCAAAAAACATTCACATTCCAAATTTTGTTTGATATCGAATCCAATAAAACAAATATTAATACATCCCAGACAAACTCGGCTTATAAAATTAAATCACCTTATATATAGTACTTGAATATAAATTTTAATGACAAAAAATAAAAACTTGGGTTGTTGGCTACAACTAGCTAGTCCTCTGGTAAGAAACTCCCTAAAAATGACTTCTCCGATTGAGCAGCGACATGGCCAACTTGCCAAATTCTTTGGTACAAAGCTATTGCTCTCCATTTTTCCAATGCGATGATCTCTCACTTCTACAATATTACATAGAAATAAGCTAAGTAAAAATGATTATTGGAACCGTACATATATTAGAATTTAGGAGGAGGAGAATGTCCACATATATAGCAGGATCAAGTAAATAATTGAAAATTAATAGTATCCGGCCTTGATGACCAAATGGGATTACTAGTTAACAGAATAAAGAAAAGATTAAGAATAAGAACTGTTCCTAATTATCAATACCAAGAAATTTAAAAAAACAACGTTTCCATTAGTTAATGTCAAAATCTACAATTATATAGCAAAATAATGATTTGGAACTTACGTTGGCATTTGCATTGTGCTTTATCAGTCGGACATCTCCTACGTATGTGAGAATAATTTTTATAAACGGAATTAAAGCAATGGGTATAATTCTTATAAAAAAAATTAAAACAAACTTCACATCCTCAGTAATGCTTGCCTTTGACATATAAAGTAAAGCATCATCAAACTAAAATTCTAGAAGAGGTTTGTACTTTTGGAGACCATGTTTGGTTATAAGGATGAAATTGTACAATTTTCTTATTATTTTGTTTAACAACATTCTCTTTCCAAGTTCTATACCTGGCAGAAATAATAACAGCTATAAAATTAGCATAATTGGTCTCCTTGATCTTTTCCCCCTTTTCCCCTTACAATTTCTGTATATTTGAGAATATGGATTCTACATGTAAAATTCAAGTCAGTGTCTGACACCTCTTTATATTATCTTACAACAACGAATCTCATAGGTATGCATGTATCATATTAGATAAAGATACTAGGTAAGCGTGAACTTTTATAATTCAAATTTTTCAAGTGTAGATTAAGAGAATACTAAATACTCTGTCTCGTAGTGTATAATTCAGTTAAGTACTTTATACTTGAGAGTCCAGAATTGCCACTCATTTGCCAACCTTATTTGTAACTCATATGTACGATATAGAAAAATGTTCAAAGAAGGCTAACCCAGATAATCCAATACAGTAAAGTCTAGCCTGACATTTAGCTTCGATATGATGTCAATTAGCTGGTTTCTTAATATTTTGGACCGCGACATTTAGATTCCTTCGAGGTCCACCATGACCCTGCAAAATAACAATCGATCATCTCAAATAAAGACATTTCATAGATAAAAGTGAATTATAAATATATATATATAATACTCAAAACTTTTACCACTACAAATTTTAGGTAATTGTATTCATTTAGATCCTGCAAAGTGCTGCATTAATATGAAAACGAGTTGACTAAAGAAATTAGTACATCTGCTCTAGAAAATAGTAGAAATCTTCTCTTTTATGTGGTATGGCCGATAATTGTGTAACTATGCATGGAGATATGTATAGAATTTTAGACAAAATAATAATGGTGAACGACAAACCTTTTTCAAGATCAATCCTGTAATTATTTTTCCAACACCTACTCCATCTCGATCCCGCCCTAGTACTATCTAGAAGGTGTTCCTGCAATGCAACTTAAATTATGTTGATGAAGCAAAAATGAGAAGCAAATACATATTAAAAAAAAATTATAACAAGAGGTGACTTGAAAAGCATATACTAGTGTCTTAATTTGCAAACACGACAAACAACTAAATTAATGATAAATTAATAAAGAATATGAGCACCATCTGTAAAATCATGTAAAAAGGTCAGATCACATTTTAAACACCTATATTAATGATATTAACAATTTCCTTTTGGGAAAGAGAAAGCAAAATCACATTGGACTTGCATGTGGTAGCACTATACTGGCCTGTAAATCAATTTAGCATTTTAGTCTGTCATTCCTTAAAAGAAGGGGACATGATCATATATATTACATAACTAATATTAGTCATCCTAAATCTACACAAATGATCAGTAAAATTTGGATATAATCGAGTAAACCAAAGCTTTCTAATTATTATAAATTAATATTACAACTTGCCCAAAACACAAGCAATCAAAGTAGGGGTTCACCACATCAATTATATGTACATAAATATAGAGTTATACAGTGGTACAAAAAGATTCAAGCTTGAGGAATGCAAAAAATAGAAAATTACACATAAATAAATCACCTAACACTATAATCACACGTCTCACTCCTATACTTTTATGAAACTCAACCACATACCACTCAACAGGTTTATAATGCCCAGATGAAAACAGTACATTTTTTAGAACTAAAACAAAATTGCATTCAAACACAATTATATACCAGAATAGAGAATACAATACAAAATAGAAATTACACACACAAGAACTATGAACACAAACTATAAAACTAACACAAAGTAGTAGTAGTTTGTCACTAAAATATTTCTAAAAAGAAGAAGATTTAAAACTGGAGAATGATGCAAAATAGATAAATTAACACATTGTTCCACTAATTAACACAAAATTCTAAAACAATTGACATAAATCGTACTATTTAACATAAAAACCCAAAAAAATTAACAAATGACACTAGATCTTTAATCGAACAAAAATTATGAACACCTATAATCCAACATCTAATCGAAAAGTTTCACATGTATAATCTCATATGAAAAAAGATGGTTAGTGTACCTTTAATTGAAACTTTAATTGAAATCGCTCAAACCAATTTATGGATTTGAGTTTTTGCTCTAATCAAATATTAAGGGTTTAATAGAGATGTGAAAGATGAGTGACTGAGTTAACTGAGGAAGCTGAGTCGTAAATAGGTGAGACAAATGAACGAAGGAGATGGTTGAGAGAGATTAGAAAAGGGGATGGTGGAGAGGGATGAGCGGCAGAGAGAGGTGAGAGAGATGAGTTTATGTTATTCCCAATGGACTAACAATGAGATTTATAAAAGGGGGGTTGAATGTAAATCTCAAAACTTTTTCAAGTTTTGACTAGTTTCTAAGGCTAAGTGTTTTAGTGAGCAGATGTGTGTGAATGGCTTGAAGCTAATGCAGACAGATATATATTTAAACACAAATGTAGAGAACACAAAGAACTTAAAAACTTTTCTGGTGGATTTGTTATTCCACCAGAGATGTGTTATTTCAGAAAATCTGTGATTCAAAGAATTAAATTACAGCTACTTCCTAGTACAAACTAGATGATTTTCTCTCTGGATTTTTCTAAACAGCTCTAGAAAATTCACATCTAATTACTAGCTGCTACTTAGTTTATATATCACTAAGTTTACAAGTGAAGACAAAACTGTAAAATACAATTAAAAAGGCTCTTCACATGTTTCTTCTTCATTTCTCTATCCAATGCAATTTAGGCTTAGCTGTTAATTTTTGAATACTTCCTTGTTTGCACCAGAATGGAAATGCTGCATTTTCTTGATTCCTCCTAGAGGCTTCCACATTCCAGTTTGTCTCTGTCAACCCATGTGCCTCTGTTAGCTTATGAATTGTCACTATCAACTGCTAATGAACTAAGCATCTGTTGAAGCTTTCATCCGTTGATGCCTTATCTGTTGAGGCTTTATCCGTTGAAGCTTTATCCGTTGATGCATTAGTAGTTGAAGTCTTTATCCGTTGAAGCACTTATCTGTTGATGGATATTATCCGTTGAAGCTTTAGAGACATCCGTTGAAGCTTTATTTTTTATCCATTGAAGGTCTTCAATATCAATTGATACTTCTTCACTTATACAAAATTACAAGGCATGAAATATTTACAATTAGCCCTCCTATTTGCATATCCACTAGTAGTCAACATGATTGATAATTTCCTACAACATCTAAGAATTACAACTTGAATCCAGAGAATGAAATGTGCTATAATACTAAACTTATTGCTAAGTAAAGCTACTCCTTCAACGGATAGCCAAGATGGTCTTATCCGTTGAGGCTACAAATATTAGATTTCTACTTAAGTGTTTCGTATAACTTATCATCAAACTAATACACATATTCCTAACAATCTCCCCCTACTTTTTTCTTCCATATCATTATCAACCATGTCCCCCATACCTTCATCTTCACTTTTGTCTTTATTTTCTTTCTTTTCTTCAGCTTGACTTGACTTTAGCTATTTTTCAAGCTTTGCTTGTGCTCTTTTGTCAGCCTTTAGCTTTTTGGCTTCTTCCTTCAACCTTCTGGTTTCTTCCTTCTTGGCTATTGGGAATTTGGGATGTCCTTGCATCACACAAATGCTCTTTCCCTCTCTAAAGATAATAGCCATGTTCCTCCTTTCAACCACATCCATGGTCTCTTTGTGCTTTATGATACTTCCACCCAAAACCTTGTCTTCATCAGGCTTTGGAAGAGGAAAGTCCACTTCTTTCAACTGAGCAAGGCTTAGAGGGTTCTTTGTAGAGTCCTTGCTGGATCTGTTGTTGGGCTTGAGAACCATAGGTTTCAGATTCTTGGAAGAAGTTTCTCCAACCTTATTCCTCCTTACTGGCTTGAGCTCCATAATAATTGGTTCCACCTTTGTGCTATGCTTCATAGATTGTGATTTAGAAGTTGTAGAACCAAAAATTTGTTACATCTTTTCATCAATTTTCCTCCTTTGCTCTTTGACTTGCAATTCAGCTGCTGCTATCTGGATTAGATCAATTCCATCAAGCTTTCCTTTGATTTGAATAGTTGGAGAAGTGGTGATGGCAGGAACTAGCACTTGAGATATTTGAACTGTTGTTGATGGCTCTCCTTCCCCTTCCCCTTTATTCTCTCCCTTTTTGTTATCATCAAGGGTAGGGGTCAAGCCTTGTGCTTTTGCCAGCTGCATTAGTAGATTTGTCTGAGTTTGTTGATTCTGAAGAATGGTGACCATAGAGTCTTCAATGATCTGAACTCTGTCTTCCAACCTGGCCAGCCTCTTGTCAGCATCAGATGCTTTCCTTAGTCTCCCCAACAAATCTTGCATAGTACCATAAGGCATGACTGAATCCATCTTCTCAACATTGTAGGATTTCAGATCAGCAATCTCCTGCTTGAGTTCATCCACACTTAGATTCTGTTTGAAATGCTGCAACTGCAAGAGATGCAGAGAGTCCAGATGAGCTTAAAGAATTGCCTTGGTACCAGCATATGTAGTCTCCTGAAGGGCCTTCTGAATAGTCATTACTTGCCTGACCAAAGTAACACCAAACTCTCCTAGTGTAGATGCCTTTGCCAATGCCCAATCAGGGAGATCTGGAACAGAACTTGGGCCTGCTTCTCCCCCTAAGTTCATGCTCTCATCCAAAGAATCAGAATCATCATCATTAGAATTTACTCCAAATTCTTCAGATGGCTCACCAGCTTGAGAAGGGAGCCTGTTAACAGCAGCTTTGTCTCTGAGAAGAGATTCTGAAGTGTGTACAATGTTTAAAGTCTATTCTGCCTCCATATTGCCCTGAGCAGCCAATAATTGATAGGCTGGAACAGGGTGAGTAAAAGTGTCAGCATCCAAGGAAATGTTATCAATTATAGCTTTGTAATGTTGCTGAAATTGTCTTTCCTTTTCTTTATTATCCATTATCATTGACGCACTAGCAATGGCTGGATCCACCCTTATAGCTTCTGTACCTGCCTTTCTCTCATTTTCTCTATTTTCTTGCATCAGGGGCTCCCCCTGGCTCACACACACCCTCACACCCTCACCCTCACCTTCTAAGATGGCACTCCCCTCACTCACTTTTGCCATGCTGGAAGAAATAGTATGCATATGATGACTCTCAACCTCTCCTTTTGCCTAGGAGCAACCCAGCCTCTCACTCAAATTATCACTCCCTTCCCTCAAACCTAAAAGTGATTATACAGTAACCATGTCCTCTACAGTTGGAATTGTTTTTGTTATATGTGTAGAAACCATCAACGGATGTGTGCCCCTTGTGTGGAAACTAGGGTCTTGGCCTTCTTCTTCCTTGAAAAGGCTTTAATTGGTGAATGTGTGGCTTCAGTGTCCCTCCCTCTTTTGTTTTGTGTCCTTGGTTGGGGACTATTTTCAATAGTTGCACCCTTTTGGGAGGATGCAACTAGGGATGTGTTTTACTCCTTTTGAACCACCACAGTCTTTTAAGAGACTGTGGTTTGGCTGGCTGGGGTACCACTCACCTCTCTCACCTTATCCTTGGGGGGTTTCTTGATGTTTACCCCTCCCCTCACCACTCACACCCTGTTCACTCCCTTCAGGGTTTATGGTAGTTGTTACAACTGTTGTCTTTTGAGAGACAACAGAGGTGGTTTTCTTTGGCTTGTGTTTTGAAATTTTAGTTTTGGTGGCTTTGGTAGGAAACTGTTTGGACAAAGACACAGATTCCATTTCCATACTGGAAGGCAAAGAAACAATGGGGTTGGAAACAGTAGGAGTTATAGAAGTGTTTACCTCACTTACATGTGGTGCATTCATGATTAGCAAATATACCAATGGCACCTGGCTGTTGAGGTTCATTCTCAAAAGGTCTGCAAGGACCCTTTTCTCTTGTGCCCAGCATTTGAGTTTATTGTTCTCATTAGATATAACCAATCCTTCAACAACATGGTTTGCCAATAACATAAAGAATCTAGCATAGTAGATGTTATATGGTCTATTAGCTTTGTTACCTAATCTGGAACCTAATTCTAGCATGACATGGTTGCTAAAATTAAAGTACCTATCAGAAACTAGCATATAGAGCATATTAACAAGAGATGAAGTTATGGCATCAAAATTGCTAATCTTCCCAGAGAAAACCTTGATAAAGGCATCTCCAAGAAAACTCCATTCTTTCCTAAGGCCCTTCCTTCTAATACTACCTAAACTAGCAGAATCAAAAGCATAGCCTATGGAATCTAACATAGCAGATACATCTTTATCAGTGTGTGGTGTCATGGCATTATTCTCAGGCAACTTAAAGCAAGACTTTATATCATCACAGTGAATGCAATAATCCTTACCTTTGAGAGAGAAGGCAATAGTCATATCTGTGGAGTTGAACTCTGCAATTGTCCAAATCTCCTCAATCACCTCACAGTAGATGGTTGGGGCTTCCAGCATTGCATAGCTTAGTTTGCAGTTTTTGATGAAGTCCATCATCTTGTGATAATCAGAATGGGCTTCATTCTTTTCAACCAAGGCTACGAAATTATTCTTTTCATCAACAAATCCATATTGAGACATAATTTTGACTACTGGTGCCATTGTTGTGAGTAGAGGTTGCAGAGAAAAACTTGAGAATTTTGGGAGAGAAGGAGAAAAAAAAATTCAAGAAGCGTAAAGTGAAAATAAATATTCAATGGGCTTTTATACTTTCTTGAATTAAAACGTAAATAAAATGATTAAATGACACTTTTAAACAAATTACAGCCGTTTAATAATAAAGAAAACTGTAGAAATTTTGAAAACTGCCTTTAATACAAATACATACAATAGTGTATATCTGTATCAACGGTTAAGGAAAAGAATCGTGACTCACTTAAAGTAACTGATGTGACACTTCAACGGATAAGGTAAATAGTTATCCGTTGATGATCAACTCTATTTTATCCGTTGAGGGATAAAATTACCAGAAAAGTATTTGTCTTTCAATGGATAATGAACATCCGTTGATTGAACAATTTTGGCTTTTAACGGATAGGGAATATCCGTTGATAGAATAAGTCTTACTTAAAGCCAACTTTCTTCTTGCAGCAAATTCATTTCCGGCTTCAAGGCAGATTATATAGAGGACACAAATTTATGAATAATTAAGCATACCAAGCTCACTTACTAATCTTGTGAATGTTGATTCATCAAGTGGCTTGGTAAATATGTCTGCAATCTGCTTTTCACTTGGAACAAAATGAAGTTCCACTGTACCTTTCATCACATGTTCCCTAATGAAGTGGTACTTGATGTCAATGTGCTTGGTTCTTGAGTGCTGCACTGGATTTTCAGTAATGGCAATGGCACTTGTGTTGTCACAGAATATAGGAATTTTGTCAACAGTTAGTCCATAGTCAAATAGTTGATTTCTCATCCATAGTATCTGTGCACAGCAACTACCAGCAGAAATGTACTCAGCTTCAGCCGTTGATGTAGAAACAGAATTTTGCTTCTTGCTGAACCATGACACAAGCTTGTTCCCTAGAAATTGGCAGGTGCCAGTTGTGCTTTTCCTATCTATTTTAAAGCCTGCATAATCTGCATCTGAGTAGCCAATTAGATCAAAACCAGACTCTCTAGGGTACCAAATTCCTAGATTTGGAGTCCCTTTGAGATATCTGAAGATTCTTTTAATAGCCACTAAGTGAGATTCTTTAGGGTCAGCTTGAAATCTAGCACGGAGACATGTAGAAAACATTATATCAAGTCTACTAGCAGTTAAATATAAAAGTGAGCCAATAATGCCTCTATGACTTGAAATGTCCACAGACTTTTCAGCCTTGTTTAATTCTAGCTTGGTGGCAGTGGCCATGGGAGTTTTTGCAGATGAACAGTCCATTAAGTCAATCTTCTTTAAAAGATCATAAATATATTTAGTTTGACTAATGAAAATTCCACCACTAACTTGTTTAACTTGTAAACCAAGAAAATAAGTTAGCTCTCCCATCATGCTCATTTCATATTTATTTTGCATTAACTTAGCAAACTTTTTACAAAGCTTATCATCTGTAGATCCAAATATAATATCATCTACATAAATTTGAATAAGTATTGTAGAGCCATTAACTTTTCTAAAGAAAAGAGTTTTTTCAACAGTACCTCTTGTGAAGTGATTATCTAGAAGAAATTTTGACAAAGTCTCATACCAGGCTCTAGGTGCTTGCTTTAGTCCATAGAGTGCTTTCAACAGATAATACACATAGTCTGGAAAGTTTAGATCTTCAAATCCTGGAGGTTGGCTTACATAAACTTCTTCCTCCAATTCTCCATTTAGAAATGCACTCTTGACATCCATTTGATAGACTTTGAAATTGGCATGGGCTGCATAGGCTAGAAAGATTCTGATGGCCTCAAGTCTAGGAACTGGATCAAATGTTTCATCAAAATTTATTACTCTTGTTGAGAATAGCCTTTAGCAACCAATCTGGCTTTATTCCTTATGACAATGCCATTTTCATCCATCTTGTTTCTGAATACCCATTTTGTGTCAATAGAACTCTTGTTCTTTGGCTTCGGTACCAGCTTCCATACTTTGTTCCTCTCAAATTGGTTTAGCTCCTCTTGCATTGCTAAAATCCAATCTGGATCCAATAGAGCTTCTTCCACTCTCTTAGGTTCCTCCTGTGATAGAAAGCTACTATACAGACATTCATCTTGAGTAGCCCTTCTAGTTTGCACTTTAGATGTAGCATCACCAATGATCAGTTCAAAAGGGTGATTCTTGGTCTATTTCCTTTGAGGTGGTAGATTAGCTCTAGATGAGGTTGCCTCAGTATTGTCATGATGT
Organism: Apium graveolens; assembly: GCF_009905375.1. Classification (NCBI taxonomy): domain Eukaryota; kingdom Viridiplantae; phylum Streptophyta; class Magnoliopsida; order Apiales; family Apiaceae; genus Apium; species Apium graveolens. Next base: position 209,674,678 of record NC_133651.1, on the reverse strand, counting down.
GAGATAGAATGTTGATTGGTTGAAACTCCCCCTGAGTTGATGATCCTATGAAAGGAATTGGGAGCTCTATCAACTGATAAAGTGAATTGATTATCCGTTGACAGACTGTGATCAACGGATGCTTCATTATGAAGTTCAACGGATGATGCACTTTGTCTTTCAACGGATGCTGCATTGCTTCTTTCAATGAAAGCTGAATTATGACTTTCAACGGATGCAGCATTCTGTGCATTATCCAAAGGTAGATTTTGAATTCTTCTTGAGATGCCTTCTTCATCATTATCATCTTCACTATCATCACAATATGTCTCAATATTGTCAAATTTGAGTCCTTCATGATGTCCCTCATATGTTAGTCCATCAATCTTTTTATCATCAAATACAACATGCACAGATTCCATGATAATGTTGGTTCTTAGATTGTAGACCCTATATGATTTTCCAGCAGAATAACCAACAAATATTCCTTCATCAGCCTTTGCATCAAACTTCCCTTTGTGATCAGATTGATTCCTTAAGATGTAACATTTGCAACCAAAGATATGCAGAAAGTTTAAAGTTGGTTTTCTTCTTTTGAATAATTGATAGGGAGTCATGCCTTTTGCCTGATTGATTAGAGAAATATTCTGAGTGTAACATGCACAGTTAACAGCCTCAGCCCAAAAATAAGTTGGGAGTTTTGACTCTTCAAGCATTGTCCTTGCAGCTTCAATTAGTGATATGTTCTTCCTTTCCAACACACCATTTTGTTGTGGGGTCCTTGGAGCTGAGAACTCATGCATGATCCCATTTTCTTCACTGAACAACTTCATGGTTGAATTCTTGAACTCAGTTCCATTGTCACTCCTAATATTCCTTACTTTGAAATCAGGATGATTGTTGACTTGCTTTATATGATTGTTAATGATTTTACTAGCTTCATCCTTTGATCCAAGAAAATAAACCTATGAAAACTTTGATAAATCATCTACAATCATTAGGCAATATTTTTTCCTTGAAATTGACAATACATTGACTGGTCCAAAAAGATCCATGTGTAGCGGTTGTAATGGTTCATCAATTGCAGATTCAAGCTTCTTACTGAATGATACTTTCTTTTGCTTTCCTTTCTGAAAAGCATCACACAGTCCATCCCTTTTGAATTCTACTAGAGGTATTCCTCTAACTAAGTCCTTTTTGACTAGATCATTCATTGTCTTGAAATTCAAATGGGACAGCTTCTTGTGCCATAGCCAACTTTCAACTGAGCTTGCTTTGCTGAGAAGACAAGTAATAGATTCTGCATCTGTAGAGTTGAAGTCAGCTAAGTACACATTCCCTTTACTAACTCCAGTTAGAACCACTTTATTGTCCTTCTTACTTGTGACAATACAGGCTTCAGAATTGAAAGAAACAGTATTCCCTCTATCACATAGTTGACTGATGCTCAATAAGTTGTGTTTGAGACCATCAACCAATGCAACTTCATCAATGATGACATTTTCTTTTGAAATCAAGCCATATCCCATAGTGAATCCTTTGTTGTCATCTCCAAAGGTTATGCTAGGGCCAGCTCTCTCCTTAAACTATGTGAGCAGGGTGAAATCTCCTGTCATGTGTCTTGAACAGCCACTGTCCAAGTACCATAGATTCCTTCTTTTTCCCTGCACACAACAAAATTAATCAAGTTGATTTTGGTACCCAAGTTTCCGTGGGTCCAGCCTTGTTAGCCTTTTTCCTAGACTTCATTCCTCCTGCATCTTTTGACTTAGGTAACTTTGGGTCAACCTTGATCTCAGATGTGGTTGGTTGAAGTGTAGGGTTAGTCACAGAATCATTTAGCACATTTGATTGAATTTGATAAGGCATAGATTGTGCAAACATGTTATTCCACATAGGCATATTGTATGGCATTTGAGGTATACTAAATGCAGTAAAATAAGGATTATTAATATATGGCATGTTTGCAAAATGTGCATGGGGATTCTGATGAGACATAACAGGCATAGCATGCAGAGGTGACATAGACATGTTAGGCATGGAGGGATTTGAAGGCATGGGAGCATTTTTAACAGATTTGCAATTATCAGATAGGTGATTAACACTTTAACAATGCACACATCTTTTTCTAGGAGCATACCTATCAGGTGTGTAATTGTTATATTTATTAATCCCTACCTTCCCATTTCTTTTAAATTTTCTTTTAGTTTCCTTCTTATCCTCAACCAACTTAAGCCTATTTTTCAGCTGATCTAAAGTCATATGTCCTATATTCACCTTACTGGCATCTTTGGATGTGATAGCTCCTTCTTTGACAAAGTTCTTGAAAGTTGAATCATCCTTCTTATTGAGATTTTTATTTTTAAAATTACTTGCCTGTTTTAATTGATGAGCCTTCAACGGATGCTCTTTTTCTTCCTTCAACAGATAACTTTCATCATCCGTTGATTCCACATCCGTTGACAATCCATCAATTAATTCTAACTCCTTTTTGTTTTTCTTCCAGGCATCCTCACAGAATGATTCAATTCCCTGAACCTTGGCAATCTGAACACTAACATCCCTAGATGTTTTCCAGGCCTTGATTACCTCTTGCTCACTTTCTAACTGTTTAGAAAGAATTTCTACTTTCTTAACAGCTTCTCCTAGTTCACTCTCAACAGTCAAGCATCTAAGTTTAATCTTTTCAAGCTCAATTACCTGATCTTCTAACACAGCATTCCTATCACTTAAAAACACATTATTCTCTTTGATCCTACTGTTTTCTTTAGCTAGTGATTTAAGGGAAACTCGCAAATGATATAATTCATTGGACATATCATTTATGGCTTCATTGCATTCATTTTTAGAAAGCTGAGAGAGATCAATAGTAATTACCTGGTTGCTTGATGAACTAGTTTCATTTTCATCAGAATTAGCCATCAGGGCTAGGTTGACAAATTCCATATCATCATCTTCATTGACTCCATCTGCTTCCCAATCATCTTGAGTGAGAAAAGCTCTTTCCTTTTGTTTGAGCAAATCAAAATACTTCTTTTTGTAATCAACTTGCTCAAATTTCTTCTTATCAGAGGTTGGCTTCTTACACTCACTTGCAAAGTGTCCACTAATGCCACAGTTATAACATTTGAACTTGGATTTGTCCACCATATTTTTGTTTGGCTTAGTGAATTTTATATTTTTCCTGAACTTCATCTTTGCAAACCTCCTGGACAGAAAAGCCAGATGTTCATCAACATCATCAGAGTCATCCTGACTGGAATTGTTTTCATCCTCAGCTACTTGCTCTTTACCCTTGCTTGATTCTGATTTGCTTGTGCCAATTTTGAGACTTGGCATTGTCTTCTCCTCATTCCTGGCTCCAACCTTCTCACTGTCAGCTACAAGTGCAACTGATCCTCCTTTTCTCTTTCCCTTTTCCAACAACTCATCTTGCTCCATCTCAAGTTCATATGTCTTCAAAATTCCATATAATCTTTCAAGTGTGAAGTCCTTATAATCTTGAGAATTTCTTAGAGAAACAGTCATAGGCTTCCATTCCTTTGGTAGAGACCTTAGAAATTTTAAATTGGAGTCCTTGACTTGGTACATTCTGCCATACAGCTTCAATCCATTCAACAGTTTCTGAAATCTGTTGAAGGTATCATTCAATGATTTTCCTTCTTCAAAATGAAAATATTCATACTGTTGAATGAGAAGCTGCATTTTGTTTTCTCTAACTTGCTCAGTACCTTCACAGATAAGCTGCACAGTATCCCAAATTTCCTTAGCAGTTTGGCTGTTAATGACATTGTCAAACATATCTTGATCTAGGCCATTAAATAGAATGTTCATGGCTTTCTTGTCCTTGTGAACCTCTTCAATATCTTCAACAGTCCATTCTGCTTTTGGCTTAGGAATAGACTGTCCAACAGCAACTGTTGCAGTAGTAGCTGTGGCCACCTTGTGGGGGATGTGAGGACCATTTTCAATGCAGTTGATGTAGCTTTCATCTTGAGAGAGAAGATGTAAATGCATCTTCACTTTCCAGTGATGATAGTTATCTCTTTCCAAGATTGAAATCTTTACACCAATATCATTCTTACTCATGATGCTAGCAGAATAGATCTTTAAACTCTTTGTATATTAAGAGCTTGCTCTGATACCAATTGTTATTCCCAGTGAACTAACAATGAGATTTACAGAACGGGGGTTGAATGTAAATCTCAAAACTTTTTCAAGTTTTGAGTAGTTTCTAAGGCTAAGTGTTTTAGTGAGCAGATGTGTGTGAATGGCTTGAAGCTAATACAGACAGATATATATATATTCAAACACAAATGTAGAGAACACAAAGAACTTAAAAACTTTTCTGGTGGATTTATTGTTCCACCAGAGATGTGTTAATTCAGAAAATCTGTGATTCAAAGAATTAAATCACAGCTGCTTCCTAGTACAAACTAGATGATTTTCTCTCTGGATTTTTCTAAACAGCTCTGGAAAATTCACATCTAATTACTAGCTGCTACTTCGTTTATATATCACCAAGTTTACAAGTGAAGACAAAACTGTAAAATATAATTAAAAAGGCTCTTCACATGTTTCTTCTTCATTTCTCTATCCAATGCGATTTAGGCTTAGCTGTTAATCTTTGAATACTTCCTTGTTTGCACCAGAATGGAAATGCTGCATTTTCTTGATTCCTCCTAGAGGCTTCCACATTCCACTTTGTCTCTGTCAACCCATGTGCTTCTGTCAGCTTATGAATTGTCACTATCAACTGCTAATGAACTAAGCATCCGCTGAAGCTTTCATCCGTTGATGCCTTATCCGTTGAGGCTTTATCCGTTGAAGCTTTATCCGTTGATGCATTAGCAGTTGAAGTCTTTATCCGTTGAAGCACTTATCCATTGATGGATATTATCCATTGAAGCTTTAGAGACATCCGTTGAAGCTTTATTTCTTATCCGTTGAAGGTCTTCAATATCAGTTGATACTTCTTCACTTATACAAAATTACAAGGCATGAAATATTTACAATTAGCCCTCCTATTTTCATATCCACTAGTAGTCAACATGACTGATAATTTCCTACAACATCTAAGAATTACAACTTGAATCCAGAGAATGAAATGTGCTACAATACTAAACTTATTGCTAAGTAAAGCTACTCCTTCAATGGATAGCCAAGATGGTCTTATCCGTTGAGGCTACAAACACTAGATTTCTACTTAAGTGTTTTGTATAACTTATCATCAAACTAATGCACATATTCCTAACAGTTTATGTTGTGAAATAAAAGTTTATTTTGTATAATAAATATTTGTTACCAATATCTATCCCGCCCAATAAAAAACTTGAACTCCCGCCTACACATTTCGGTCAATTGGATAAAAGTGTAATACATATTGTAACATTTTTTAAAAGTATTGCAATTTTCAAAAAATGTCAAATTGGTCATTACGCTTGCAACACTTTCTCATCTTATATAACACTTTCGAAAGTTATTGCAATAAAATAACATTTTTTGTGTCTATAACAACACTTTTTGTAACACAAATACGTTTTGGGCTTGCAATAGGTCATATATGGTGTAGTGAAATTAATGTCTTTATCATTCTTTTCTATCTCAGACTGAATCAAAGAAAGTGGAAGAAGCTCTTCAAGATGCTGATTGAGTACAAGCAATGCAGGAAGAGTTAAATGAATTTGAAAGAAATAAAGTCTGGACCCTAGTGCCAAGACCAAAGAACAAGTCAATTATTGGCACAAAATGGGTGTTCAGAAACAAAACTGACAGTGATGGCATAATTATAAGGAACAAAGCAAGGCTGGTTGCTAAAGGTTACTCTCAATAGGAGGGTATTGATTATGATGAAACATTTGCACCAGTTGCTAGATTGGAAGCCATGAGAATCTTTTTAGGTTATGCTGCTCACAAAAAGTTTAAAGTCTTTCAAATGGATGTGAAAAGTGCTTTTTTCAATGGAGAATTGGAAGAAGAGGTATATGCTGAACAACCTACAGGCTTTGTAGATTCAAAATTTCCAAATTATGTCTACAGGCTCGATAAGCACTTTATGGCCTTAAGCAAGCTCCAAGAGCATGGTATGAGACTTTAGATCAAGTCCTTCTGGAAAGTGGATTTCACAGAGGTACAATTGATAAAACACTGTTCTACCTCAACCATGGAAAGGAATTACTTTTGGTACAGATATATGTTGATGATATCATATTTGGTTCTACAAATGCCAAACTTTGTGAAAGGTTTACAAAGCTAATACAGTCAAGATATCAAATGAGTATGATGGGAGAACTTAGTTATTTTCTGGGACTTCAAGTCGAGCAAAATGAAGAAAGTACTTTCATAAATCAATCCAAGTACACCAGAAATTTACTAAAGAAATTTGGAATGCAAGACTGTTCAACTGCATCCACTCCCATGGCCACTGTAACCAAGTTAGATAAAGATACTGGTTCATCGGTAGATATTACTAACTACAGAGGTATGATTGGCTCTTTACTCTATTTAACTGCAAGTAGACCTGATATCATGTATGCTACCTGTCTTTGTGCAAGATTTCAGGTTGATCCAAGAGAACCTCATCTAATGGCTGTAAAAAGAATTTTCAAGTACCTCAAGGGTACAGCTGATCTAGGATTGTGGTATCCTAGAGAATCAGATTTTAAGCTAATTGTTATGTCACACACACACACTGTAGAGGGGGTGAATACAGTGTATAGTACACTCAAATCAAACTTTAAGAACTTAAATAACAGAAAACAAACTTTATTGAAACAATAAACTCTGTTACAGTATGGAACTGTTACCTCTCAGTGATAAACAAATATCACGAGAGCTGCAAGGGTTACAATGAATAATCTTCTCTAATAATGATAACACTTATAGTGTAAACCCTATGTCGGTGTTTATATACTACACAGTTACAAGATAATCGCTAATTGTTATGGAATATAATTCTGCTTCCTAAAATATATCAATCAGACATCTTTTCTTCAAAGTATTCCATTCTTCACGGAATTCCTTCTTCATGCATATCTCTTCTTATGTTTATCTCGATCTTCTTTCCTTTAATCAGCTATTGTCCTTATCTGATTGTCCTTCAGCACTTAAGTTCTGATATCTATCTTCTGATGATTATCTCCTGATAATATAAGTACTGATATCCTTAAGTCCTGACTTCCAGTATAAGTACTGATCAACAGTTAAGTACTGATTTATCCTGTTCACGTAAGATTCTGAAAGCTAAACATAAAACATATTAGCCATGACATTATCAAATATATCTAACAATCTCCCCCAACTTGTAAATTAACAAAATATACAAGTTTAACAGATATTTGATGATGTCAAAAACATTAAGTACAAATGCATGAGAAATAGACTAGATAACTACAACTTACAGTCCTTAATGTTTTTACCAATTTCAACTTCTGATAATAACTTCAATCTGTATAAATATCAGAATTTAAGCAGTTGTAGATCTTCGACTTGGCTTCTTTATTTTCTGATCTCTCTGATGTCAGGAGTTGTTTTGAGATAGTTCTTCAACAAACATTTCTCAGCATTTCTTAGTTCATCAATCATTCTCCTTTTAACATCTTTAAGCTCTACAGTATCTTTACTAGTATGAAAGATTACAGCTCTGAGATCATTAATCTTTGCTTTTCTCAACTCCTGATCTAGTCTTATGACATAAGCTTTGTCAGACTCAAGATTGAATTCAAGTCCCTTAATACCAAGATACGTTCTGATTTGTGCAGTATTAGGCTTCATATCAACAATATCACCATTGTGATCTCTGTACTTTGGAACATATATGCTGTCAGACTTAACAGAATAAAGCCTTTTCTGTCTCTGAATCTGTTCTTTTAAGTAGTTTACAGCAGTCTCTGTTATTCTGTCATCCACTTGAAGTAAGAAAAGTACATGCTCCAATTCTTCAAAATACTTCAAAGGAATGACATTTTGTCTTATATGATAAACCCTACCATCTGTCATGAAATACAACATGATGTATTCTTTCAAGTAGGTATGGTAAACCATTTGTACAGATTCCAGTTGATTCAATCTCTCAGGAGTTGCTCCAATACCTGGTTCACTCAAGGAAGTTGGATCATTGGTAGTGTTGTGTACTCTTCTTTCATCAGCACTTCCCAATCCAGTTTTATCTCTAGCTTCCTTTCTAGTAACTACTCTTGCTTCAAAACCACTTGCAGTAGTCTTCAAAGATTGAGTCTGTTTTGCTTTAGTGAATACTGGTAGGAGTGTCTTTGATCTTTTTTCTGATATCAAGTTAACTTGAGCTCTGTCAGAGGTTACTTGCTTCTTCTGAATATCAGAACTTACAATTTCTTGACTCTGAACAACTTGAGCCATGTCAGAGGTTGTTTTAAGAACTTTTCTTAAAGTCAGAGCAAGATCATCTTTTTCATCAGCAATTTCTTCTTCCTCAGGAGGTACATAACCCTTGATAGGTTCACCAACCTTTTCTTTACCCTTGGATCTTGGATCTATCTGTGGTTGTGATCTAGCCAATGTTGCTTCAGTATGTGTCCTTTCTTTGATCACAATGCCTTTAAGTTTTGGAAGTGACTTCAAATCACTTTTCACCAGGTCTCCTCTCTCTGTCTCTCAAATCATCGTAATTATGTAATGTTTATTGATTTATTTTTTAAGCTGATTTAACATTATATGTATTTGCGAATTGCAACCATCTGATGGAATAAGTAAGGTCATGCTAGGAGGACAAGTCACTAATGAGGAAGTTGAGAGCTTGATGAAGAGGTTTAAGATCTCTCTCTCTCTCTCTCAATTGTATTATTTCTTTAATTGGAGTGGATTACTGATTTTTTATTGTTTAAACGGAAAAATTTAATTATATTTTCAAAAATTAAAAATGTTTATTTTTTTGAATTTGAATGTGATCTGTGATTGAGTTGATCTATTTTTATTATTCATGTTATGTGTTTGTTTATTTAAATGTTTTCAATTATCATTTTTCCAAAAGTGGTATGTGATTAGTTTGATCTGCTCAGTTTGGTTTTTAGATTGCTAGTTGGTAAAGTCATTTTAATATTAATATAATGTGTGTGATGGTTTGGAATGTTATCCTTTCAGAGATTGATTTATGATTTAATGATCTAACCTAATTTGGTTTAGTTAGTGGGTTACAGCTTGGTGAAGTAGTTTTTCTTATTTATATTTGTTTTAGTTAATTTTGAATTTGATTTCTGACTGATATGATCTACATGATTTGATTAGTTGGTGACAAGTTGGTGAACTAATTTTACTATATATGTGGAAATTTTCAATGTGGTCATGTTTAGCCATTAGACTTTTTTGGTCATGCAGAATGTATACATAGTTGATAACATAAGCTGCGTCCTTCAAAGTAAAATAGACATGTTTTATCCCCTTTCTAAGTGATATTAAGATAGGACACAACATAACATCGGTCTTAGTGAACCTGCTTCCTAGTTCCGTAAGCATGTCTGCATAAATGACTTTGTGGTTTTTTTCCTCTTACTGTAATTTCCAATGATCAAATATTTGCCTTAAATGCACAGTTTTAGAAGGTTTGCCATGTCTATGGAACTTAGTGTAGATTATAGTAAACAGTTTATGTTTGCTTAAACACCTGACCTTTCTTGCTTTAGGAAGCCTTGTTTTGGTTATAAATTGAAGGAGATTACGGGCAACATCTTTGCGGCTGATGCAGAGAGTGATACAGTAGAACAAGATGGTGTTGATCCAACTAACAAATATAATTAAGGCTCATCACATGTATCGTATTGAACCTTGGTTAATATTACATATGTGTTGAACCTTAATGGTTCTCATGCTTCTTGTTTTTTTTGGTTTTATTCAAAACAGACCATATATCTATATATGTGTGTGCCTTTCGCTTGGTACAGGGCTTTTCTTATTCTCCAACTCATATGTGTGATCGAGTTCATCACTTAGTGGAATTCTTATAGGAGGCCTGAGAAGGGATAAAAGCAAAGGTATTATTGTTGGAAGCCTCGAAACAATACTACTAAAAATAACTTTCTGCATCTATGTTCTTTCTCTTACTCTTTTTCTACAAGCTTCATGTTTAAGCTCAGAGATATATATTTGCAGCCGCTTTCTTGGCATATTCATGTCAACTATGTTCTATATAGCTTCTATGTGTGCAATAGGGGTAATGTATTCATTATATGCTCTGAGTGCCTCCTGCAGTCTCAACATATTTTTCATCACCTAGACTGCAATTTTGTTATTAGTAATGATGTCTATGTCCTTATATTCTAAGGTGTGCATTCACATTCCTTTTTCTTCTTCTTATTTCAACTTTTATGATGCGCAAGTTCATTAGATATTTTTTTAAAAAAAATTGAGAAAGAAACTGTTATGTTTTTTTGACATTCTGATGATTAAAGCAGGTAAATAGAGGCCTTCTATCTTCTATCATTATGGCTTCCTACATAGTTTTCCTCTGTTAGTCTCATATAAGAAGGTTAGGAAGAAAGACTAATCTCCTGATCTCCATTAACTAGCTCTATTTGTTCAACATTAAGCCTAGATTTTGTAATTCTCAGTGAACATGTTAGTGAAAAATATGGCGCACGAACGCATGGAAATGGACACAGTGATTGGACCTCCACATTAGTAAGACTTTGACATATTCCCAAGAAACTTTGCCACTTGTAAGTTGAATTAAGTACTGTCTTTATTGGTCTTGAAATTAAATATAAATGTACTTCGTAGTGTATAACACTGGGCTCATGCATATGCAATAGATGTTATTCTTTTTTGTTAAAAGATTGATTAAGTAGGTGCTGGTAAATACTATAATTTATTTAACCAGTATGCTTTCATGGAGGATGTGTTAATATGAATATAGTGATTTTTTTATTTGATGTCGGGAAAACAACCATTTGTACCATCTTACTGGACTAAATAGGAGTAAGAGGTATGTACTTGGTCTGTAGTACAGACTAGAGAGGAATCTATATGTTTGATATGGTAGCATTGTTCATGTAACAGATCCGATTAGTTTTGCGGGGAAGGTTTAGTCAGGTTGTGGTTAGGATTCGGATATAATAAGATTTTCTATTAACTTATAAGATAGCTGTAATCCGTAGGAACTACTAAATTTTGTCAAGAACAAGTAACTGTGTAATCCAAAATAATCTAATAATTTTCTTAAAATAAAGTTAAGCACATGAATAAGTATAGTCTACTCTATTTGACTTGCTCCTAATTTAATGTACTAAAATACAGGGGAATCATTTTGAATGTTGATAGAATTGTGCATAACAATATACAAGACACAAATACATCATGACAAAATTGTAGATCAGAGCTTGGAAGATCTCTATCACTTATTCATTTTCCCCTCGCTCATCAATCATCATCTATGTAACATGTAACACGTATTAAGATTTAGAGTAGTCTTTAATGGTTTTGTTGAAGTCCAGAACTTGTACCCTTGTGTTTATATGTTTCCTGTAATATTCTTTTTCAAAACTATTAAAAGTTGCTACCTTTATGTATTATAGTTCTTTTCAATTGTTAACTAGTTGGCGAATTTATTATTGTCTGAAAATCCTTCATGGTCATTGGAGGTATGTGGACAGGTTGCATTCAAATGTTCTAGCTCTTGCATCAGGAATCTTATCCGAGGCATCAACTCGGGGTTGGGCATGTGGCAGGGGACTGTTAAAAATGTGCTCAACACTTATAGTTTCAAGCAGTAGGTTCTAATATTATTTAGTTTATAATATTATGCCAATGTAACGTAAAGAACGTGAATTAGTTTGTTTAGTTAAGAATATTGTGGTTGTCATTTTATACTTGTGATGTTTAGTTAAGAAATGATAGATACTTTTAAATAATAGTTTTTCATTTTGTTCTTGTAAAATATTACAGTAGTTCATAAAGTCTTACAATAGCTTCTGAAAATGTTTCAATAGCCAAGGTACATATGTTACAAAATCTACTAAAATGTTACTCTAGGTACATAATTGATTCAAGAAAAAAGTGAGACCTACATGCCACGTCATCAGGGTGGGCCCACATGTCATATCAGTATAGAGGCTGCAAGTCATGTCAACATTTTTGGACCCATAAATGCCACGTCAATGCCATGTCATAATGCCATGTCATCACAGTATGGGGCCCACATTGGGTCCCATTTTTTAAAAAACTTTATGCCATTCTAAGGTAACATATTTTTAAGTTACAATAGACATGTTTTATGTTACCTAAGGGGTCTAGGGTAACATATATATACATGTTACAGTAGCGGGATCATATGTTACCTTAGACCCCTAAGGCAACATTGAAAAACCTATCTTTAAAAAAATGTTACCTTAGCTTAAAAGTGTGGCAAGAGCAACATATTTACCCCCTAATGTAATGTTTTTTTAATTTTATAGTAGGCATTTTATGGTGTAGTGAAACCTACTTAGTTTTCAAAAAATTTACCACCAATCTTAACCATTTCTAATACTCTATCACTACAACCTTTGCATGTAAGTTCTTGAGTAAGTTTTTCAAAACCCTCTTTTTGATTATATCCAAGAAAAATACAATTTCATGGTGTATGTTCATAAGGGTGTGCAATATATTAGTCAATATCGATGATGTGAATTAGAGGTTGAAAACTCGAAGGGAGACCCGTGAATGGGCACCCTCGAGTTCGACCACCACCAGCCATGACCAAATGGGAGCCGGTGGGTTTGTAAAAAATTTAATTTTTGAATTGATTTTGTGTAAATAGGATGAGATATGGAGTGCATGTTACTTGTTTAGGTTGCTTGAGTTCTTGGTTTTTAAATCAAGTTTTATGCCTAAAAGTTTGGATATAATGACTATTGGTAGTTGTTATTTGATTAGTTGAATAAAGTGTTAATGCATGTCACTAAATCTTGATGCATGTTATCAAAAATGGATGCATGTTGATTTCCTAAGTTTCATTCGGTGTTTTTGTTCGATTTTTTGATAAAAATGCAAGGGAATGATTTTTAAAGGTAATTGATGTTTAGAAGTATGCATGTAAGTGTTAAGTGGTTGCATATTGATTATGTTTGATTTTTTCATATTGTTTTGGTTTCAATTTTTTATTAATTAAAGGGGGAAAGAGTTGCTTATCAGGGGTAATTGATGTTCAAGTGATATAAGAATAATCGGATTGAGATTTTATAAAAACTAAGGATTTTTGCATGTTAGAATTGTGAGTTGGGTCGAATTAGGGAACCTTTTAGTTCGATTTTTTTATGAAAATGGTGAAAAGGAATGGTTTTAAGGATGATAAGGATTAACTCATAATTTGGATCATTAAAAAAATATGCATCATAGTTTGTTAAGAAGATTATGTGTTATTTGGATTGAATATGCTAAATTCGAATTGTATGCGAAGTGGTATATGTTTATCATTAAGATGATCACAAGAATTTTTATTCGGTTTTAAAAGAACTAAGGATTGGAGTCTTGTATTGTAGTTTGATTTGTAATGTTAAGTCAATAGTTGTTAATCGTATGAATGGAGATTCTTGACTTGTGTTAAAAGTCAAGTGTTAAAAAATGATTATAATATTTGATTATGATTGATTGATATGGTTGATTATATTAGAAGGGTAAGAGTAATTACAAGTACGTCATGTCCGACTCTCGACGAGTTAGTGAATAGGTTGTTTATGTTATTGAGTTATTCGAATCGGTGATTATTTGCTAAATTTGTAGTATCGAGATATAAAAAGTATAAAGCTATATCTTATTATATATTATGTGTTATGCGTGTGTACATGAGATAAGTGTTTATCGCGTTCGGGGTAGAAGTTAGACGTTAGCCTAAACATCCAGAATTGATCAAGTCCCTAATTAGGGTTTTGTTTGGATTGTAAATTTGGATAGCAAAGGCATTCAGGCTAGTAAAGGGAAAGAAATCTTAGGTGGCTGTAGCTCAGGTTCCATTAAACCGGAAAGCTTTTTTAGGCAAGAAACTTTGCCTTATATTATAAATTGATTACAGAAATATTATTGTTGATGTCATGATAGAGTAAAGGATTCTTGTGAAACTTGTTATTGATTCTTATGAAACCCCTGTTATTGTCCCTTGTGATAAACCTGTTATCAATCCTTGTGATGAACCATAATAGTAACCCCTTTATTTCAAGTACGTATACCCTATCTCTATATTTTTTTAACTTATGATCATTTGACCTTAACCCTAATGAAATTTTTACATGTTATATCTTGTTAACCAAGATCCCTCATATCCTTTATGTCTTGTTACGTATCATTCTTTGGAACTATCCTTATTACGAACTTATACACTTGTTCAACGTTTGATCAATATCTTTGGCCTATGATCCCTGCTTACTTTGATTTGTTCTCTTTCCTTGAATTCTTAAATTGGACTTAAGAATGACTTTCGACTTGAACGAGTCCAAACGATTTCATTTATCGGTAATGTTAAAACTGATTTAGATAAACTTCCTCATATTCCAACACAAAGGTTTTCCAAATGAATTCTTTGAAGATTGGATAGAGACATAAGAGACTAGAGGGACTAGTCCAGTCATATAAGAGGCTAGTGGGGCTAGTCCACTACAGTTCGGGCTGATCACACGTATTATATTTAAAAGATGGATATTCCAATCAAGGGTTCTTTAATATTTTATAAACAAGGAAATGTATATCTTTATTAAAGTAATTTGCCTAATTATTTAAAAGGAAACAAAATGAGTAGTATCTTCTCTAAAGTTATGAGACTTGGTCGAGAACCCTGCCACTATACTTTGTTATTGATTCTCGAAACTTGATTGATCTCTTCCTTTGAAATGAGAACCTTCTTGAGAACCCTATTATTAATCGTGATGAATTTTGGCTTTCTCCCAAACTTTAAATCCTGAAAGCCCGTAACCTTTTTCAAAACTTTTACTTAGTCGTTAAAAGAATACTACCACCTAGTTTAGTTTTGCTCATAAATGAATTGCCTCAGTTACTATTGTTTATGTTGATATTTAGAACTGCTATATAGTTACTTGTTGTGCGTCTTTGCTCATTTATTTGCTTTGATCTAACCATGGAAGATAAGCAAGAAGATGGTCAGGCATAGGCGCACCGCTCGCAAGAGCGTACCTATCGTGTTGAGGGATTTCATATGCCAGATCAGGTAGTTGTTGTGTGAGCAAGTGATGGGGGAGAAGTAAATTAGCTAAATCAGATACTTTTGGGTTATCTGTAATTCTAAGTCGAAATCGAATAATATGAATTTTTTTCTGATTTTGGGTTGTAATAATATTATCTTCTGGTTGGTAGTTGTAATCTTGTCTCATACTTTATCCTGTTGGGATCCTGTTAGTATCAGGGTTTATTATATTTCTTCTATTATGGTATTAGTATATTGGTGTGTGGGTCCTCATTTCCTAACCCTGAGATTGAAAGCATCACACCGTAATATGAACCATACAAAACAATAGTTTACAGAAACCGTTGTGCTAAATCCAAAATTTTATGTTTTCTAACAACGGTTCATAAAACCGTTGTATGAAATCTGGCTGAGATAGTGGTTATTTGTGGGAAACAAAAACCCCTTGTCTGTTATTTTAGGATAACGGTTCTTTTGTCAACTGTTGTCTAATTAGTGTTGTTTGAAGCTGTTTTTCTTATACTGTCATAAGTATGAACCTTTACACAATTAGAAATTTTAGTAATCTTTTTATATCTGCAAAACAAATATTAAGTTATTTGCTTCACAAGAAAAATAATAAGTTATTCTATGCATAAATAGTAACTAATAATTGACAATTTTTGCATTGGTGCATGTGACAATCAAATATTCATATTTTGTTTCAATAAGTATTTTTCTTTTTTAGGATTTGAATAAGTATTTAAATTGTACATTAATAATAATTTTAGTAAATTCCATGCAAAAGAAATAAATTATTCAATATTGTTGTAGATACAAGTACTAACAACTAGCAACTAGCAAGTAACTAAGATCAAGCACCTGAAATACTGATCAAGGACCAGAGACAAGTGACATACAACTCATCTCTCCTCTACTCCTCTGTTATTTACTGTAACTGAATTCTGTTACAGAAAGGTTCTAGAAGCTAGTCTAATCTCTATACATAAAAATAATCAGTTTGTATCTTTTATTCTCTGAGCTTGAATAAACAATTTTACTTTCACATTTGTGATATGGTATCAAGTATGCACTAATAATTTGTCAGATGCTCAGTGTCATCAAATTATACAGATGTTACAAGGTAAATTAAAACTACTTCCATAACTCCTTGGTTGAAAACTATTGCTAATCATGTGGCAGGTATTCCTCACCATACTACTAATTATGTCATGTATGCATCACCAGCTCAATTTATACAACCTGAAAATGTTTGGATACTTGATTCTGGAGCCACTATTCATATAACACCATACTTACATCTTGTTCATAATTTCAAACCTGTTAATTATGAATTGCATTTGCCAAATAGAGAAATTTCTATAATTACTCATATTGGTCAAATTCAATTAAGTTCAGATATCTTGCTTCAAGATGTGTTAGTTGTGCCTAAATTTCAATGTAATTTATTGTTCAGTCCATAACTAACAAGTACCTTTGCTATCAAAATTGTGTTTTCTCCTTCTAAATGTATCTTTCAGGACCCTGGTTTGATGATGGAGAAAGAGATTGGTAATCTGATAGATGGTCTATATAAACTTCATACAAATAAATTGCAAACTGCTTCTATGACATTTGTTCATTCTTCCCATAGTATTATCAAGTCTGATATCAACTAGAATTGGAGATTAGGGCATCCTTCTCATCCAGTCTTGAGTCATATTATGAGTATATATGTTCCCCTACAAATGTAAATACTCATTGTGATATTTATCATTTTTCCAAACAAGTTAGACTACCCATTCTTTTTAGAGATTCTAAGAGTACTAGTGCATTTGATATTGTTCAATGTGATGTACGGGGACCTTACAAAAATTCTACACTTGATAATTGTACTCTTTTTCTTACTATAATAGATGACTTCCCCAAATGCACTTTGGTTTACTTAATGTCCACAAAAATACAAGTGTTTAGTTTGATTAAAAATTTCATTGCTTATGTTTCCGCTCAATTCAAAACTTATGTTCAAATTCGTAGGTTTGATAATGGGAAAGAATTCACAAATTCTTACTTAACATCATATCTACAAACCATTGGAATTGTTCAACAGTTTAGTTGCTCTTATACTCAAAAAAATGGAGGAGTTGAGAGAAAACATCAACACTTGTTAAATGTGGCTAGGTCCTTAAGGTTTCAGTTCAATTTGCCTATCTCCTTCTGGGTTAATTATGTGTTAACAGCCACATATCTTATTAATATGTTGCCTTCTCACTTCAAGTCACCATATAAACTATTATTTCACAATTTACCAAATTATATTGCCCTAATAACATTTGGATGTATGTTCTACATCTCTAATCTTTATTCTCCTTTTGATAAATTTTCCTCAAGAGCACTTAAATATGTTTTTTTAGGATATCCTTTTAATAAGAAAGGATACATGGTCATGGACCTTATAAAGGTATGTAAAATTCAATTAATATTGTTATTAATTGAATAATTCTTATTTTATTCATAATAAAAAAACCGTTCATCCGTTTAATACGAAACAAAAGCATCTAGACTCAGAAAAATATTCTGCTTTTATTAAAAATACTTTCGAGAAATAAAATCTTTCATTTCGAAAGGTCGCTTGATTTTATAAACATTTCTATGTCGCGTAACTATCAAAGAGTTGTATTTAATTTTTTTTTAATTTTAAATGTACTCAGTCGAGTGTTGTAATAAACTGAGTTATATGTTATATGAATTATGTGATTCATGGAATAGGGGTTATATATTTTTAAAAAAATTCAGTAATCCAACCTTACCAATGATTAGACATATTGATTTTCGATATGTATGTAAAATATTGGATTTTTCAAAACTAAGCTCATATGTTTTTGTAATAAATCTATAAAATAAAATGTTCAATTCCTGCCAGTATTGGTTGGAAATGACGAAAGCAAAGTAAAATGTGCATTTCGTGTTTTTTACTCATCGTTTGTCACATTTTGTTGAACAAACTGTAAAGACATAAAAATGTATTCATTTCGGTAGTGAAATTCAATAACATTAGTTGATTATATTTACATTCTCGTGTTTCTCTTATATTTAGATAAATTATAATTATTTTTAAAAAAATAATAAATATCGAAATGTTTTGATAAAATATAACTTCAAAAGTGAAAAGTCATTTTATAGCGAAAGGAAATTAGGAAAAATAGAACTTGAAGATGATTAGTCTAAACCTTTTAAACATCTATTAATTATTGTAATTATTATTTCTAATATGAATAATTGTTATGAAGATGTAATTTTAACTCTTATATTATGATAATGACATGTTCACGGATTGTGCTTTATGGGGTATTTTTCAATTTTAGTTATTGTTGTATGCTTATAATGTAGATATTATTTATGTACAATTTGTTCTACATTTATTTCAATAGAATATAATTTTTTTTAAAGGTCCAACATTTCCTACCACATTCAAGCTATTTCCTACCACATTCAAGCTATTATTTACCGCATTCAAGCTAAACGGTAGTAGGAAATGACTAGTACGAAATGTCCATTTTCATGGCTTCTAGCATAAAACCTACCAATTCTGGTAGGTAAAAGGTCCTGACTGTGTAAATTGCCACGTGGTAGGAAACATCCTTGGGTCCCACAAGACAACTCATCAAATGTGTCCCCAATTGTGTGATGTGGCAGCTGACGTGGCAGGTGATGTGGCCGACCATGCGGCATGCCATATGGGTAGCCACTTGTCAAGTGGGGGTCATTTGAGATACAAGAACTAATTCCTATCAAGGAGCAATTCTGACCTGAGCAATTTCTATCAAGCTCGTTGCTAGGAATTGACCCCTTTTCCTATCAGATTTGCGCCATTTCCTACGAAAACGCTGGTAGGAAATTATCGTTTTTCTTGTAGTGAAACAGTTAAAATAATTAATAGGCAAATCAACAATAAATTACAAATATTTTAGCAATCAAATTATTATGGAAACACCACAAATAAATTTGGATAACATTTAGAAACTATCTTATATATACATGTAACTATAATTGCATAGATGAGAACACTATTTCGGGGAAGCCTAACCAAGTAACTTGATAATCACAATCGAAATGAGAATATACCGAAAAACATTAGGCCAACTATTAATACACAAAAAATTTCCTTCTATTAAAATTAATAAAATATTATCAACTTCTATTGGGCCGATTATTAATATTAAATTAATTCGTCATTAATCATAAGATTATAAAAAGTGAAATATTAAATTATATCACCGTTTGGTAGAAAATAAATTAAATCCTACAAATTGAACTTTAAAATTTAGTTTACAAAGAAAATATATAAATCTTCCGTTAGGCCAATTTATGTAATAATTTTTACATACAATTACGTGATTTACCATTCTTATAAAAAATTAAAGTAAACAATTTTTGATGTTCCCTCTAAAACTTTAATAATCAAGAAATCACTATATTCATTAGCCCTTAAACTAAATTTAAAATTAACATTCATAAGGGACTATTATTAATTAAAGACACAAGTTTTCCTTTAAATATATATTAAATATAAATAATATAAACTAAAAGAACATAATTTTAGTAAATTTAATTTATAATAATAAAATTAACAATCACATTAACATGTTATAGACATAAGAACTCGTTTTATGTGACGACAGTATATACAATATTATGCATTTAAAATATTATAATCGAGATATGTACGAGGCTTTTAAGATATAGTATAAATAGTTTCTGCACTAGATCATGTGCATATTGTTATTAAACTGAATGGTAATAAAATATAAAAACTTGATGAAGTGACAAAAATTCATAATTCATGGGTGGTACAAGTCAAATCAAGCAACTATATTGCATATCATGTGCCTCGAGAATAGTAGTAATATGATAATTAAAATTTATACATGAGATCCAAGTTTGTTGAGGGGATCTAACGAGGATCGTGTTAGTGTTTGTGCCCTAGAGACAAGACTATGATGTTTTAGTTAAAGACATTTGGATTATTAATGTTTATGTTCTATTGATTATTCCCTTTATAATTTATTAATTCTTAATTTACTGCGATATAAATGTTAGATTAATAAATGTCCTTGGAATATGATATGCAATTTTATATCTCTAAGTACGTGACTTAGAAATGAGATTATGAGAATAGTATCAATATTCTTAAAGGTCTCTAGTCGAGTATTATTATTAAGGGACAATAATAATGCATTAAGACTAGTGTGTTTGTTGATTAATGATCACATCTCATTGATCATAGGTATAGTCATACTAAAATCAAAGACACAGGAAGATGTATATGTACATGGTGCTCGACAGACCCGATGTGAGATTTTACATGTCTGTTGTATCATAAGTAATTTCACAGTGATAATGATGTAATGATCCTTAGAGCTGAAGTCATTATATTTCTATACGAGAATTAGTATACATTGATTCCATTAAAAGTTATCCTTGACCGTGTAATGATAAAAGTGGACATTGGATATATTATGAATCGTATGAGAAATATGAATGATATAGAAGGGATTTAACCCTCCTGTTTTAGGAGTGATATTATTGGTCTCTTGTGTGAGCTAGACTACGAAATGCGTGGTCACGCTCAAATGTTGATTTGATATAATAGTCTACCCATTAATCAAGGAAACCTGGATTAAATACTTCTGAGGATGACACATTACATGCATCTAGTTTAATCTATAATATGTGGATAAAAGGATTACATTCCATTATACATTATTCACGAAATGTTTAATCGATCACCGATTCAATTATTATTACTTGGGTAGATATGATGTATTACTTGATGTCGCTCATTGTTTATGATTTTAAATTAGATTTAAAATTTGGTGCCAATGTAATAATAACCTATAGGGTCACAAACAAAGAATGCTTGAAGGATTATTTAATTTAAATTAGATTTAAATTAAATTAAAGTAATTTGAATTATTTATAATATTAATTAAGTTTGACTTAAATAATTAGATAAATATTGATATTCAAATTTACTAATATTAATTATGAAATTTATTTGTTAAATAATTAAGTGATACTTAATTATAATACAAATAGGAATTTCGAATTAATAATAACTCTTAATTAGTTAAGAGTTATCATTCATTTTTCTACTCTCTATATAATATCTCTTGTGTAGCTGATTTTTTGGGGGTGCAAGACTTTTACTAAAACCCTAGCCACCAAGAGAGAAGATGGAGAGAGCAAGAAGAAACGGGTTTGTGCTAGTACACATCCAATCCTTGAGTTCAAGCATTCGTGTGGATACTGATAGAGCATAGATCGCGAGAGCGGGATGCGTGGTGATTGAACAAGCTTTGGATCTCCATTAGTCAACCAATTGGTAAAGCTTCTTAAGGTAAACAATCAGATCTATGAATTAAATATATGTTTTTCGCATGGATCCTGCGGTGGGTTTCAAAAATTCTAATTTTTTTTACATTTTTAATTACTGTTTCCGCTGCGTTTATGTCCTCGAAACCCAACAGATCACACATGTGAGTAATATCAAAATAGTATCTTTACGATCGCTTATGTAAAACCAGTCGAATTAAATTATATAAAAACAAATTTGATTGATCTGAAATTTTAATTCTACTCAAAGAATTAATCTTTGTGTCTGCTCTGATAACAATTGTTATACTAAATCATCTATATAAATATGACGAAATATATATACATATTTCTCTAGATCAAAACTATGAGTATAGATTAATAGTGGAAGCATACATGACTGTTATGTATGCAATTTTGTATGTTTTACATGTTGTTATATTTATATATGTGTATGTATATATATGTTTTGAATATATGATATTCATGAGAGTGGTATAATCATATGATGATTATATAATCTGTATATATACTAATATATAAATGTTTTGTGTTTGTTCTTATTATAAGAATCGTATTTGATACGTTTCTGAATCGGATGCAGCAGGATTTGCTGAAATCTGTGTCTGGTGTCAGATTTTGGCAAACGAATATGCTCTTTAATATGTAATCGAGCCTCAGAATTGTTGAAATCTGTAAGGCGTTTGACGTCGTTTAGGCCCTGTAATTTGCGATTGAATGTTATCAGATTTAATTTCGAATTTTTTGATTTTTTTCAATATTTGGTTTTTATGATTAGATAAAGATCACATAGGATGAAGCAATAACCAACCATGTTTATTTATTGCACTTTACATATATATGCGTGTATGATGAATGTATGTGTAGAGTAGTTTATAAAGATGCATGCTTAATTAGATTAAGGATGTATGTATTAGATATGACACCCATGTCACGATTCAAGATTTTAAAATGAAAAAACGATTATGAGATTCTCGTGTTTATGAAACAAGGAATAAAATAGAAATTTTCTTTGTTTCTGACATAGGGCAATTTTGTTAAAAGCAAGTTTATTGAACTTGTAAGGTTGTGGGTTTTAAGCGAGACTGTTGTGACTCCCTCACTACCTGAAAATCAAACCATTGATGAATACTGATCTGAAGTATCTTATTCAAGGAAAAATTGGGAATCTCTTTATGATGTGATCATGATTATTTTAAAATTAACAAAACCCTAAAGTTAATATTAAGTTGATCAGATGCCTTCTAATGAGTCCAATGCGATAACCCCTAGATCAACCAAGAATGGGTTCGCCAAAGCGAAGAACTCCTATCTATCGTGGGAGATGTATTGAAGTATATTGATACTTTTTGACTATTGGGTTTGACTTAACTATGTTATCACAATAGGATTGTGAACTTAGAGGCATAAAGTTTGGCGAGATTTATTAGATAAATATGAACAAATGTTGTTCCACCAAGCTATCCAAGAGTTATATAGTTGATATAATTGACAAATATTGTCTACCTAAATAATCATGTTTTAGGAGAAAAGCCAGAGCTGACCTAACGGGTGGTGAAATATGGATCTTGGCTCACTAGAAAGGATATAGAACATATTTTATCCGAATTAATAGTTAGGGATATGGATTTGATAAAAATAGTGGGAGATATATATTGTGAATATATATATGAATAATCACTTGAACATAATTTAATGATCTTTTGTAGACTAAGTCATTTTATGCACTTTAATATTGTAGATATCAAATGACAAATAACACAAATAACTTCTCTATGTAATATTCCTTGAGAAGGACAAGCTGACATGAAATAATTTCCTCGATTGACATGAGAACTTGAGGGTTGTCCTCGGGTTCAAGGATGTCACTCAAACCCCTCCCTTATTTTTTCTAGCTGAGAATGAAACATGTGCAGAACAAAATGCTTACCGAAAGCAAAGTAACTATGCAACTGATATTTCATATCTCATGCTTGTAATTATGAGTGCTGAGCTTTAGAAGCAACAAGAGCATAATGATGCTTATGATATGATTGAGCACCTTCAAAAAATGTTTGAAGGATAGGCTCGTCAGAAAGATTTGACAATAATATGACACCATACTTTTATATTAATGGGAGAATCATATCCGGTTGGACCACATGTTCTAAAGGTGATAGGCATATGTGCCTTGATATTTTCAGTTTCAAGAATGGTCTAGAGACTCAGCTTGATTTGATCAAACGAACTTTGAACAATTTCTTTTCTCAGTTTGTTAAGAACAAAAGGAATGAGATAGACAGAACACTCACTGAGTTACGTCCATATTGATGTTGTACAAATGGAATGCAAATGGGAAAGGAAAGTGGATAGGTGAGGTGAAGATTTGATCTTATTCGGTGCCAAACCAAAGTACAATTCCAAAGGGATTTTGAAGCCTAAGTTGCTAAAGAAGATTGTCATTTCTGTGGAAATAACTGGATGAATGGAAGTTAAATTGTCGAGCTTACTGGAAGATCTAAAGAAGGAAACTACCAATGGTCAAGCTTCAGGTATAGGGTTAGAATTGGAGAAAAAGTTGTTGCTCTAGTTGAAAGAACTCGATACCTAATGTTGCCCATAAGGCGAGATTGAGAACTTGATAAATTGTTATTACGTGCCTGCCTTTAGCGGATACATTAAGTCAATTTCTTGCCATGACAAGAAAGGTTTTCATTTTAATTAAATAAATAATAGTTGTTTATTCTATTTTAATGGTAAGACTTATAATGTTGCACAATTAGTTAACAATTTACATGTTCTAAGTTGACTCAAATCAAACATTACCTCTAGCATTGCCGTTAAGCCATAATAATGAGAAACACATTTATGGGTTACATATACATGAATACTTGGATAAGTTTGATTTTGAATCATACAGAAGATGCGAACTTTGTCTCATTGGCACACTACAAGGAAAATAGGGTGACACAACGGTTCTTAACCATTGTCTGATACCCCTCAATACCGTTGAGTATTGAGGCACCGTCTGATGCAACGGTACCCAATCGTTGTCTGTCTCACTGCAAGACAACAGCGCAGATACAAGAAAACGTTGTTAGAAGGTTGGTATACACAACAGTTCTGTTATAACATAGTGTTGTGAGAGATTGTGGTATTCATGTATTTCTTAGATGCACACCACATGTCTAATATGTTTAACACAATGGGTCCGCTTAGATGAAATATTGTCCTTCTTTCCTATAGTCAACAGTTTTAAAAACAAAATATATTGTCTGAAATGACTCCATACAACGGTGTAGTTATAAAATAATATTGTAATATGATGTGTTAGTCAATAATTCCCGTGAGACAAAGTGTTGTCCTTTCTCCATTCTCACAACATTTTCTGTAAAATGATGTGTTGTCTTATATTAATAGAGTCAATGGTGTGCTAAAAGAGAAAGTATTGTTTGAAATTTATGTTGCAACGCTCTAGTAAAACTCATATTTTGTGTATTCTATATAGACAAATCTTTATTCATTTGTAACATTTGTAGAAATAGCAACATACAACAGTTTTATTTGTAGGAATAGCAACATACAACATTTTTATTTTCAACTGCTTAAAGCAATTTCTTCATGCTATGTCAACTACTCTAGCCCTGCTCTTGATCCAATTATTTTCCGACAACTCCTATATGTTGCATTAGTCGTCCCACTTGAAAATAACTGGGTAGCCTAGCATATGCTGAAAAATAGAAGGAAAAAAAGAACAACATATTCAATGACTCCATATTTTTTTCTAAAAAAACAAAATCAATAACTGAATGAAAAATGCCAAAGATAGTTTCATAACAGAGGGTACCTACTTAGAGCTTAAATGGTTTTTATCTAGCAATCCATGAGGAATATAAGCATAAAAACTCTTAAAAGTATATAATATATTTGAAACTTTATGAAGCAAATAAAATAATACGGTAGTAGTAAATACAATCATTATCAGAGTATAAAGTGTATAAAAGGATTCATATTAATGGCTCACAATACTTATATGGCTATACACGAATACGACCATGAATGTAAGCCAAGGCATTTGCAGGTAATTGAAATCACAACTGATAAGGATTCTTGTGAGCAATTTTGTAGAACATTGGGATCCACTAACTGTATAAACTCATCGTGGCTCTCCATAGACACGTGTAATGACACATTATAATGCATTACTATGTAATATAACAAAAATTAAGCAAGTGAGTTTATTAGCTGAAAGACCATAGTTGATAATTAAGCAATTATCATTAGTATCTGAGTAGGTACCTACTAGTACTAGTAGTGACGAGATGAAAACAAGTAGTAGGAGTGTGGACACAAGTGAGTTTGGAATGTATAGCAGCGGCACAATTACTGGTGCTAAAATTTATGGCGGCTTACACCCTCGTCAGTTTGCTACTACTCCAAGAGCATGTATAAGTATAAACTCATACCAAATGACACATTACAATGTATTATACTGTCATATAAACATATACACCAAATATAAACTGTGAATAAAAAATTATACCTGCTTTGGTTGACCCTAAAAAAATAGTTGTGACAATAATATGACCCATCCCTATCCCATTGCCATTTAAAACAGTTGCTTCCATTTCCTGGAAAACAAAAAAGGCAACAAGTTAAACAAGTGTTAGTAGTTTATCAAATTAAGTAACCATTTGCGCAGGGGAAACAACTTAAACAAGAGGTATTCATAGACACAAAGAGACCAAAGATGAACTTACAATGACAACTACCAACAAAAATATTAATTTCTGACAAGTGTACTTAACCAACGCACAAGACAATAGTACCATTACAAGGAAAAATTAATCATATGACAATTACAAATTTATCCAAATCACAGGGCACATGTAATGAGTCTAAATTTTTCAATCATCGTTTAAAAATTAAAAATTAGAAAAGTAACAAATACAAAAACAACCAAACAGAGTTATATGTTATTATACAAACATATATATACATAATATGTGAAATATAGATGAAAATTACCAAATTGAAAGTGGCGACAAAGGGGTAAAGAGCGGCTGACATCTTGCAAAGATAGGGTTCAATCTAGGGGTTTTTATTTAGGGATTTAATTTCACGGGTTTGATTCACAAAGTCTAGGGTTTTGATTTAAGGATTTTGATTTAGAGATGTGATTTAAGTGATTCAGAGTGAGAGTTTGAAGTGGTGGAAGAAGTAGGGAGAGATGCTTGAATCGTAGTGGTTGAATGACACTCAAAAAAGGCGAGTAAGAGAGATCTTAAGGGGTGGGGGGAATATTTGGGGGAGGCCGGGAATTGAAAATATCAAGGGAGGGTTTCTTTTAGTAGTATTATGCGGGGAACAAAGCAGTGCATATTATTTTTGTTCTTTAATCGGAAAATAAAATAATATTAATAAAACAATGATGTGAAAAAGTAAATAAAAAAATTATTTGTGAATTAAAAAAAATAAAGAAGATGAGTTCATGTGATTTTAGTATCCTATAAAAAATAAAAAAATCAAGGTAATCTTACACGATTTTATAAAGAAAATTCATTAAATTTACCATATAAGAGCATCTCCAGCTAAAATATGGTCGGCCAAAATTTTAGTGAACCTCTAAGCACTTTTATATTAGCTAAAATCATTATGTATATTTAAAATAGTATTTTTATTAAATTAAAATATATATTAGTGAAATAAAATTATAACATTTACTAAAATATATATAATTATTTTTAAAAATATTATTGATAATTTTACTAAATATTAGTCATATTATCTTATTTTCCTTATAAAATTATGCAAGGTAAGTTTACAATTTTTTTATATTTTTTTAACATGACTAAAATCATTATACTTTAACATGTGTAAGGTTAGATTGTCAAAAAAATTAGTTAAAAAAATAATATTGATGATTGTGAATAAATCTCGTGTAGGGAGTAATACTTTTACATGATTTTTTTATAAAGTCATGCAATATAAATTTGAATTTTTTTTATAATTTTTTCACATTTCTAAACTCAAGATATTTACCATCAGTACGGTTGGATATTTTAATTAAAAAAATAGCTTTGTTATCCGGGAAAGAATCTCGTTTAGGGTACTGTAGTTTTACCTATTTTTCTTTTAAAGTCATTCAAGCTAAGTTTGGATCATTCAAAAAATTATTTAAAAAATATTTTTTTGAACGGGAACGAATCTCAACATAGGGAATAGTACTTGTACTGGATTTTACTTACAAAGTCATGCAATATAAGTTTGATTTTTTAATAATTTTTTCACATGACTAAAATCAATATAATTTAACATCTCTACGATTGTATTGTCTAAAAATAATTTTAAAAATTTATTTTGTTATTCTGGAAAGAATCTCGTTTAGGTAATTAGTACCTTTACCGAATTTTTCTTATAGAGTCATTCAAGATAAGTTTAATTTTTTTTGTAATTTTTTTACATGACTAAAATATATATACTTTAACATCTCTATGGTTGAATCTTTCAAAAAATCATTTAAAAAATAATTTTGTTGATCATGAACCAGTCTCGTCATAGAAAAATAGTACTTTTACCAGATTTTTCTTATAAAGTCATCCAAGATAAGTTTTATTCCTTTATAATTTTTTCACATGAATAAAATTAATATAATTTAACATCCCAGCGGTTGGATCTTTCAAAAAATCATTTAGAAAAAAAAATTGCTCATCGGGAACGAGTGACATTGTAGGAAATAGTACCTTTACCGGATTTTCCTTATAAAGACATGCAAGATAAATTTTATTTTTTTATAATTTTTTTCAGATGACTAAAATCAATATATTTTAACATCTGTATGGTTGGATCTTTCAAAAAATCATTTAAAAATAATTTTGTTCATCAGGAACGAGTCTTATTATAGGAAATAGTACTTTTACCGGATTTTTCTTATAAAGTCATCCAAGATAAGTTTTATTTTTTTATAATGAATAGGTATAGAACGATTGTTATTTTTCTTACTGTTATGCGAAATAAATAGAATAGGTATAGAACCATTGCTATGTTGACAGACAATTGTTTAGTAAAATAAAAGAACTTATTATGCTAAGTTATACTAGAAAACAGTTAGTACATAAGTAAACCATTGTTCTAAGCTATATTAGACAATATTTCGTACAAAAGTAAACCATTGTGCTAAAGATATTCGACAATAATGTTTTAAAAGGCATACACTTGTATGAACCAAACTTATACAAGTGATTAACAGAATTTAAACTATTGTGCCTTAATGATTTGCACAATAGATCAAATATTAACACCATTGTATGTACAAATCCTAACAACACTCCGGGATCACTACATACCATGACTAGATTAGCTTCTAACAATATCTTGGTCATTACAAAAGCTGTTGTGAGCATAGCTAAAACACAATACCCAAAAAACAAAAAACCGTTGCCTAAAGTATCTCATACATTTGTTTTCTTTGAAAAAACCATTATGCAACTAGATGAAATAAATACATAAACTGTCGTAGGAAGTCAATTTACATAACACTATTTTTAACTATTGTGCCTCTAAATTGTTACAACGGCTAGAAAACTGTTGTTTGTATAATATTAGAAAGGGTCATATGCGTTGTGTGAATAAAATGAGACAAGGGCTTTATATTCAGTTGTGTGATGTATTTGTTACAATGGTGCGTAACCATTGTATGAGTGCCAAACACACCACCCCCGGATAGACAACGAAAAATTCATCTTTTAGACAATGGTGTAGTGCTCCTACACTACCTATTATTTCTTACAATGAGCATGCTCACATAAGCTTAGAGGTTCAAAGTGAAAGCTAGTCAAGCCCTTTTATGGAATATATAAGGTTCCTCTTGCATTTAAATGGCTACAAGGAACCGGAGGTTAGTGGATGGTATGTTGTATGCTGCCCAAGATGGTGTCTTGAAAGTGATGGATTTTCAAGCAAATTGGAATTTTCAAACAGGTAATGGATCGGGGTAATGGAATTTTCATAAAACCCCTAATAGGGACTAATCGCATGGGGTGAGAACCCCTAATGGAAATTGATTTTTATATATTTCAAGGAATCTTGGTCAGGGATTATGTACAGATTGGATTTAGCTTTCATGGATTTCTCTGGATATGCTTTTGTGGATGAAACTGGCTTTCATGATTTCTTGGAATTGGATTACACGCCACAGATTGGATTTGACTTTCATGAATTGACTTTCACGCCATGGTATGGAAAATATGGTTTATATATGAATTAGAATGGATAATATATGGATTATATTGGAATGTATTTGGAAAACCCTAGGGATACTAGGGCTATATGGATTTTTAACTTGGTTAAGGTTTACATAAGGTTTGGGAAAGCCGAAAATATGTAAAACTCGGGATAAATTAGATTTACATCAATCATCCGAACCACGAGAGCCCAAAAGATTAGGTGGAAAACCTTAAAGTATATGGTTATTTCAAGACACTATGGAAGCTAGGTATATGGATAACCTAGGTTGGGAACAAGTGTGGATTATACTTAAAAAGGATATTGGAAATGTATGGATTATACATAAATTTGGGAAGGATCCCAATTATTAACCTATGTAATTCCCTTTGGGTGGTAAGGTTTAACTTATGCAAGAGAACATATATATATATTATGGATGAGTTTGTATGGATGCATAATTCCTTATTTAGGTGCATGTAGGTATTTGAACCTCATTGGATAGATTCATAAAAAAATATGAATCTCTGGATAGGGTAGGATCCCTTTCCACAGGTGCATGTCGATCTCAGGGAAACTGAGCTAGTGTAGATCTTGTAAAGTCTTGCATAAATATGGTTGGAATTGGAGTGTAAGGACCTTGCATAGGGAATAAGAACTTATAAGGATGACGTAAGTTCAGGTTCCAGTGTGAACCTTGGAATTGGAATTGAATACATGATAAGGAAGATAATCAAAGAGTATAGAGGTAACCCTATCACTTTTATAGTTCATATCCGCCTTTAACTATTTGACCCTTTCAGCTATATATTAGAGGAAGAGACATTCAGAACTTTGGGAATTTGGCTTCAGCTGCCTTAAGGATTGAGAGCCATAGCCAAATGAGGTTTTAGCCATTATCCGTAAACCCCTCTTTTGGGATAGCCCGACTAGTTACTCTTGGGAAATGTATAGAGCATATGCCCATAATATTGGAGTTACGAACAAGGGGTATCAATGGCATTTACCTGATGGTTGTGGGTTCTTTGGAATTTACGTGTTCGTTGTGGGTTTCTTGGCATTTACCCGTTGGATGTGGATTTCTTGGCATTCACCCGCAGGCTATGGGATAGTTTGGAATATACCTTCGAGATGCAGGTTCTTTGGCATTTACTTCTTGGTTGTAGATTCATTAGTATTTTACCTATAATTGGATGGGTACGCACTGACATTCACTTATTGCTACTGGTAAATAAACAAGTATGGATTCCTCAAAAGGCAAAGTTGGAGGTATGTCTTTCAATCCTTGAATTCACCTATCACAACAACATTGTACGGAAATGTAAGTCTAATCTTACGACTTCTTATAATTTTATGTGTTGGATATACATTGCATGATTATGGTTAATTATGTGGCTGGATATTTGATATTATATGCATCATGCTTTGTGTGATTTACTTTTGTTCTTCATTTGGGGGATGTTAGATATATTTGAGATGTCATGTCTAATATGATTTGTGTTAGTTTTCAGAACTTAACAACAGGACATATTAGGACTTAGTGAAATCAGGAATTACTGTACTCAGAACTTAATATCAGAACCTAAGGTCATATCAGAACTTAAGTGCGGGACGAATTTTAGTTAAGTAATGAAGCTGATTTACAGGAGAAGATCATGACTAAAACAATAGAAGATATGCATGGAAAGAGTTAGAGGACTAGAAGACTTGTAGAAGATATCTGATTGATATATTTTAGGAGACATAATTGTATTCCAAATCAATTAGAATATATCTTGTAACTATGTACTATATAAACACAGACTTAGGGTTTACACTTAATGTGTTATCATTATCGAGTAGATTATACATTGTAACCTAGTAGCTCTTAGTGATATTTGTTCATCACTGAGAGAGAACAACAGCTCATATTGTAACAGAGTTTATTAAATATACTTGATCTTTGTTACATACTTGTTTTAAATTGATTTGATTGTATAAACACTGTATTCAACCCCCTTCTACAGTGTTGTGTGACCTAACAATTGGTATCAGAGCTTTTCTATTAACACACATACAGTAAAGATCCAAACAATCATGTCTCAAGAAACACAAACCCCAACTAAGCCCACCAAAACTCAAGAAACTCAAAACACCCAAACCCCACAGTCGATATGAGACTATTAGGGTTCCCATACTGACACCATCTAAGTATCCCATATGGAGATAGCATAGATCATGGGGGAGGATCCAGTTCTAGAAATCAACTTCCATCTGCAGGAAGTGGACCAAATCATATACACCTGACTTAATAATTGGAGATCCTGAAGCACGTGTTAGAACTAGAACAGCAATATCAAACACTATACCATATATGGGCTATTGCAACTCTAAGAAACTGTAGCATAAGACCCCAAATATGTTACAATAGAAGTTTTTGTAATGTTTTTGCTAAAATTCAGCGTTGCATTTGCTGCCGTTGCAATAGACCCCTATAGCAACGTTTTTTGGAGTTATTGCAACATTTTCAAAGTATTACAAAAATCATTTTATTGCAACACTTTTCTCTATTTTAGTAACACATTTATGATGTTACAATAGACTACTGCAACATTTTTTTATAACATTTATTGAGGGTAAAAGTGTTGCACGGTAATTTATTATAACATTAGCTGCAACATTTTTTGCCTATTGTAATGCTTTTTAATTTTTAGCAATATTTATCTGTAACACATTATTTTCTATTTTAATATTTTTATGTTTTATTAGCATATGTGCAACACTTTTATTAGTCCAAATTTTGGTATCATATTTTTTTCATATACGATCACAAAATTATACCAAAAAAACATTCACATTCCAAATTTTGTTTGATATCGAATCCAATAAAACAAATATTAATACATCCCAGACAAACTCGGCTTATAAAATTAAATCACCTTATATATAGTACTTGAATATAAATTTTAATGACAAAAAAATAAAAACTTGGGTTGTTGGCTACAACTAGCTAGTCCTCTGGTAAGAAACTCCCTTAAAATGACTTCTCCGATTGAGCAGCGACATGGCCAACTTGCCAAATTCTTTGGTACAAAGCTATTGCTCTCCATTTCTCCAATGCGATGATCTCTCACTCCTACAATATTACATAGAAATAAGCTAAGTAAAAATGATTATTGGAACCGTACATATATTAGAATTAGGAGGAGGAGAATGTCCACATATATAGCAGGATCAAGTAAATAATTGAAAATTAATAGTATCCGGCCTTGATGACCAAATGGGATTACTAGTTAACAGAATAAAGAAAAGATTAAGAATAAGAACTGTTCCTAATTATCAATACAGAGAAATTTAAAAAACAACGTTTCCATTAGTTAATGTCAAAATCTACAGTTATATAGCAAAATAATGATTTGGAACTTACGTTGGCATTTGCATTATGCTTTATCAGTCGGACATCTCCTGCGTATGTGAGAATAATTTTTATAAACGGAATTAAAGCAATGGGTATAATTCTTATAAAAAAATTAAAACAAACTTCACATCCTCAGTAATGCTTGCCTTTGACATATAAAGAAAAGCATCATCAAACTAAAATTCTAGAAGAGGTTTGTACTTTTGGAGACCATGTTTGGTTATAAGGATGAAATTGTACAATTTTCTTATTATTTTGTTTAACAACAGTTGAATATTTCATACCCGACGAGTCCGAGAATTCACAGGTATATGTACTTGTTGAACTTGAGGATTCGTACATTGAATAGTCGGGGGAGTCATCCCTTTGTAGATGAGGTTGAGTTGCCCCTATCTGGGTTTCAGCTTGAGTAGATGCATCAGTTGAGTGGGGAGGTATCTCCACGGTGGACAAAATCATCTGGGTTGTTCCCGATGGTGTTCCTTCCTCCAGAACTCTAGTTGTTCTCCGTGTTCTCGCTCATTGGTTGTTGTTGTGCTTTTCCACAGACGGCGCCAAATGTTATAGATTAAACTAATTATATTTAATTGTTGTATTTAATACTAAGGAACGGAGCTTCAAGGCTCGATTTTGACTGCTCTTGTGTTTCGATACTCAATCTGCCTTACACAAAGATGCCTACGTACCTTGCTGTTGCCAAGGATCAAGTCAAAAAATGTAGTTCTGATCTGTGGGGTGAGACCCTTATATAGATGTTGGGAGTCCTTGAATTGGATCTTGGTATAGGAGACTTGTGGTCAAGTCTCTGAATTAGGATGACTTAGGAGTCCTAGGGAGTAGGAAGCTGATTCCTTATCTATGAGGTCCTTGGAGGCCAATCTACAAGGATTTATATCCTGACTAGGACTTATCTTAATAGTTGTTTCTTTCTCCCTTATCTATTAATTATGAAATTATTAAATAATCAGGGTTTTGGGCCTTCTTTGTTCCATCAGGCCTGATCGACATGTTAACCGTTTCTGGTCTGAATTGTCATACATCTTCTATTGGGCCTAGGAGCCCATACGCTTGTACAATTAATGCAATATTTAATTATACAATCAGGATTTATTTATCCTTATGAAATAATAAAATATAAATATGAAAATATAGGAATATTTGGACAAAGCGGGAAGTTGTTTTGGGCTGGGAAGCGATAAAATTATTGGGCTCTAGCCGCCCAATATTTCAGCCCATTCGAAATTTTTCCATAAACTAAGACACTCTCTCTCGCTTCTAACAATTCACACACTCAAATTCTCTCTCTCTCTCTCGTTAAACTCTCTCTCGCTGAACTCTCTCTATCATTATCAATCTCGATCAATTTATCTGTCACTCGCCACCATTATCCATTTTCTGGTAAGTAAATGGGATATATTTTTTTAATTAGGGTGCATTTGAATTGTAGGATCGAGGCTTTGTGCTTCAATTAGAGATTTTAAACATATTTATTTATCTAATCGCTCTCCATCTCTTCGATTTCAGGTGCTCGTGTTTGGGTTTACAGTTGAAGGCATTATTTTAAGGTACTTTTAAGTTAGGCTTTTTTTATTTGAATTTTGTGTGCTTGTGTGTGCGCGCAGTTGTGTGTTTAGTTTCTCTCTCTCTCCCTCCCTCCATGTCTCTCTCTCCCTGCCTCTCACTCGGTCTCTCTCTGTCTATGTCTCTCTATCTTTCTCTGAATTGTCTCTCTCTGTCTCTTTCTTTCTCTATATGTCTCTCTATCTATACTGCATTAGCAGATTGATATACTAAATCAAATTCAATCTTTCATCTTACTATCTTTGATTTGAGTACTTTATCTGTTTGTGGATGTGATTCATGATGTTTATAATTCGGTTTCGTTTAAAGTTGAATGCCTTTGTTTACCTTTGTTCTCATGTTGTGTATTCGATTTTCTATACCATGATATAAGATAAACATATTTTTGTTGTCTCTCATTGTCTGGGGTTTCAAATCACTTTTCACCAGGTCTCCTCTCTCTGTCTCTCAAATTATCGTAATTATGTAATGTTTATTGATTTATTTTTTAAGCTGATTTAACATTATATGTATTTGCCAATTGCAACCATCTGATGGAATAAGTAAGGTCATGCTAGGAGGACAAGTCACTAATGAGGAAGTTGAGAGCTTGATGAAGAGGTTTAAGATCTCTCTCTCTCTCTCTCAATTGTATTGTTTCTTTAATTGGAGTGGATTACTGATTTTTTATTGTTTAAACGGAAAAATTTAATTATATTTTCAAAAATTAAAAATGTTTAATTTTTTGAATTTGAATGTGATCTGTGATTGAGTTGATCTATTTTTATTATTCATGTTATGTGTTTGTTTATTTAAATGTTTTCGATTATCATTTTTCCAAAAGTGGTATGTGATTAGTTTGATCTGCTCAGTTTGGTTTTTAGATTGCTAGTTGGTAAAGTCATTTTAATATTCATATAATGTGTTTGATGGTTTGGAATTATCCTTTCAGAGATTGATTTATGATTTAATGATCTAACCTAATTTGGTTTAGTTAGTGGGTTACAGCTTGGTGAAGTAGTTTTTCTTATTTATATTTGTTTTAGTTAATTTTGAATTTGATTTCTGACTGATATGATCTACATGATTTGATTAGTTGGTGACAAGTTGGTGAACTAATTTTACTATATATGTGGAAATTTTCAATGTGGTCATGTTTAGCCATTAGACTTTTTTGGTCATGCAGAATGTATACATAGTTGATAACATAAGCTGCGTCCTTCAAAGTAAAATAGACATTTTATCCTTTCTAAGTGATATTAAGATAGGACACAACATAACATCGGTCTTAGTGAACCTGCTTCCTAGTTCCGTAAGCATGTCTGCATAAATGACTTTGTGGTTTTTTTCCTCTTACTGTAATTTCCAATGATCAGATATTTGCCTTAAATGCACAGTTTTAGAAGGTTTGCCATGTCTATGGAACTTAGTGTAGATTATACTAAACAGTTTATTTTGCTTAAACACCTGACCTTTCTTGCTTTAGGAAGCCTTGTTTTGGTTATAAATTGAAGGAGATTACGGGCAACATCTTTGCGGCTGATGCAGAGAGTGATACAGTAGAACAAGATGGTGTTGATCCAACTAACAAATATAATTAAGGCTCATCACATGTATCGTATTGAACCTTGGTTAATATTACATATGTGTTGAACCTTAATGGTTCTCATGCTTTTTTTTTTTGGTTTTATTCAAAACAGACCATATATCTATATATGTGTGTGCCTTCGCTTGGTACAGGGTTTTTCTTATTCTCCAACTCATATGTGTGATCGAGTTCATCACTTAGTGGAATTCTTATTGGAGGCCTGAGAAGGGATAAAAGCAAAGGTATTATTGTTGGAAGCCTCGAAACAATACTACTAAAAATAACTTTCTGCATCTATGTTTTTCTCTTACTCTTTTTCTACAAGCTTCATGTTTAAGCTCAGAGATATATTTGCAGCCGCTTTCTTGGCATATTCATGTCAACTATGTTCTATATAGCTTCTATGTGTGCAATAGGGGTAATGTATTCATTATATGCTCTGAGTGCCTCGTGCAGTCCAACATATTTTTCATCACCTAGACTGCAATTTTGTTATTAGTAATGATGTCTATGTCCTTATATTCTAAGGTGTGCATTTCACATTCCTTTTTCTTCTTCTTATTTCAACTTTTATGATGCGCAAGTTCATTAGATATTTTTTTAAAAAAATTGAGAAAGAAACTGCTGTGTTTTTTTGACATTCTGATGATTAAAGCAGGTAAATAGAGGCCTTCTATCTTCTAGCATTATGGCTTCCTACATAGTTTTCCTCTGTTAGTCTCATATAAGAAGGTTAGGAAGAAAGACTAATCTCCTGATCTCCATTAACTAGCTCTATTTGTTCAACATTAAGCCTAGATTTTGTAATTCTCAGTGAATGTTAGTGAAAAATATGGCGCACGAACGCATGGAAATGGACACAGTGATTGGACCTCCACATTAGTAAGACTTTGACATATTCCCAAGAAACTTTGCCACTTGTAAGTTGAATTAAGTACTGTCTTTATTGGTCTTGAAATTAAATATAAATGTACTTCGTAGTGTATAACACTGGGCTCATGCATATGCAATAGATGTTATTCTTTTTTGTTAAAAGATTGATTAAGTAGGTGCTGGTAAATACTATAATTTATTTAACCATTATGCTTTCATGGAGGATGTGTTAATATGAATATAGTGATTTTTTTATTTGATGTCGGGAAAACAACCATTTGTACCATCTTACTGGACTAAATAGGAGTAAGAGGCATGTACTTGGTCTGTAGTACAGACTAGAGAGGAATCTATATGTTTGATATGGTAGCATTGTTCATGTAACAGATCCGATAGTTTTGCGGGGAAGGTTTAGTCAGGTTGTGGTTAGGATTCGGATATAATAAGATTTTCTATTAACTTATAAGATAGCTGTAATCATAGGAACTACTAAATTTTGTCAAGAACAAGTAACTGTGTAATCCAAAATAATCTAATAATTTTCTTAAAATAAAGTTAAGCACATGAATAAGTATAGTCTACTCTATTTGACTTGCTCCTAGTTTAATGTACTAAAATACAGGAAGTATTTTGAATGTTGATAGAATTGTGCATAACAATATACAAGACACAAATACATCATGACAAAATTTAGATCAGAGCTTGGAAGATCTCTATCACTCATTCATTTTCCCCCCTCATCAATCATCATCTATGTAACATGTAACACGTATTAAGATTTAGAGTAGTCTTTAATGGTTTTGTTGAAGTCCAGAACTTGTACCCTTGTGTTTATATGTTTCCTGTAATATTCTTTTTCAAAACTATTAAAAGTTGCTACCTTTAATATTATAGTTCTTTTCAATTGTTAACCAGTTGGCGAATTTATTATTGTCTGAAAATCCTCCATGTCATTGGAGGTATGTGGACAGGTTGCATTCAAATGTTCTAGCTCTTGCATCAGGAATCTTATCCGAGGCATCAACTCGGGGTTGGGCATGTGGCAGGGGACTGTTAAAAATGTGCTCAACACTTATAGTTTCAAGCAGTAGGTTCTAATATTATTTAGTTTATAATATTATGCCAATGTAACGTAAAGAACGTGAATTAGTTTGTTTAGTAAGAATATTGTGGTTGTCATTTTATACTTGTGATGTTTAGTTAAGAAATGATAGATACTTTTAAATAATATTTTCATTTTGTTCTTGTAAAATATTACAGTAGTTCATAAAGTCTTACAATAGCTTGTGAAAATGTTTCAATAGCCAAGGTACATATTTACAAAATCTACTAAAATGTTACTCTAGGTACATAATTGATTAAAAAAAAGTGGGACCCATATGCCACGTCATCAGGGTGGGCCCACATGTCATATCAGTATAGAGCTGCAAGTCATGTCAACATTTTTGGACCCACAAATGCCACGTCAATGCCATGTCATCATGCCACGTCATCACAGTATGGGGCCCATTGGGTCCCATTTTTTAAAAAACTTTATGCCATTCTAAGGTAACATATTTTTAAGTTACAATAGACATGTTTTATGTTACCTAAGGGGTCTAGGGTAACATAAATATACATGTTACAGTAGCGGGATCATATGTTACCTTAGACCCCTAAGGCAACATTGAAAAACCTATCTTTAAAAAAATGTTACCTTAGCTTAAAAGTGTGGCAAGAGCAACATATTTACCCCCTAATGTAATGTTTTTTTAATTTTATAGTAGGCATTTTATGGTGTATGAAACGTACTTAGTTTTCAAAAAATTTACCACCAATCTTAACCATTTCTAATACTCTATCACTACAACCTTTGCATGTAAGTTCTTGAGTAAGTTTTTCAAAACCCTCTTTTTGATTATATCCAAGAAAAATACAATTTCTTGGTGTATGTTCATAAGGGTGTGCAATATATTAGTCAATATCGATGATGTGAATTAGAGGTTGAAAACTCGAAGGGAGACCCGTGAATGGGCACCCTCGAGTTCGACCACCACCAGCCATGACCAAATGGGAGCCGGTGGGTTTGTAAAAATTTAATTTTTGAATTGATTTTGTGTAAATAGGATGAGATATGGAGTGCATGTTACTTGTTTAGGTTGCTTGAGTTCTTGGTTTTTAAATCAAGTTTTATGCCTAAAAGTTTGGATATAATGACTATTGGTAGTTGTTATTTGATTAGTTGAATAAAGTGTTAATGCATGTCACTAAATCTTGATGCATGTTATCAAAAATGGATGCATGTTGATTTCCTAAGTTTCATTCGGTGTTTTTGTTCGATTTTTTGATAAAAATGCAAGGGAATGATTTTTAAAGGTAATTGATGTTTAGAAGTATGCATGTAAGTGTTAAGTGGTTGCATATTGATTATGTTTGATTTTTTCATATTGTTTTGGTTTGAATTTTATTAATTAAAGGGGGAAAGAGTTGCTTATCAGGGGTAATTGATGTTCAAGTGATATAAGAATAATCGGATTGAGATTTTATAAAAACTAAGGATTTTTGCATGTTAGAATTGTGAGTTGGGTCGAATTAGGGAACTTTTAGTTCGATTTTTTTATGAAAATGGTGAAAAGGAATGGTTTTAAGGATGATAAGGATTAACTCATAATTTGGATCATTAAAAAAATATGCATCATAGTTTGTTAAGAAGATTATGTGTTATTTGGATTGAATATGCTAAATTCGAATTGCATGCGAAGTGGTATATGTTTATCATTAAGATGATCACAAGAATTTTTATTCGGTTTTAAAAGAACTAAGGATTGGAGTCTTGTATTGTAGTTTGATTTGTAATGTTAAGTCAATAGTTGTTAATCGTATGAATGGAGATTCTTGGCTTGTGTTAAAAGTCAAGTGTTAAAAAATGATTATAATATTGATTATGATTGACTGATATGGTTGATTATATTAGAAGGGTAAGAGTAATTACAAGTACGTCATGTCCGACTCTCGACGAGTTAGTGAATAGGTTGTTTATGTTATTGAGTTATTCGAATCGGTGATTATTTGCTAAATTTGTAGTATCGAGATATAAAAAGTATAAAGCTATATCTTATTATGTATTATGTGTTATGCGTGTGTACATAAGATAAGTGTTTATCGCGTTCGGGGTAGAAGTTAGACGTTAGCCTAAACGTCCGGAATTGATCAAGTCCCTAATTAGGGTTTTGTTTGGATTGTAAATTTGGATAGCAAAGGCATTCAGGCTAGTAAAGGGAAAGAAATCTTAGGTGCTGTGCTATATAGTTACTTGTTGTGCGTCTTTGCTCATTTATTTACTTTGATCTAACCATGGAAGATAAGCAAGAGATGGCCAGGCATAGGCGCCGCTCGCAAGAGCGTACCTATCGTGTTGAGGGATTTCATATGCCATATCAGGTAGTTGTTGTGTGAGCAAGCTAGGGGAGAAGTAAATTAGCTAAATCAGTACTTTTGGGTTATCTGTCGTTCTAAGTCGAAATCGAATAATATGAATTTTTTTCTGATTTTGGGTTGTAATAATATATCTTCTGGTTGGTAGTTGTAATCTTGTCTCATACTTTATCCTGTTGGGATCCTGTTAGTATCAGGGTTTATTATATTTCTTCTATGGTATTAGTATATTGGTGTGTGGGTCCTCATTTCCTAACCCTGAGATTGAAAGCATCACACCGTAATATGAACCACACAAAACAATAGTTTACAGAAACTGTTGTGCTAAATCCAAAATTTTATGTTTTTTAACAACGGTTCATAAAACCGTTGTATGAAATCTGGCTGAGATAGTGGTTATTTGTGGGAAACAAAAACCCGTTGTCTGTTATTTTAGGATAACGGTTCTTTTGTCAATTGTTGTCTAATTAGTGTTGTTTGAAGCTGTTTTTCTTATACTGTCATAAGTATGAACCTTTACACAATTAGAAATTTTAGTAATCTTTTTATATCTGCAAAACAAATAATAAGTTATTTGCTTCACAAAAAAAATAATAAGTTATTCTATGCATAATAGTAACTAATAACTGACAATTTTTGCATTGGTGCATGTGACAATAAATATTCATATTTTGTTTCAATAAGTATTTTTCTTTTTTAGGATTTGAATAAGTATTTAAATTGTACATTAATAATAATTTTAGTAAATTCCATGCAAAAGAAATAAATTATTCAATATTGTTGTAGATACAAGTACTAACAACAAGCAACTAGCAAGTAACTAAGATCAAGCACCTGAAATACTGATCAAGGACCAGAGACAAGTGACATACAACCATCTCTCCTCTACTCCTCTGTTATTTACTGTAACTGAATTCTGTTACAGAAAGGTTCTAGAAGCTAGTCTAATCTCTATACATAAAAATAATCAGTTTGTATCTTTTATTCTCTGAGCTTGAATAAACAATTTTACTTTCACATTTGTGATATGGTATCAGAACATCATAATCTTTGTGCCTATCTAAGTAAATGCATTCATATGCTTCCGCTTTATGAGCTCCATCAGCATTAATGGTGACATCGTCCTCTACACCTGCAGATCTATTTATTGATAATAATCATCTATAATATCTCAGTGCAAGATCTAAGTGCAAGATATTCACAGAAAAATGTGCCACGTCTATTCAACAACGGGAAAGAACTAGCCTCATTGACTCAAGGTAACAAATCTGTTACCTCCTATTTCACAAATGTTCGAGGTTTAATGAATGAATTGAAAATTTTGGTTCCAATTCCTAGATGCCCTTGTAATCTTACTACCTGCACATGTGGTATAAATATTAGATTAATTCGGTATGAACAACATATGAAGCTTAGTCAATTTGTATTTTACAAACACTCGGGTTAAATTATGTTAATATGTCATTTTGCCTGATAAGTCAAGCTTATGCCATGCTCTTGTAAGATGAAAATCAACATAGTTCTGTTACTTTATGACATATCTCTAGAGTCAGTTTCTACCAATGCACGATTTGGATCGTAATTTCAATCT